>NC_056730.1:287031555-287351555 GCF_019279795.1 Protopterus annectens | reverse complement strand
TTCAAACACAGCCTCTGTACAGGCTTCATGTCACATGAATGGAGGACTGCAACAGTCATTCTGTCTGCACAAGGGCAAACCATCAGTGGATTTCAGGGACTACAGGCCTAATTAGTCTGACTAGTCTCATATGCAAAGCCATGAAAAGAATTATCACGATTAACAATGACACAGAAAACCTTCAGACACTGGACCCAACCCAATTTGGTTTTGTCACGGACAGGTCATGCCTACTGAACCTAGTGGAATTTTCTGAGGTCACCAAGGCAATGGATTAGGACCAAATGGTACATACTGCCTACCTTGAGCTAAATAAGGCATTTTGTACAATACTTCACTTGGGCATTAAAAAACTCATGAAATTAGACATAACCCCCTTTGTAACTCACTGGATAACCTGCTGGTTCACAAACAGGACCCAGAAAGTTAGGACTAGAGAAGCCACCTCCACAAAGAGGCCAGTCACCAGTGCATTCCCCGGGGGTTCTGTACTGGGCCCACTCCTCTTTGCCATCTATTTTGTTTGAAGTCAAGGCCAATGTCAAGAGTCTCTTGCTTACCAAATCTGCAGATGATTCCAAGCTAGGAGCAATCATAGAAACCCCCAAGATAGCAACATCTTACAGGAAGGTCTAACACAGACAAACCACTAATGCCAAAACCACAGCTTAAAACTCAATGCCAAGAAATGCATAATATTACCTTTCAGGAAGTCAGCCACCCAGGGGAACTACGTCATTGATAAAACACCCCTAAAAGTAGACACAGTAGACAAAGATTTAGGGACTAGTATAGATAGTACCAAGACGTGTCTAAGGTAGTAAGAAAATCATTCTATGTCACTCGACTTTTAAGTAAGAACATGACATCTAGGTCCAGGGAAGTCATCATACCACTGTATTCAGCCCTCATTAGAGCCATCATTGAGTATAATATCCACTTTGGTATGTACCTGACTAGGCGCATGCAGCAATTGTAATGTCCACAGAGGTTCCTCACAAAATGAACACAGGGCATAAACTCCTGGTCTGACACCTATGTCTCTGATGAACAGAGGCAGCCACTAAATCATGCCCTAACTAGAATACACCCCTTAAAATAACCTGTAAAGTGCAATAACTTGTGGGATACATTTGGGCTGCATGGCTAGGCTTATAAAGGCCCTAGTGGTTGTTAGCCTAGTATACAGTGTCTGCTAGTTGGAGCTGTTAATGATCTGTTTTCTGTGGTCCAGTGGTGCAAGGTATGATTCCCACAGCCTCCATTGCCTAACTATGTGACTGAGTAAGCCACTTAACCAGACACTGCTCCCAGGCCGAGTCTGAAAAAGGTCCATGGAGATCAGAGTTCCACCCTGGAAAACAACTATAAATAAAATACACCTATTAGCCTATAGATACATAGTGAGTAACACAGCTAGATATTACCTTCTCTCTTTTTTTCAGGGGTGCACTCAGGGGATTCCTCTGATTACAACTCAAGTTTTATTTTATTATGTGTTTTGCTCTTAGTAGATCTGTGTCTTCTCTTCTGGGGTGGCTTAAGCAGACTCATTCAAATAAAGCTGATGTTTCACATTATTCTCTCTTTATGGCAGACCTGATCCTTACTTGGCACATACTCAGCAAACCTCATCAAACAGCAACTCAGTGCATGAAGCAGAACACATTAGAGTTACATGTACTTTCAGGATTTCCGAGGTAACATGCCTGAGCATTTCCCATACAATACAGTCTATTCATTGTTACTTCAAGGAATTTAGTTTGATACAGTTTTCAGTGCTAGAAAAGCTAAGTGCTGTATACTCTCATTTTAAGCATTATGCATTGTGTATGCAGACTTATTTATTTATAGTATCAGTATTTTAGCAACTGTGCAGGTGTGTATAGCAATTTATTTATTTTGTCAGTACACACACATTTGTGTTCTGATTTCATTTCCCTGCATGCTTATACTCTGACTTCTTCTCTTTCTGTGTTGCAGATACTATATTAGAGATGTGAGTTGTGTCATACTCAGACTAACTGAATGGATCTGTCATACTGCTTGTTCTCTTTCTCTTTTTGTATACTGTGCTCACCCTTGGGATGACTTTGTGATAATTTACTGTCTGCCTTCAGCAGAGATGATGTTTTACAGTTAGTTATTCATTAATTAACTTCCAACGTCATGAGCTGAAATTCTGGGAATTTTATCAAATGGAAAGTGTAATTTCAGGTCACTATTACAATTCCATTATAATTTCCATTATAATTTTAGGGAAGCTTTGTATAAACAGAATTAAAACAGATCATAGGTGCGGAACACTGAAAAAAGCAGACAAATAGTTTTATGTATAATAAATATAAGAGAAAAACAAAAGTCATAGTGAATATGTTTTCTAAGCTAAAATGTCAAATACATGAAATATCATATTTCCAATAATCAGAAAGCCCAGATTCTAGACATTTATGGTATCTCTGCAGAAAATGGAAATAAGCAACCCATCCTATGCTTTGTTTCATATCATGCTTTGCTCCTGGTAGAACTGTTTCCAGTTCTCTTCCTTTGCAAGTGGGTCTGGGAGTTCAGAGACATATGCTTCAAATCATGCAAACATCTTGCACAGCAAATGTTTAAAGCCAGCACCCACTACCCATATTCAAGAATATTCGTCATTTAGATCATATTACATATCTGTTGCAAGTGGGCCTGGGTATTCAGAGACATACTGCTTCAAACCTTGCAAACATCTTGCACAGTAAGTGTTTAAAGCCAGCACCCACTACCCATATTCAGGAATATTCATCATTTAGATCATATTACATCACAGCTGAAGTAGTAATAATATGACTCAGGCTAGTAGGCAAAAGAATACAACTGCCATCCCATGTTCTTGAATAATGCAAACAAATGCCTAGTACACCATGGCATAATAGGTGCTGGTTCATAGGTTCATAGGTGTGTACTAGGCTAATGGCCCTGGAATCTTTATAAGCCTAGCCCATAAGATTACCCTGGCATCGTTCCACCCGACCTTAGTTCCCAGTGCCTCTGTTGAACAGAGCCACTGGAGTGATCCCCGGGGTGAATTTTCTATTTCCCATCCACTCATCAAGATTCCTCTTGAAGAGGACCAGTGAGGTGCTCTGCTTGACATGTATGGGAAGTCTATTCCATAGCATGGGCAGTCTCTGGGTTATGACCTGTCCCTCCAGCATGTTCTGTTGATTGTAGTAATGAGGTTGAGGTCTCTGGAGCGTGTGGTGTGGAGGGATTGGGATTTCTTTAGATGTAGCATTTCTAACAAAGCTGTGTCAGGCATGGCTTTGTAAGTCAAGCAGAGATCACCTCTAAGTAGGCGATATGAGACAGAGAATAGTTGGAGTTGTTTGAGTCTGTCCATATAGGACAAGTGTTTAAGGCCTAGGATCCTCTTTGTGAGGTACATTTGTGGCCTCTCCAGTTGTTGCAGGTGTCTAGTGAGGTACATGCCAAATGGGGCATTGTGCTCGATGACTGGCCTAATGAGGGAAGAGTAGAGGGAGACAATGACCTCTTTCTTCCTGGATGCAAAACCGTTAGTAATGAGATGTGCCACATAGAAGGACTTTCTGACCACAGTGGCAATGTGGTGGTCAAAAGAGAGGTTGCTGTCAACCTGTGTTCCCAGATCTCTTATAATGCCTTCTGTGTTCAGTGAACTACCATCAATGTGATAATTCAAGGGAACTGGGTTTTTCCCAAGGGGGATGATGACACTTTTTTTGGCATTGAGCTTAAAGCCATGGTTCTGACACCAGTCGTTGGTCTCAGTGAGGCCTTTCTGTAGGATGTCAACATCACTTTGAGAGTTAATAATAGCTCCCAACTTGCAATCGTCTGTGAACTTTGTCAGGCTGAGTCCCTTCATGTTGGCCTGGACTTCAGAGAAGTAGATACCAAACAGGAGAAGACCCAGGATCAAACCCTGTGGGACTCCACTCATGACTGGCCTGCAGTCTGACTTGGAGTCAGCTATTTTCACACAGTGGGTTCTATCTGTGAGCCACTTTGCAACCCACCTAGTGATATAGGGGTTGATGCCTAGCTTAGTGAGTTTTTCTATGATTCCTGAGTGGGGAATGGTATCAAAGGCCCTGGCCATATCAAGGTAGGGTGTATGAACCACCTTGCCTTCATCCACAGCTCTGGTGACTGACTCAAAGAAGTCAACCAAGTTGAGCAGGGATTTACTACCCTTCACAAAACCAAACTGTGTAGGATCCAGAGTTTGGAGATTCTGGTGTGCTCAGGATGTGTGACAGTCATGTATAGCAATATATAGCTACACAACAGAGCAGTAACAAGCAACACAGTAGGGTATTTTATACCCTACCGCCATCTGTAGAAAGGTATAATGCACTTTACTAAGCTGTATGTTAGTGACCAGTGACTGCTACAGTGTGGTCCACAATCTTTTCTAGGAATAAGTTATAAAGAAGGCTTAGTCCCTAGCCATGACAGTGAATCAGAAGCTGTTACTGTACTATGATAATGAGAGGATCAGGTACTGTGTGAGCTTGCCAGCATCACTGGATGAATGAGTGGCAAGTGTAGCTATGGTAGCAGGTTTGATGGTATCATAAGAGAAGCTAGTTCTGGTAGAGTTTTTCTAAGTGTGCAACAGACCTTGTCTGCACTATTGTATATTAACAGTGCTAATAAGTTGCTCAGTTCTATAATCTGAGGAATATATTAGCAGTAGAGGGGGCAGCTACTTCCAGGGACAGTGCCATTGGTTAATATGTAATTGGATTCCCATGAGTTATTGCATTTGTACTAGCTAGTACTCAAAAACTAGTTTTATGAATGAAAGATATTCAGGGAGATGGTGATTTACTTATTGTACTGGATGCATGGAATACACCAGTGCAATGGGGAGAAACAGTGTCGTTGTCTTAAGCTACTATGCTACTACTTTTACTATATAGGATCAGCCTTTAGTGCACCATTTCATGGAATACCATGCTCACTCCTCGGTACACAGTGACCCAGCCAGCAAAATATCTCCTTAATTAATTTATTAATGTATTTACATTTCTTTTTTTCTTTACTTATTTACACACTGAGAACAACAACACTTTTTTTTCAAACAAGTACGCATCTTCCATAAATGCTAACCATTTTAACTGCAGTTTTCCCATTCTATGTTTTCATTCTATGCTTAAAAAACATACATATTAAATAGTTCTTTTAGATCGTATCACATATCAACAGAATTTCATAAATAATAAAAGGACTTATCCAATAACTAACTCTACAACTATTTAAAACAACTATTTGCACTATATGCAAAGCATCTGTAGTTCTATGAGTATTAATAATCAATATTTACAAACTAATATCAGTCATTCTTCATTCTTCTATACTTCTATGGAGCATCAGCAATAAATTTGTCTAACAATCAAGTTAATTTTGATCAGAGGTTTTAGTCTGCCATAGAATACTTTGCACTTGATTTTAAGGTAGTTATCATTTTTGTCATATTTCTCATAATTATTATTCTTGCTGATGTGATTACATACCAGCGGAAAGGGTATTGATTATTATGTATATAATGTACAATTTGGATATTATATAACATTAATATTTTAAATAAAATAAATTTCTGTTCGTAATGATTGCAAAAATGACTGAAGACTTTTTCAAAATTCAAATAATGCTATACCTTCATAAAGATGTGACTCCTGTCAGCCTTGATTTTCAGACTACATTCCCAGTATATTTTATTTTTATAATTTTCTTTCTTTTTTCTTTCTTTCTTTCTTTTATGATTGTCCTTTTGTTTGGTTTATAAAATATCAGATGCATGAACTTTCACGTAAAACTCTTCAAAAGAGAAGAAAATTATGTTTTTGTAACCAACTTTAAAATTAAGATTTTATCTTTATCTGAAAATTCAAGGTAATTGTGCTCATTATTTGTGTTTTTATAACTGGCTGGTCCCACTGGAACATAACT
The DNA here is from genome assembly GCF_019279795.1 of Protopterus annectens. NCBI lineage: Eukaryota > Metazoa > Chordata > Ceratodontiformes > Protopteridae > Protopterus > Protopterus annectens. The sequence goes on along the minus strand of NC_056730.1, from coordinate 287,345,573 downwards.
GGCCCTATTGCAGAGTAGACATAAGACAGACAAAAGCAAAACACAGAGCATGTAGCCTAATCATAATTACATGCAGAAAATATATGGGAGGAATTAAAAGCTCTACAGGAAAAAGAAAAGCTATTAACTGCAAAATAAACTTGCAGAGTCACCAGTAGTTGATTTGTAAAACTAAATAAATAAGCATTTTAGCCCTTTTTTGTCTAATAATAGACATGGCAAATATTTGATAAATTAATAATTTCATATAACTGCTACACTGAATTCTCTTCAGACAGCAAAATGAAATCCATGAATAAAAAAGACAGAGAGAGGGTGAAGAATAGGGTAGGCAGATAACAGAAAAGTACTAGAGTAGGAATGTGTAGGTGCAGGAGATGTATTAAAAAGAGAGGGCATGGTATAACAGAATATATAAATGGTGGTTATATTTAAAATAAGATTCTACCAAGAAAAGGTAAAATTGATGGTAGCAGGATAAAACTGGCTATTTCAACCTTGGGTTTCTGCTGCAGCAGCAAGGCGTTGTATAAGATAAGCATGCAGTTAGTTTTTCCTAATCCTGGAGGGCAGTACATGGGTCTGGGTGGAAATGAGTAAGTCACAACAATAAAGGCCCAACACAACACATTAATTCCCCCTACCACAAGCTGTCTGGCCTGTCCCAGCATACTAAATTGCCTATACCAGTTTCTCATATTCTGCCATTCTCCATACCTCTTCATGCTGCCTAATTGTCGAAGCATATAGATATACTTTTCTCAGGAACATTACAGCAACATGAGTCTCAAGAACTTGAAAACCATTGTCTTGAAGCCAGGGACTCAAGTGCTTTGTAGCCCATGTAGGCTGCTGCTTGCTCTCATGCTCAAATATGAGCTCAGGCTAGCAGCTATGGGGATGGAGCAGGTGGGGGATTGTAGGATTAGAGAGTGGGAAGGCAGCTTTAAGGTTAGGAAGCAAAAAGGGAGTTTTAGGGTTAGGGAGTAAGATGGGAGTTTTGGGGTTAGGGAGCAATCAGGTAATTTAAGTGTAGGGAAGGTGGTTGGAGCTTTAGGTTTAAGGAGCAAATGGGGATTTTAGGGTTGGGGAGGGAGAGTGGAAGTTTAGGGTAAGGGAGTGAGGACTCCGGTTGGGAAATGGTGGGAAGATTTAGTGTTAGAGTTTAGGTTCCAGTAGGGCTACATTGTTTTACAGGGTCGGATGCTAGACAACTATATAGAAGCAGGAGATCAAGCTAGTAGGAGTTCAATCACTTGTTTTTTTGAGATGGTGGCAGCAAGCAGGTGTGCCAAGTTAATGGCATGGGATCACCTGTAGTACACCTATTTTTCTGATATGTACACTTTTATATTGTGCTCTTCTACTTAGAAAGACATCTCAGTTAACTTTTCTAGCTGAGCTTGAGATGCTACCAGTTATTGCATATGCTGTACTTATACCTGACTGATAAGTAATGCAGACAAGTAAATTAACAAACACTCAAAAGTATGCTGAGAGGTATACTCTGCACTGTGGTATATAAATGTTTATTCAATGAGTAATGCTGGTTAAAGTACAGACATAGATTCTTGAAAGTATAAACTTTAAAGTGATCCTCCAGAGTCTAGATGAGGAAATGTCTGACTTTTCTCTTCTGTGTACAGGTCAATGTCAGTATTAGTTTCTTCAGAATGCAGTCTACAAACTCTGATCACTGTGTTCCTATACTGAAACTTGAGTCACTACTGTAAACAGACTATCCCAGACTGTGCACATCTAGCAAATAAAATGTAATAAATACAATCTGTATTACCTATGTTTTTGGAGATTATGAAAAGAGAGGAGCAGATAGATATTTTTGGTCTGTTTGCATATTGTTATCCTACTCAGCTATGAGCCCTTTCTTATTTGCAACAGTGATGGACAGGTTGATGGATGAGATCAACCAGGAGTCCCCATGGACTATGATGTTTGCAGATGACATTGTGATCTGTAGTGAGAGTAGGGAACAGGTGGAGGAGACCCTGGAGAGATGGAGATATGCTCTAGAGAGAAGAGGAATGAAGGTCAGCAGGACTAAGACAGAATATATGTGTGTGAATGAGAGGGAGGATAGAAGAATGGTGAGGATGCAGGGAGTAGAGGTGGTGAAGGTGGATGAGTTTAAATACTTGGGGTCAATAGTTCAGAGTAACAGTGAGTGTGGAAGAGAGGTGAAGAAGAGAGTACAGGCAGGATGGAGTGAGTGGAGAAGAGTGTCAGGAGTGATTTGTGACAGACAAGTACCTGTAAGCGTGAAAGGGAAGGTCTACAAGAGGCTAGTGAGACCAGCTATGTTATATGGGTTGGAGATAGTGGCATTGACAAAAAGGCAGGAGTTTGAGCTGGATGTGGCAGAGTTAAAGATGTTAAGATTTGTAATGGGTGCGACGAGGATGGACAGGATTAGGAATAAGTATATTAGAGGGTTAGCCCAGGTTGGAAGGTTTGAAGACAAAGCCAGAGAGGCAAGATTACATTGGTTTGGACATGTGCTGAGGAGGGATGCTGAGTATATTGGGAAAAAGATGCTAAGGATGAAGCTACCAGGTAACAGGAAAAGAGGAAGGCCTAAGATAAGGTTTATGGATGTGGTGAGAGTGGACATGCAGGTGGTTGGTGTGACAGAGCAAGATGCAGAGGACAGGAAGAAATGGAAACAGGTGATCCACTGTGGCGACACCTAATGGGAACAGCTGAAAGAAGATGATGATTGTGACAGGACAAGTAAAACCAGTGGCTGGGACTGGTGATAAAACTAATGTTGCCTCTGTATTCAAAGCGTCAACATTCTGTGTAGGGTGACCCCCACACAAGTATAATTAAGGATGGGCAATAGAAGTGCTTATGCAGTCCTGGTCAGTATTTAACTAGAAGTTATATAAGCATTGACCATAGGTGAGATTTCTAGTGAGTTTGAAGATGGACCTCGGAACAAGGTTAATACATTTAGCATTAAAACAAGAATTAAATGCAGCATTTAAAATCACAGACAAGGCCTAATGAATGCCTTTTTGTTCAGATACTAAGTGGTAAATCTGGTGTTAACTGAAGCTTTTACTATCAAAGACAATTGACTTGTTTGGCAGCATATATTGGACAAATAGTCAAAGCTCGAGAGCTGTTTTGGAAACAGATTAGAATGCCAGGGATAATCCCTGTCTGCCCATATCCATGTGGAGTTAACATAGAAGTTCCTAAAGGTCAGTGTAGGTTCCCCCTGCAGTCTTACATCTTTAACACTGTTATGTGGTGATGTATTTGTTTGTGCTGACTGCTTCAGTACATTGAAGATGCAGACACAGTGTTGTGCTGTATACCCCTTTGTCACTGAATGTCTTCTCTACTTAGGTTTTTCTACATTAGAGCTTTTTATAAGAACTAACACATTTCTACTTAATTCTTCATTAAAAAAGGCTGAGATCTTTGATGAAAAAAAATGTTACATAGGCAAAACTGCATTGCAAAGGGCTGCATCTGCTGATGGTATAGCCAATGACGTGGTAAACAGGAGCTAGCTCAGGTAATACATCATCACCATCATGGCTAAGGCACACAGCAAGCCATGACTGCTCAGGGGTTTCTGCTTGCTTATAGGTTCATAGGCATGCAATAGGCTATCTGCCCTTGCTGGCCATTTTAAGCCATGCCAATTTCCCTTTCAAAGGTGAGAATCAAACCTTATACCTTGTGTCTGTGACATAAACACCTTATACCATTATACCAGCCCCCAATCCCAAAAGAGAGAAGGCATAGGTAAATAGTAGGCTATCAGTCTGCACACTACTGCAAGCCTAGACAGCAACCAGAGGTCAGAAACAGTCCTTGCACTTTGTCTATGTGAGGTAAAGACCTTAACCCTTATGCCAACCCCATCAACCATGAATGTCTTTGCTAGCATATCTGATCAGAATCTGTTATGCTGCCAATCATTCTCTATATTGACTTCAGTATCATTGCTGTATCCTACTAAATCATCTGCTTCCAGGTTTAGAAAACACTACTACAGCTCTCTGAACTCTGTAAAGCAGCCTTTCTTCTAATGAAAAGTAGATTACATGTAGATCTGTCTTATACATAGGTTAATGCTTCATGTGCCTTACAGTGATGTGAGTAAATGTGACAAAAGGACCAAAGAACCCATACTCTGTGATAAACAGTTGTATTTTGCATAGTATGTTCCAAGCTTTCTACTGATGCAAGCAGAAAAATGCATAACAATATAACCATCCTCTGGACCTGCAGTCTTCATCTTCTAGCCTGAAATGACTCAAGCAGGAGCTTAAACAGCTTCGTTGCCTAAGAATCCAGTGTTCTAGTTTTGCCAAATAAGGTGGCTATTAATGATGGGATTTAGAGACCTGTGCTGCTCAGCAGTGCATGTCTTGGCATGGGACTGAATATAGATGCCTGACTTGTCAAGTCATAGACTAGAATATAGCAAGAAGGTGGAATTTCTCAGCAAGCAAAAATCAGTGCATGTGATCAGATATAAGAAAGAGTTCATGCACATGTGCCAGTGATTGTGAAATAGTTGCATGTGACCATTTATTTATTTACTGTTTGTTAACCAGTGAATGGACTGGACCAGTAATTAGCCATGACTTTGTGGGCAGAGAAGCATACAAAGCAGGACAAAATGAAATAATAATGTTACAATCACCATGCAAATATAAAGAGTGTGATACATAGCTTTCAGTATATTAAAATAGTTAACCCAACAGGAGAATAGATAAGCATACTATACAGTGTATATAATAGAACAGCATACATTTATATACATCATTTACAGTAAATAAGTGAAAGCATATGTTAATTTATACTATACAGCAGAACAGCCACATTTGTATACATTATATACGCACAGTAGATGAGTCATTCAAGAAAGTTATGCTAAGGTTTATTGTTCTGTTGTACTCAACCCTTATCCTTGAAGGAGTTGCACATGGCTTCATGGTAAAGGTGAGCTTTAATGCTTTGTTTTTTTAATTCCTTCATTAACTCTACTGCTTTTATTTCAGGTGGGAGATGATTCCATATGGCAGGTCCCAGGTGGGAAAAATATTTTTCAGTTGCTACTGTTTTAAATAGAGGTGATTTGAGGGTTAAATATTGATTTGACAGTCCTTGAGGGAGTACATTTTTCCTTATTTGGTGATATCTTTTTAGAGAGGGATAACAATCTGTTTTTTGATCTGAAGCAGTAAGCAGCAGAAAAGATAACTAGATTTGTGCGCGAATGGGAGCCATTGATTACCCCTTATTAGTTGTCAGTGATAAGAGCTTGCTAGAAAAGCAAATCTGAAAATTTTGTTTGGTGTGACTTGTATTCTCTGCGTGTTGTATGAAGAAATGGGAGTAATTATTTATGAACAATATTCAAGTTTTGGCATCAATATATTCTTAGCTATGGCTGCTCTAGGTATTGGGACATGATATGCAATATCATGTAGCAAACCTTTAGTTGGGATAATACTTTGCTTGTGAAGATATCTGCATCTGTACATAATGAAGGTGAAACCTAAATATTTATATTCAATAATGCTGAATATGATATTCCTCTATCTTTTATTTTTCTTTCTAGTAGCTAAAGTTTTGGTTGTGATAGGGTAGGACTGATACAATGCAGGAGCTACCTTCACAAAATTGCCACAGTGGAACTTGCTGCATAAAATACATGTCAGCTATGTAAATATGAAAAGAAACATACAAGAAAAAATTGAGAGAGATAGAGAACCACCCAGTTCAAAGTTAGTAGGGTTACCAGAAACAGCAGTGTCAGATATGACCAGGCCATGCGACAAACTATGAAAGTGCCACATGTAGAAGCTTCTAGTGCATGCACAGTGCTTTTTGCAGTTGTAATTCAAACAAGACAAGTATAGTCAAAAAGACAGGGCATGGATATCCAGAACATTGGCCCTCATTTAGCCATCTGAAGGCTGCTGCAGTTTGAAACATATGCCACAGGGATGTGCAAGGCTTGTGATGAAAGTGGTAAGTTATTAAGCTTGATTATGTAGGTGATATATGGCACAAGCATATCTGTTGCATAGATTTCTCACAATTCATGCAGACATGTAGACAATGAAAAACACACAGACTTGTGTGTATAACAAATATATACAGCACAGAAAAGCATTCTAATGATAACACAGATGTGTGTGCATAGCGGGTGTGATGTTGGCCATTGCCTCAGTGGCCATTATTTTTCTGGTTTCTTGCCCCCGATATATATTCAGCACTGAAACCCACTTAATTTGAGCTGTTGATCCACTGCACACAGCCTGTGTAGTGGCTCCGGAGTGCATTGGCTATGTGTTCTAGGATGGACTTCAGTTTGTCCAGTCACACTCATACCACTCGCTCTACTATTTCCTCAACCATTTAGTTTAGTATTATTCTGTATATTTAGTTATAGGTGGGTCAGCTGGACCGAGTCGATCCTTTTTCAGTCATTACTTGTTACAGCATGAAGAAAATACACACTGAATTTACATTAACAGTTCTAGATTCACCTGATGCATAACATTTACATACATAGTGCTGTTAATAACCAAAAATGCCACATTTATTTATTTATTTAAATTTGTTGACCAGGAGTGTCCAACTGGACATAGGTCCATTTTCAGTGGAGGCCCGGGGAGAAAAGCTCCACAGTAAAATAAACAGACAGTAGTTACATTTGATTACATAGCGATTAACAATTTAACATAGCAATTACTTACAACATATTTACAGATGAAGAACATAGTACATCAGTAGACAACTAGAATCTTTATCTGTGAAGTACATAACAGACATTAACAAATGTTACAATGAGAAGTTCCTGCTGTATAATAAGTACTAGGCTTATGAGCATCTGAGCTTGCTATAATCAAGGTAGTTAGTGGAGTGGAAAGAAAGGTAGTGGTTGGATGGGGTGGATGATATTAGAGTGGGAGTTGCAAGGGCATAGCCAGCATGTTTTTAGGTGTGCTTTTAGTAAAGTTTTGAAGTGAGTGCATGATGGTATGGAGGTAATTGTGGGTGGGAGTGAGTTCCATAATTTGGCTATGGCGCAAGAGAATAGTACTTCACCAGCAGAGTTATTGGCTTTAGTGATCTGCAAGTGATTTTTGTTGCTGGATCTTAGTGGTCTGGTGGTGCGATAGGGTTGGAGTAGATTCTGGAGGGATGGGACATTTAGTGGATAGTTTACTAGTTTATGGGTGAGTGAGAGTTGATACCACTGAAGGAGGTGAGGGAGTTCAAGCCAGCCCAGTTCAGCAAGTGAGAGACAGTGGTGACTACGGTAGGATGCCCCTGTGGCGAATTTGGCAATTTTGTTGTAGCAGGTCTCTAGCTTGTTTAGATCACATTGCCTTAGGTTGGTAAATATTGGAGAGGCATAAAGTAGGGTGGAGATAAGGTGGGAATTTGCTATTGAAATCTTTGCTGCTTTGGTGAGAAATTGCTTATTTCTGTATAACACTCCTAGTTTTTTGTGGACTTTTTTATGGTCATGGATATGTGAATGTCAAATTTTAGTTTATTGTCTATTTCCACTCCTAGCAATTTGGTGTGTTCACTTGGGTATATAGTGGTGTTGTCTTTTGCTGTGATGTTAAAGTGAGAGTTGTTTTGAGTATGTTTGGTGCGTTGGAAGATGAGTAGTTTAGTTTTGTTTGGGTTGAGTATTAATTGGGCATTGGATAACCATGTTTCAACAGAGGAAAAGGCTTCCTGTGTGACTTTTTGCAGTTTTGGTAGGGACTGGGCTGAGCAGATGATGGTCAAGTCATCTGTGTATTGTATGAGTGTGCCATGTTTGGTGGCAGAGGCTAGATTATTGGTGTAAACAGAGAAGAGTAGGGGTCCAAGGATGGATCCTTGGGGAACCCCTATGGAGACAGGTAGTTAAGGAGATATGTCATTCTGCCATACAACGGATTGTTAGCGGTCAGACAGGTAACTCTGAAACCAGTTGGTGACTGATTGTGAGAAGGATAGGTTATTGAGGACAGAGATAAGTTGTTTGTGTGGGACCATGTCAAATGCTTTAGATAGGTCTAGGAAAGTAGCAGAGGAGAGATAGCCATTGTTTTTATGCTGAAGGATAGTATTAGTAAAGGAGAGTAAGGCAGTGGTGGTGCTATGGTTTGGTCGGAAACCATGCTGAGTACTGGAAAGGAGGTTTTTAGTAAGGAGGTAGTCTGAGACCTGAGAGTGTATGCATCTCTCTAGTATTTTGGAGAGTGGAGAGAGAATAGCTATGGGGCGGTAATTGGTTAGTTCTGCGGAGGGTCTGCCTTTGTGGAGGGGAATTATATGTGATACTTTCCACAGTGTGGGAACGTAACTTTCTGACAGAGATCGGTTAATCAAGATGGATACTGGGTAGGCCAAAGCATCAGCTGCGATTTGTAGGTATTCACTTGGGAGGTTGTCTGCTGCTAATTTGGTGGGTTTAAGTTTAGTTAATAGTTTTTTTATGTTGGAGGTAGGTACAGGAGAAAAAGAGAAGGCAGTGGGGAGATTACTAGTTGAAGGTGTGGGTTGGAGGGGAGGAGGGTTGTGTTGTTTAGCTATTGATAGTATGGTTTGGGTGAAGTGTGTGTTGAATGAGGTAGCAATATTTTCTGAGGAGTGAGGGATGTTAGAAGGAGGGGTACTGACTTTACCTGGGTGGAGGATGGAGTTTATGGAGGACCAGAATTGTTTGGGGCTGTGTTGTGAGGAGTCTAGGGCAGACTAGGGCACATTCTAATTTAGGACACTGGGGAGTGTTCAGCTGCGTATGAACCTGTGAACAATCTACCATAAGATTAAAATTCTTAGTTAACAGCACCTATGCAGGACCATTTAGCCTTTTGTAAGCTGAGCATGTTGAGCTCAGAAGGGAAGTCAGTGAGAGTTAGCTGCAGCCTGATGCAGGCAGGGAGTCAGTCCTACAGTGATGGAGCTCTGACATAGAATGAATTACCTGCTATAACTCTTCTGTGAACAATACAGCCATCATACCCTTCTATCATGTTGTCTGGGTTTATTAATCATGATTAAATGTTAAAACAGGCACACTGGATCTCATATCTTCTTAGCAGATAAATCTGTTGTTAAGTCTGAGTTGCATACAATTTTGCAAAATATCCCTGCCTGATACTAAGAAATAACATTTTTGCTTACTTAAGTCAAAGTTTCAAACAAAATGAGTCCAACAGGAATGTATAACTCCTACTGCAGAATAACATCACATCTTCTTTAGGCTCGCATTGATTTAACTGTACTTTTTCATCCAAAAAAGCACTATGTTCATAGTGAGTGTAGAATGCATCATACTTGTGCAATAAGAGATATACTAGAACACACATGTAGGTATGAGTCTAACATTGCTTTTGTATAGCCGTTTTATATCCATGGTTATAGCTAGTTACAGAAATTTGTTTTGTCTTGTCATAGACTTTTTAAATACAGATGCAGCCTAAGTGCCTTTGTTTGATTTAAAAGTAAACTTTAACCATCTGAGATAAGATTTCATAGCCAACAGTTTTACCACAAATATGCTTTATCATGCCTTATCATTATACATTACATTAAATTGCATCATTCACATATTGTTCCATATTTTCCTTATTGCTTTGCACAGGGCTTTTATAAATAATGGTTTTGCAATGAGTTGGACTTTCTCATTAATCATTACTAAATGAAGGCATTTTTATCCTGGTAATTATAGAATAACCAATAGGTAAGTACCTAGTAGCCAATAAAGTCTACACAGTCAAAATAATGATAGCACAGATTTGTGTGCACAGGATGAGGTGCTGGCTGTTCCTTAGTGGTCATCATTTTTGGGTGTTTCTGACCACTCCATCTCACACACCTTATTACAGCAGAACTTCTTACCCCAACAGAACTTGGTGGCACCAGAAATAGCTGTGTTTATCATCACTGTACAATACAGAGTAAAATCAGTGCTGTTTAGTAATTCAAAATGCTATGTGGTACTTTTTAGTATGAAAGCAGTGAACCAGTCTGAAAAGTCAGACATGCTGGTAGTGTTCAAAGAGCTGTCACAGAACTGCAACAATTAGTTGTTTCATTTAATATCAGTAAAAGGTTAAAACTATGAAAGAAAGAAACTGCAAACTCAAATTCACGAATAATGGCTGTGTGGCAGAATTTGGCATTAAGCTGCTGAGTTGTATTATATAATGTATTTTTAGTGGCATTGTGGAGCTATTCACAATAGTCTGTGTGCTGACAGAGTAAAACTAAACGAACCAGCATATCAGTTTTATGTTGGGCTACAATGTGCAATTAAGTTTAACACGTCAGAATGTAAATGATATTTTTGTCATGCTATACAGACCCTTTCCTGATTCTAAGATTCAAAGATTCAGAGAAACTTTATTGTCATTTAGGACCACACAAGTGCAGCCTAAATGAAATTACAAATGTCAGCTCACGAGAGAAATGCAGTGCAAATGACGTAGATACAGTGGTATCAGAGAATAACATAAGAAAGAAAATGCAACACGTACGTATGACATGCAAGAGGTAGTTCACATTACAAAAACGTGCTCAGTATCAATTATCCATTGATAAATAATAAATAAATACTCACCACCCAACCCCTTCACAGTTAAGATAGAGAATAAATAGAGACTAGTGAATAGCAGCTGTTTAGTTACAATAGTGCACTTGTTAACCTTAGACGTGACTCAGTACAGCCATCATATTGCATAACAGTAATACTGGTGGTAATAGCTCACAGCAGCAGGATTAAATAAAAAAAAGAGGCTTCAGTGTATCAGGTATTATGGTTGGTGTCTGAGTTAATAAGCCTTACAGCTGTAGGATACAAACTGTTCCTGAATCTGGTAGTCCTACAGCGGAAGCTGCAGTACCTCCTTCCAGATGCAAGTTCTAAGAACCAGTTGTGGGCCGGATGTGAGGAATCAGCTAGTATTTCGTATGTCCTCTTTCTTGCTCTTGTAAAGACAAGCTCCTGAATAGAAGGGAGGTTTGTGCCCACAATTTTCTCAGCCACCCTCACCACCCTCTGTACTTTCTTCTTCTCAACAACTGTGGAGTTGCTGAACCATGGTATGAAGTTGCTAGTGAGGATGCTCTCAATAGCTACCCTGTAAAAAGTGGTAAGAGTAGACAGTGGGAGCCTGGCCTTGCTGAGCTTTCTCAGGAGGTGAAGCCTCTGTTGAGCCTTCTTAACTATATGGTTGGTATTAACAGTCCAGGAGAAGTCATCTCAGATGCAAAGGCCCAGGAACTTGGTTGTTTTGAGTTTCTCTACTACCTCACCTTTGATAGTGAGTGGTTGGTGAACTGTTGCCTTGCTCCTGAAGTCCATAATAATTTCTTTGGTCTTATTAACATTCAGATCCAGATTGTTCCTCTCACACCAGGCAATCAAAGTGTTCATCTCATCCCTGTAGTCATGTTCATCCCCACCACTAATGAGACCCATGACTGTGATATAATCAGTGAATTTTATAATATGGTTTGAGTTATGTTTTGCAGTACAGTCATGGGTGAGGATTGTGAAGAGCAAGGGGATGAGCACTCAACCTTGGGGAATGCCAGCATTCAGGACTATGTGTTGAGAGGTGTTGTTTCCAGCACATGCCCACTGGGGTCTACCAATCAGAAAGTCAAGAGTCCTGTTACATAGGTGCTTGTTTATCCCAAGTTTCACAAGCTTGTCCACCAGTTACATCAGTATCACAGTGCTGAATGCAGAACTGAAGTCAATATACAGCAGCCTTACATAGTTGTTCCTCCATTCTAGGTGTTTTAGTGCAAGGTGAAATGTGACTGATATCGCATCCGCAGTTGATCTATTTGCCTGGTATGCAAACTGGAGTGGATTGAAAGACTTAGGCAGACCTGCCGATAGATGTTTCTTCACAATTATTTCAAAGTACTTCATGACGTTTGAGGTTAAGATCTGAAGTCATTGAGGCAGGTAGGGTTGGGTTGAGAGGCAAGTCATGATGAGTTGGTCCTTGTTGCATAATATATAATATTTAGCAATATTGAAACTGTAGCCCTGATGCCTCCAAGACCTCCTCTCAAAAAAAAAACACCTTGCACTTGCTTCCCTCTGTTTATGGCTGCATGGTTGAACTATCAATGTACTAATGTGTTTGTCATCCTGCATACTACACAACTACGACGCTGCACCCTCACTTGTTACCCTTAATACAACATCTTTCCCTGGAAAGATTATTACCTGTCGTTCTTCTCTATAAACAGTGAACTCTTTCTCCTAGCTGACTTGTCTCATAGGCCCATAGTGACTGGCCTCGCATAAAATTCCCAGATGACTGTAATACATCACTACAATATCTCCTAGAGATACTCCCTCCCCCACACCAAAAAATACTTATGACTTAAACCAGAAAAATACCTATCCAAAGATTAAACTAAACTCTCACAGTAACAAAGTGAAAGCATTGGAAGAACATCAGCTACCTTAATAATCTCATTAATCATAACCCAGAATGTCCACATCTTCCCCTTCCCAAACAAAATCCTTCTTCAAATGAAAAACAAAACAATAGCCACTTAACTTCCAGTTATAGGATCAGGTCTACTACCTCCACCTGCACATGCCATCTACCCTCCTAAAAAATAAAAGTGTTTTCCTCAGTATGAAACTCCCTTCCCATTTCCAAGCAATGTATCTAGTAATCAGTAAGAAATGGATCACAGCCTTCATGTGCTATGGGAAATGGATTGCCACCTTCATGTCACATGGTTATTCAACCTCTGATGGGATCTATCCATCAATTCTCTATAACATTTTCATAGTAATGTCACTAGAATACATCATAAATCTCTCACTGAAATTGGTATGTTCCTTGAATTATGGAAAAGATACAGCATTATGTCCATGCTTAAAGTCCTCTGCCCAACAACACCAGACCTCTTTGATCTAAATCAGTACTACCTACCCTAACAAAAATCCTAGAAGATATGCAATATCAGAACAGGTAAAACAATACATAGCCCAAAAAAACTACTGTGTACAAACCATCAACACTTCAAGAATAAGCATAATATTACTTTAACTTTTATTTTCATATCACAGCAAGAAACATAAGGAAAAGTGCGGTTTAATGAGGGTAATGTTCATTGACCTTGTCAAAGACTTAGCCATGATCTCTCTGCACAGTTTAATACATATCTTGCCAAAAGGTGAGTTACAAAAGATTAACAAACTGTTTTTAACAATACCTGCTTATCAATTTTTGTATACAGTCATAAACAGCCTCACCCAAAAGCCAACACTTGAACTTCATTCGGTGCTCAATACTTGAACCAGTTTTGTTCACCATTCATGTAAACAATATATACCACATCCTAAAAACAACCAACTTCCCAGTATAAGCAGATGGCCTGGTCATATGCTGAGATGGTGAACGTCACATAGGAATTCACTGTGTTACCCTAAACGTTTACTCACTGCTCAAGTGGCTGACCTTCATAGACTTAAGAGTCTGCTAATCCAAAAAAAAATGTTCTTTTTGGGGACATTTTTCCCCCACTGCCTGCAAAACATCACCCCTTCCATCCAGTCAGTTTATTCAGTCTTCATTATCAGAGTGCCAGTCAACTGGGAAGGGCAGACATTAAGACCGCCATTGAGGTTGTTTCAGGTTTTTTCCTTAAGTCCTACTCCTTGTGACTACCCAGCAACAACCTATGGGTGGGAGATGCAATGGTTGGTTAGCAGTACTGCAAATGCCTCTCTTTCTCAAAGAATTGATGTCAGCAGGATACCCTGCCAACCCGCAGGAGATACTATGTGGTGGTTATATCAGTTTTCACCAGGGAAATCCAGTCAATATACATGTGCCTTTGAGCATGCACAATCTGTCCCCCCAGGATGGGTGTACCTATCTTCCCCTGCCTGCATTGTATAGTGCCAAAACCGCTAATCAAGCGTAGGTCACCTCGGACAGTCAGGGCTCTATCCCTGTATATTACTGGCACAGGCTACTCCAAAACAAATTTCCTGCTCCTTTTTACATATAAAAAAACAAGCTTTTATAATCTCCTTCCCTGCCATGCCCATTCCCCTGCTGCCCCCCACCCCCACCCCATAATGAAACCATCTACAAAATCAAGTATTTAGGCACATGGATTGGTTTCACCCTAACTTTCAAACATCATGTTAACAATACTATAAATAGATTTGAAGCACATATAAAATCCCTTTACTCTCTTCAGCATATCAGTTCTCCAAAGTTTCAAAGAAACTACTAGTAAACAGCACCATAATTCCAATCCTAACCTATGCTCTACCCATAATAACAACTTCCACATAAAACACACACATGAACTACAAATGTGTCTTATGATATCTTGTAAGATAATAGGTTACCACTAAGTGTACACTTAGTGTAGCCTTTCTGAGTGAATAGACAGAACAAACAAGGTAAGATGTTCCTGAATACAGAAAGTATAGACATAGTGAACAGTTAGTGGTAACCTACCTTTATGAATCTCAGGGAGTGTATAATTCCACTAGAAATGAACATTACTATTAAGCTTTTTCAGAAGAAAAAAACTCCCCCTAAAGAAACCAAACTTAGCCATTTTCAGCTACAAGTTAATCGCCTGTACCACTACCCAGCCCTAACAGCACTTCTGGAACCAAACATCCACTGCTAAAGCCTAAGCACTTCTATTATCATGCAAGAATACTTAAAAATGCGTATAATTCACCTAACATATGAAAAGCATTTTCAGTAGTAAGATCTACATTGTGGAATGCACCAGTGCAAGACAAAAGGCTGCATAGAGATTTTCAGCAGTTTTACAGATCCTAACATGTAATCCACTAAAAAATACTAAAGACCCACCTATTCAATAAACATAATTGTGTGTGCTACATCAAAACACAGTCCTCCTCATTTTCCCTTATTTATACTGCAGAAGACTGTCTAGCTAAATGCGTATAACCATGTTAGAAAGTATCACTTACATCCTTTACTGCTCCTTAAAAAAGAGAGAGAGAGAGAGACAGAGTCTCAGACCTCTCATAGGTTCATAGCAGGTTACTAGGCTAGCGGCCCTAGAGTGTTTACAAGCCTAACCATGTTACTCCCAAGGAAACCCATTTGTTCTTTTTTGGCTAGTTTGCAGAACAAATTTATGAACAGAGAGGGCCTGTGATCAACACAGACTACCCCTGTCCATAAGAGACATGGGTGCCACCCCAGGGGTGAATTTGCAGTCTGCCATCCAATTATCTAGGCTGTATTTGAATTGGGTCAGTGAGTAGCTCTGTTTTACATGAATAAGGAGTCTATTCCAGAGAGGTGGCAGTCTCTGGGAGACATACCTGTTTCTCCAACATGATGTGTTAATGTCACAAGCTAGGTTGAGATCCCTAGAGCAAGTGACTCTTGAGCCATTTGACTTGCAGATGTTCAGCAATTCCATTAGGGCAGGGTTGGAGAGTGCCCTATAAGCTAGGCACAAGTCACCTCTCAACAGCCTGTAAGATACAGAGTAAAGTGACAGGACTTTCAGCCTGTCCACATAGGTCATGGTTTGGAGTCCCTATATTTTCTTAGTGAGAAACCTCTGAGGTCTTTCCAGGTGCTGCAGGTATCTAGTGAGGTACATGCAAAAGGGTGCATTATACTCTATTAGTGGTCTGATGAGAGTCAAGTACAGTGGAATTAAAACATCCCTTGACCTGAATGCTATGCCCTTGCTTATGAGGTGCACTACATAGAAGGTTTTCCTTACCATTGTGGAAACTTGGTGGTCAAAGTTCAGATTGCTATCAACCCATGTTCCCAAGTCTCACACCACTGGATTGGAACTCAGGGGGGTGCTATCAATATTGTAATTTGTAGGGAATTCTGTTTTTCCAAAGGGAATAATAATGCTTTCTTTTCGTATTTAGTTGTAGACCATGGCTTTGGCACCAATCATTTGTTTGCGTTAGCCCTTCTAGTAATATGTTGATATTGATGGAGGACTCAATGATTGCATCCAGTTTGCAATCATCAATGAACTTGGTGAGTGAAAGGCCATCTACTTTGACCTGGACTTCTGAGAAATAGATGCCAAACAGTAAGGGGGTCCAGCACAGACCCCTGTGGTACTCCACTGGTGATGGGTCTGCTAGTGGAGGTGGAGTCACTAATTTTGACAGAATGTGTTCTGTCAGTGAGCCAGTTAGCTACACCTCTAGTAATGTAAGGATTAATCCCTAACTAGGAGAATTTCTCAATGATGCCAGAGTGGGGAATTGTGTCAAAAGACTTGGCAGGGTTGTGTGCACTGTCTTACCATTGTCCATGACTTTGGTGACATTTTCAAAGAAGTCTACCAGGTTTAATAAGCATGATCTACCCTTAATGAAGCAAAACTTGTTTGGGTCCAGCATTTGGAGGTCACCTATGTCCTTGTTGATAAGGTCCATGATAATTATTTCTATGTCCTTGCAGATAAGGCTGGTTAGAGTTATCGGTCTGTAGATCCCAGGGGCAGTTGATAGTCCTCCTTTGTGCAGGGGGGATTACTGTTGCTGTTCTCCATTCTGCAGGAACATAGCCAGTTCTAAAGCTATGATTAAAGAGAATGCCAAGTGGGTCTGCTAGGTCTTGTTTTAGATTGTTTAGTAAACAACCTAGGATACTATCTGGTCCTACTGAAGCCATGTTTTTGGCCTTGGCAAGTACAGAGATGACCTGTTCTCTAGAAATACTAGACAGAGGATTGGTATCAGGTATGCTTTGGGATATGGTAGATGGGGATAGGGGGGTGAAGTTTGCAATGAATCTGTCAGCTAGCAGGTTGGCGATATCTTCCTGTGTAGTATGAGTGATCCCATTTACAACCATTTCAGCACATAGCTTAGCATTCCTTTTTAGACTTTGGATGTAATTAAAGAACGCCTTATGATTATCCTTGACTAGGGATGCAATTATTTTTTTAATTTGCTTTAGAAGACTTTACAAGATTTCTGATTTTCCTGTTCAGACTTAGGAGGGAACTCTTCCTCTGCAGAGTTATATCCCTCTTGCTTTTGGACAACAGTTTCTTCCTCTTGTTATATAATCTGTTTATACCTGAAGTCTACCACGGTGGCTTGTATTTACAGGAAGACCTGGTTTTGATCCGGTCAGGCGCAGCAGAGTTTATGCAGTCACTTAAGTGTTTGTACAGGGCATTTGTGTGCACTTCTGTACAGTGATCATTAATGTCTGCGATTGTGGGTGGTATGAAGCTTTTCATACCATTGCTTAGTATGCTGTAGTTATCTTTGGTGAAGTTTTTTACAATTTTTATTTCTGTGAGGGTGTCAGTTCTATAGTTACTTCAAATGAGACTAATTTGTGGTCTGACCTAACCAGAGAGGGCATCATACATGGGGAAGTACAGTGACCCTCCCCCATGTTGGTGAGTACTATGTCCACAACATTAGAGTCCCTAGTGGGGGTGCAGACTATCTGTTCCAGAGCATTTGTGTTACCAGAAGTCCAGGAACCTCTGACCGAGTGTGTTTTTTTTCATGCATGTCCCCGTCTATGGAAAGATAGTTGAAATCTCCCATGACTAAGGTGTTGGGCTGTATGACAAGAGATTCCAGTAAACTGAGGTAGTCATTGTGATTATCCTGGTTCATGGTGGGGGATCTGTAGCTAGCAATGATGTGGTATGATACTTTCCCAATAGTTAATTGGACATGAAGTAGTTTGAGAGAGTCATGCTGTTTAACCAGTCTCAAAGTGTATTTGTTTTAATGAAGATGGATACACCTCCACCTTTGGTTCCTTCACATTCATTTTGAAGTCTGAATGTGTGGAAGACATTGGAGCCTTGCACAGCTGGGTTGCTCTCTCAGCAGCCTTGAACTATGTCTAGATAAATGCACAGATGTCAGCATCCTCCAAGGTGAGGAGTGCTTCCAGGGAGTGCAGTTTCATGTTTAAACTCCTAACATTAAGCAGCACGACCCTGAGTTTCTCCTAATTAGATTTTGTTACGTTAGAAAATTTGTTGTTTTGACATTGCCTAAAAAAGGCACTATAGGGGAGGCAAGGGCCTTTGCCAGTATCCAAAAGCCTAGGGGAAATAGGTGCAGATCATCACTAAAAGCAAAGCAGCATGGTCTGTCTACCATATCCTCCCAGGCTGACAGATACTGGATCCCCCTGGACTGACACCAGAAGCTGAGCCAATTGTTGGTCAATCATTTTTTTTTTTATATTGTGGCATCATCCTGGGTGAGGGTAGGATACTGCTTAGGGCTAGGGACATACCTGTGTGGGACAAATAATCAGAGAGTTCCATCATGTCTCTCTTCATATAGTCCAGACAGGTACATCTCAAGTCATTCACTCTAACATGGACTATGACAGAGTCATAACGGTACTTGTTGTTGAGTGACCAGAGTGTATGTGTGATTTGTCAGATCCTGACACCTGATAGGCAGCTGACCATGGCCTTCTCCTTGTCTAGTCTGGTGAAGGAGACATCTGTGTGTCTTCACTATGGAGTCGCCTTTGACCAAGACATTTGATGTGTTTTGCCTTAGGGGTTATTTGTTGAGACACGGATATGTGTAGTGGATTCTTTATTCTTAGTAATAAGTGTGAGTGGTGTGCATTTGGGAGGTCTCTGTTCCTTTGGTAGGTTTTTAGTAAGTACCTCCGCATATGTGTCGTGACCTTAATTTGTGTGAGAGGTGATGTTTGAGTGAGAGTTGAAGCGTGTATGCTGACAACCTGTTTGATGTCTAGTTTGTTTTTATGACAGAGAATTAACTGGAGTGCCACAATGTATTTGCATCTCTCACATAGGGTGTTAGTTTGCTTTAGGAGTAAATGGTTGTCAATATACATGAAGCAATTGCTGCATTGCCTCAAGACGCACATATCAATCAAGATGGCAGGAGAAATGATGGGAAACTGCCCATCCATTGTGGCAGGATTTCTCTGAATGTGGTATTTGGGAAGGAAATGGGCTAGTTGAACTTAGTCACAAACATAAAAAAATGAAGCAGCAATTCAATTAAATACAGTTAAACTGCAGTGCTGGCTTAAAATAGTCTTATTTTTCATTTTTTTTTCAATGGATGTCTTGGATTTCAGTGCAGATGCACTCCAGCCATCTGGCTAAAGTTGCCAAATGTTGAGTAACTCCTGTAGACTGAGCTTAAACCTGCGTAAATGTAAGGCTTATATAGAGGCAAATTTAAACCATTTTAACACAACTACCAATGGGAAAGCCCCAAATTGAGCCTTTCTCCAGCAACCCCCAACTCAGATGGGTCCTGAGCTACACACATCTACCACAAGGGTGCAATAAGGCCCTCTTAATGTAACATGGCTGGTTTAAGAGCACGGTGATACCAAACAGTGTAGATTCAGCAGGTCTGAATCTAGCCTATGCTATGTAAGGCAAGGAAACACAATTTCTAGATGGGAAGGAGTAAGGGTGAGTCACTTAAAGGTCAATGTGAGAGTGTTTATTAGTATACTATTAGATGACCTGCAGTGGTACCACCCTCTGCACAAACTGGTAGCTCTTCAAGCAGCTGTAAACAGTGGGAGGCTATGGAGAGTGTTTCCTATAGAGGATTTTAAACTGGAGAGGTTTGCTTATATGCAAGCACAGGAAACTGCGTTTGCACAGAGGCTTTTACACAAGGAGGATGAAAGACCTTTATAAAGTTAAACCCTCAGGCCAATCAGATAAAAACACAGTAAGCTATTGGCCATTCGTTCCAACCTTGGATGGGTTGAATGTAGCTTTCTGATCCCATCAGAGTGCAAAAGAACCCTTCCAATGTAAAACAAAATGTCTTTGAGCTCAAGTGCAGTAACAAATGCTTGACAACAAAAGTAAGAATTCCTGCAATATCAGGAATCCTTGGAAATAAGTTCACTAAATCTGAGAAATATTCACAACACACAAAAACTTTGCAAAACTTAGAAATATTTTGGCAGACTCACTCAGTCATAGCCGGCCTTAGGCATAGGCCACCTAGGCAATCACCTAGGGCACTGGTCTAGCAGGGGAGCTTTTCTAGTATTTATTTGTTTACTTTTTTGTAGTAAAGAAATGGTTTCTTTAAAATGTGTTAAAGGAATTAAGGAAAACTGAAGAGTAAGACAAACTGTGAGAAAAAGGAAGAAAAAAGTAATCTGGATGGTGTAGGTAGACCAGGATGGGGCTACCAGGTGGTGGTGGGGGGGCACTGTGGAGCCCTTTTGCCTAGGACACCAGTTGACCAAAGGCCAGCCCTGTTTGCGGTATCAGAGGAGGTTAGGAAATATCAGAATATTGTTAAAACAATCTAAGAGCAGTACAGTAGCAAGCAGATGGAGTTTCTTAAACAAGTACAGGCTGCAAAATAGTGATAAATTCAACAAAATAAATTAATGCAGCTCAGACGTGTTAAATATGACTGAAACAATTTGAGCAAGTACAGAAATATACTTATATCAGCTTTGTAGGCCAAATTATTTTAGAAACAATCCAAGTCTTGTAATCACAGGTGTCCAAGCCAGAAACAAAGACACTTCTATTACACTCAGACAACTCTGATGCTTTATCAAGATTTTTGATGTACAGTTTATTGCAGCTTACTACTAGGAAACATTTACAGTATGTTACATGTTCATACTGCAACATCTTGTACATGGAAAAATGTAGAATGTACCTTTAAAAGATTGTAATGGGAAAATGTGCTGTTAAAATTGTCACAGTACTTTAGTCAAGCAACCAATTTATTCATTTAATGTGACGTCTGTTGCCTATGTATGCTCTATGAAAGGAGGGTGGCTAAGGTCTTCACCTCACAGATGCAAGGAAAAGGGATCAATCCTGACCTCCATTTATTGTCTGTGTGCGGTTTGTATGTTCTTCCCTTTTGTGTGGGGGTTCCTCCCACTTCACAAAAACATGTTTGGTGTTTATACATCAAGGATTTTAGATAGTGGGTTCCAACCCAACCTTCTTAGTTGAACTTGATATGTACACCAACAGAGTGCACCCCAAACTGAACTGAGTACTGGGCAGCAGCACAAACTTTATGTAGTGCCTATCAGGGAAAGAGCTGTGTAGATGAACCACTTAAGGCATCAGCTGTGGTGCAGAGCATCCATACTGTGTGCCATATCATGGTTAGCCATCCAGTGGGGTAAAATTGTCTTTAGAAGATTTGTTCACATTGTTATGTTACCAAAAATGCTAGCAAGTGGGTTGTGGACCTGGCCTACTCTTACCTACCTCAGGGACTCATAATAATGAATAAGGAGAATACAGACCCCTAATGACATGTGTGTGCTCACCAGAAAGCACACCATAACTTTCAGTAGGAATAAATTTGTTTGTAAATATCTACTTATTGTTCTAATTTCTGTTTGTTTGCCATTAGCAGGAACCAGTATATTTTTGTAAATATTACTTAAGTTCTTTATAATCTCTGTGTTTGCTCGTTCATTAATTGCATGCACCATCTTCATCTGTACTTCTTTATTCTTGTATTTTGCATTCTAGTATTCCTGTATTTTGCATTTTGTATTTTGTATTTTCTGCTATCTTGTATTACCATGTTTATTCTGTATTTTGGAGCTTTTCTCCCCAGGACACCATTGAAAATGGGCTCTTTGTGGCCCAATGGACCATCCTGGTAAACAAACTGCAAATAAGTAAATAAAGTCCAGTAGCCCTGGGTCAGTGACAGATTAGCTGGCTGGCATCCTGTTACCCAGCCTGAGTTACCTGATATAGCTCTGTTGAACAAAAGTTAGATATAAAACAAATCAACCTGCCGAAATGAACTAAATATTGCTACACTAAATATAGGTTCACTGGCAGGATACATCTTGGAAGTGGATGACATGATGGTAAGGAGGAAGCTGGATGTACAGTGAATCCAGGAAACAAGGTGGAAACATAGCGCAGAAAAGTAATTTGGCTAGGTATCCATAATCTACTACTCAGAAGGAGAAGACACTAGAAAGGGTATGGTAAATGTGATGAGACAGCTATCTGAAGTCAGTGAGGGATATCTTTACAATCAGTGACAGACCTGTTCAAGTACACTTCAGTGTAAAGATAGGGCAGTATTCATTATCTCAGCCAATACCCCACATCAAGATTGTGATTGTGAGGGAAAGTGCATTCAGTCAGCAAATGGCAGACCTCCTAGATTACGTGAGAAAAATGAGTTGACGCTGGTAAGGGAGGACCTGAATGCTCATCTCAGAACAGACAGAAGTGGATATGACTGGTTTGGTCCACATGGATGGGACACCAGGAATGAAGAAGGAGAGGCCATTCTAGACTTCTGTCTGGCAAACAGCTTGACCATTGGTGATCAAAATCAGCTGTCATAGAAGGCTCTATGGTCAATAAAAAATCAGCGGCAGATGTAGAAGGAATGAAAGCCGAGGAGTTCAGGGAAATATTCAGGGATCTAACACCTCAGAAGATGAGGAAATAGGTGGAGCCACAGAATATAGCAGTGTCTTAAAATATCATGTGCGAAAACTATAGAAAATATATGTAACTGAGTCAGGCATGGAAATAAGGTGCATAAAGATACCTGGTGGATGAATGCAGAAGTCCAGGAAGTTATCAAAACAAAGTAGCACAGGAAGAAGTGGGCAAAAGAAAAGATGAACCAGGCTAAACAAGCAGTACTGGCTGGCTAACAAAGAGGCTAAGAGAGCAGTCACAAAGACAAAAAATAGAGCTTCTGAAAAGTGTGAACAGCAGCTGGTACTAAGAAGTTCTCTCAAGTTATAAGGGAATAATGACAGAAAGATAAAGATAGTCTTCAGACTCCATTCATATGGAATTCCAGCAATACTCTGCTTGCCAGTCTAAAGGATTTCAAATGCAGATGGAAAGAGTACTTCCAGAAGCTGGTATATAAAGTAAACACCACAAAAATCATACTGCTTTCATGCACAGCCTGCGATGAAAAAGGCAGAAGACCCTACCTTAGAATTATGAACAGCACTATGGAAAATGAAGTCAAGAAAAGTGGCAGGCTCAGATAAAGTCACAGCAGATATGATCAAGATATGAGTTAGAGGATAATTGACTCCTGAGGATAATTCATCTTGGTAATGGATTGAAAGACATATCTCAGCTGACTGGAGAATAAGCATTCTAGTGCCAATATAAAAGAATAAAGGGAACTGTCACCACTCTGAGCAGTACAGACTCAAACTCCTGTCACACTCCCTGAAAGTGCTGGAGAGGGTACTTGATAATTGAATGTGAGGAGTAGAAAAAGGCAAGATGGGAGATGCATGGTCTGGATTCAGATTCAAATACAGCACAAGTGATCTAATGTCTGCAGTGAGACAGATAGTGGAGAAGAAGCTGGAGATGAGGAAAGACTCCAACTAGGTTCATAGGTTGGTACTGGGTTATCTGCCCAAAGGCATATATTAGCCCAGCCACGTTGTGCGGTATTCACCTCCCCTTTAGTAGTTCCCTAGACCCTTGTACTAACAGCTAGTACCCTTGGCCCCTATCTAGTAGTGCTGTTGGTGTGATCCCCAGTGTGAACTTTCTGTTACCCATCCACTCATCAAGGTTCCTCTTGAAGAGTGATAGTGAGGGGCTCTGTCTTATGTAGATTGGGACCCTGTTCCATAGTAAGGGAAGTCTCTACAAAGGGAATCTATCCCTCCAGCATGTTCTATTCATTGTTGTGTTGAGGTCTATATCCCTATAGCGTGTAGCTTGAGTAGATTTGGTTTTGCTAAGATGGAGCATGTTCAACAATTCTGGGTTGGACATGGCTCTGTATGTTAGACAGAGATCGCCTCTGAGAAGGCGGTATGCAACAGAACAATTTTAGCTTTTTCAATCATGCTGCATAGGGCAACTGTTTGAGGCCGGTAATCCTCTTGGTTAGGTACCTCTGTGGTCTCTCCAGCTGCTGGAGATCTCTAACCAAGTACATTCCAATTGGTGCATTGTACTCAATAATGGGTCTGATGAGGGAAGAGTAGAGGGGCACCATTACATCCTTAGATCTTGATGCAAACCCTTTCGTGATCAGATGGGTCACATAGAAGGATTTTCTAACCACTTTGGCAACATGGTTATCAAAGGAAAGCTGACTATCTACTTGGGTCCCTAGATCCCTTATTTCTTCTTCAGATTTCAGGGGATTACCTCCTGTGTTGTAGTTTGTGGGTACTCTGTTTTTTCCAAAGGGGATTACTACGCATTTTTTTTACATTTAGCTTGAGACCATGGCTTTGACACCATGCATCAGTCTCATTTAGGCCCTTCTGGAGGATCTCCATGTCAGCCGGAGACTCTATTATAGAACCCAGTTTGCAGTCGTCCGCAAACTTAGTCAGCTACAGCCCTTTTGTGCTTGCCTGTACTTCTGAGAAGTATATGCCAAACAGGAGGAGCCCCAGGACAGAGCCCTGAGGCACACCGCTCATTACTGGTCTGGATTCTGACATAGATCCCGCTATTCTTACTTTATGGGATCTGTCTGTGAGCCAGTTTGCGATCCATCTTGTGACATAAGGATTTATGCCCAGGCTGGTGAGCTTATCAATAATACCTGAATGGGGAATGGTGTCAAATGCTTTAGCAAGGTCAAGGTAAGCTGTGTGTACCTCCTTTCCCTTATCTATAGCCTGAGTAACTGTCTCAAAGAAACCCACCAGGTTCAGGAGGCATGATCTAGGCATTCCTAGACTTACAGAAAGTATATGACACAGTCCCAAAGTAGCTGAATTGGATAGTCTTGTGATGGTTTGAAGTCCTGGAATGGCAGACTTAGTGAGTGACTGTGTACGAGGATCCAGTCACACAAGTACAAATAGCATTTGGACTAAGAGATGGATTCCTAATTAGAGCTGGTGAACATCAGAGTTTAACTCTGAAATTACTGTTGTTAGTACTGGTGAAAGACTATGTTAGCAAACATGTTGGTGAGAACAGTACAACAAAGCTGCTGTATGTTGATGATATCACACTACAAGCAGACTCTGAACAGGAACTTCAGCAAATGATAGGAGGCTGGAATGCAAAGCTGAAGGTACATGGGATGGAAGTGAATAAAGACAAAACAGTTGTCATGGTAGCAAAACAGAAAAATCAAAAGAATTTGAAAACTGAGCTAGAGGGTAAACTAGTAGAATACGTTAACAACTTCAAGTATCTGGGATCAGTGGTTGAGAAGAAAGGAAGTCTGAAAGAGGAGGTCAAGCTTAGAATAAAAGGTGCTGCAGCCAACTAGCACAGATTATTATGGGGTAGTGTGTAACAGAAGAATGCAAAGAAGCTGAAACTTAAGGAAAGCAAAACAAGGGTAATACCAGTGATTCTGCAAAACACAGAAGCATGTGCAGTGAAGTCAAAGCAATTGAAGAAGCTTGAGGTGATGGAGAGGAAGTTCCTGAGACAGGTGGCAGGGTGCACACTATGGAACAAAGAAATGAAGACATCAGAACTGAGGTCAAAGTATCCCCAGTAGGATAAAAGGTTAAGAACAGATTACAGTGATTTGGTCCCCTGTGGAGGGAAGCAGAAGATGATTTGGTAAAAAAGATTTGAGAGAGACAGGGAGAAGTTACGATGAAACGAGGTTATCCAGGCAAAAGATGAATTGATTACATGAGAGAAGATCTTCAAAAGTCGGGTATGACTGTCAAAGAAGATTGAACAGTGTCACTGAATCATGAGAGGTGGCGATAACTGACACAACACCCTGATTCCACATAGAAATGAGAAAATGGTAGGTTGATGATGATGATGAAAAAGAGGTTGCCTGTTAGCAGCAAATCAGGAAGTTATTTCTTCATCCAGAGGTGCATCATGGGTAACAGCAGGGATTCTGTCCTAAAGATTTATGGAGTTTGAATATTTTTCTATGTTTGGTGAAGCTGAGGGGAAAGCCAGGCAAGACTGTAGTTATGATTTACGATTTTAACAGCCAGATGATGGTGGGGCTGTTAATGAACTGTTTACTGTACATAGATTATAAAGCTTTTTATGAATATTTTGTTCTGAGTAAGTAAACACTATATTAAGCCAATGGGCTAATTTTGTTTATTTTCCTCTGCTTTAGTATAATAAAGTGTATTTTACAAACTTGGACCTTCAATGCTTCCTTCTACTTACACGGGTGGTATGTGCATGGGCATTTGTGCCAAGGACCCATCAAATGTATTTTCCTTGCAATGCCTCTGCTACAAAGTGCTCTTTCAACTCACGTTCTGCTGTCAGATTTGTAATGAGAGATGTTTTGCTGTTTTCTGATGTGCTTTCTTTTACCTGCAATTATGGAGAAATTCTTAAAAGCTCTAGTGAAATCCATGGCAGACATTGACTAGACTCTTGCACAGTGAAACAACTGTTGTCAAGTCTGGCTAACATGACAGTTACCCCCTCAAATGTACCTGCCATTAATAAGATAAGCAAGGAGGATGACCTAGAGTCATATCTGATGGCATCTGAGTAATATGCCACTGATGAAAAATGGGACAAATCAGAAAAGGTAAAGATACTTTACTCTCAGTTGAAATGGAAAGCACTAAAATCCTACATAGATATGGAAGGGACTGATTATACTGACTCTGAGAAACGTTTAAAAAATGAACTGCTGGCTAGGGTTGAACTAACTTCTGAAATGCAAGATATAATATTTTACCACTGGACTTTTATTGCTGGTAAACTGGTAAGAGCTCAGATATATGATTTTAAGCATATCTTAGAACTGAGATAAGGAAATGATGGTGACAGCAAAGTAAAACTATTAGAAACTCTAGCAGTAGACATATTTAATATTACATTGCCTAGTACTATGAGAAAGTGGGTGTTGCAGAATGATCCCAAGAACTCTGACAAGTTAGTAACTTTAGAAGAAAGGGTGTTAATTAATGGCAGCATGTTTAAAATAGAGTAAATGTCCCAACATATCCTTGCTCTGCCAGACTCTGAGTTACCTATATGCAAAGTATAAAGGCTAAAAGCTACCATGGAAATGTAAAACTAGTCTTCTATAGATCCTCACATATTAATAGCCTAGCAAGTACCTATGAGGCTTATTTCCTTCTGATTCTAAAGTTACAAGAAATATGCAATCTTCTGTGAAAACCCCCCCAGCAAGTATTGGGTTAATCTGTTTAAAATGTGGAGTGAGTTGCCACATAGCCAGAGTCTTCCTTTAATACTGAAGGGAATACTAACAGTAGAAAACTGATATGCATGCAGAAATATAGTTGTTCCTATGGAATGTGATAAGATTGCAGCTAGAATGATTACGTCAGTATTTTGCTATTGTGGTGTACCCAAGCTATTGAAATTTTCTGAATTTCTGGAAGAGAGAGAGAGAAAAGTTGAAACTCTTCTTGAATCTGGTAGCATGATAACTCTTGTTAAAAGGCTACTAATAAGAAAGAATAAGATAAGAAATAAATAAAAGGTAGAGGTGATATGTATTTGTTGTGATCAAAAGGAATATCCCAATACACATGCAGAAATTCAAACAGTTATAAGAACATTTTTTCCATCCTGTAACTGTAGCCCTCTGCTTGATTCATGATGTTATATTATGTAAAACTTCCCCACTTTTTAAGGCACTGTGAAAAATGTGGGAGGAGGAAGAATCTGCAGACACACTATGTCAGGCTGGTATAATTAATAAGAAAGAGGTACAGCAGTGGTTTCATATACCCATTCAGTATAATAATGGGAGGCGGAGCAAGACAGCAAACCATGTAGAGGTTCAGACTCAAAACCAGAAGAGAGTTAGCGCAGAGGCCACAAAAGTGGCTAGAATCTGGTTGTGATCAGATAGCAAAAAAGATCCTGTGCTTTACCAGAAAATTGCTACAGAGATGGAGCAAAAGAAACCCATCTCTAAGAGTTGAATGAACGGAAAGAAAATGTGGCAGCATCTGTACAAGGCAAAAGGCTAAGTAGAGACTTACAAGAAGTGTTAGCACAGAAACAAAAAAAGAATGGATTTAAGTCAGAGCACTTGGACCAAAGAACTGGTAGTGAGTCCTAAAACTGAGATAAGTAAGAAAATGGTGAGGTCTAAATCTATTTCTGCCCAGTAGGCACAGAAAGCTAAAAAAGGTGAACTCTCAAAGGGTGGAAAAGTTAAAAAAGAAGGAGAGCTTTTTCAACAACTACCCTTTGTTGGTGAAGGCATAGAAGAAGATGCAATACCAGTGCTTTTAGGTGAAAGAGCTATATCTTCCATTTCAAGACAAGCCAGTGAAGAAAGTAACCCTGAGAATGTGGACTTACAAGTAAGCCACATAAACATTAAAAAAGTACAATGAGAAGGTGAAATGTTAAGCTGAGAGAGAGAGTCAATATAACTCAAGGTTATATGACAAGATAGTGAACAGTCTATTATCATTACTTCTAATCTACATGTTGAATTAAAAGATAATCTCTTGTATGGAGTAAATAAACATACTGACAACCATACAGGACACCAGTTATGAAGCTATTCCATAGTCATATATGAGGAGGTCATCTGGGGAATAGACAAAATTAAGGCAAAAGGTCTAGGTGGATTGTATTAGCCAGATATAATGAAACAGAAAAAATTCTATGCTTCCTGTCTACAAAACTGCACCTCTTCCAGTACATAGGACACATGCTCGACTAGCATGTGTCCAAATCACAAAACACCAAACACACATACACGAAAGCGCTTAACATCGAAAAGTGCTTCCGTGTATGTGTAGTTCAAAAAAAATTCTACGTTTCTGCAGGGGGGCTTTGCCCCCCTGCACCCCCCACACCCCCCTACTTTAATATTCTCACTCTGAGATCGCACTACAGTGGGGAAAAGGGAACTTTCCCTTACCCACACTGTAGTCCGGCAGGCAAACATAAACAGAAGTGCTTGTCGATGTTAAGCGCTTTCGTGTATGTGTTCAGTGTTTTGTGATTTGGACATATGCTAGTTGAGCATGTGTCCAGATCCCATATATATATATATATATATATATATATATATATATATATATATCTATATATGGTTCCACATGAAAACATCGAATGTCAAATGGTCGAGACCATATCATCGATGTTTCAGAACATCGAAGCTTTCAAATGAAACCAAAAAAAAAAAAAAAACTTTTAAAACAAGTGTATGCAGGGGGGCAAGCCCCCCTGCACCCCCATGTGGGGTGGCTGTGCACCCCCCACTTTAATATACCAACTCCGAGATCGCACTGCAGTGGGGTAAAGGGAAATCTCCGTTTTAGTGCTATATGCAGAAGCACTAAACGGGAGATTTCCCGTACCCTGTCTGCAGTGCCTTCACAGAGATGGCACATTCACAGACACAGTGTGCAGGGCATCTTGCTGTCCTGCAGAAACACTTGCTTTTTCTCTGTTTTACTTACCTTTTTCTTCCCCTTGACAACATTGATGTTCTAAACACTCGATGATATGGTCTCAACCATATGAATTTCGATAAAATCTATGAACCTGTTTTATACCTTACCTGTTATCTACAATTTCTGCCTTACCTAGTTCTTTCCCTTACCTGAATTTCTTTTGAATTTCCAAGCACTAATCTCATGATCTATTATCTATCTAACATACCCACTAATACACTTCTTCAAATGCTCACTGACCAATGTCAACTAATGCACAAGTATCTTTTATACTGTAATAGTTGCCTTTATTTCATATGAATGCACTCTAATTAACATACTAATGTGTCATTTTTAATGAATGTTGCTTTATATCTTCTTATGTATATTACTGAATGTTTGTTTTAAAAAGTTTGTAATATGTTGGAAATTGTCTTCCCGGGCCTCCTCTGAAAAGGGTTTTTTGACGAAGCCCAGTTGGACAAAACCTGGAAAATAAAACAAATAAATAAATAAATAAAATAAAATAAAGATTCCAAAAGTCCATTGATTTTAATGTTTATCATAAAGGTACCATTTGTATGTAATTCTACATATATTGTGGGTTTACCAATAAAATCTAGTAATGAGTACATAATAGTAATAGTCAATGCTACAAAATTTCTAGAAGCTGCACCATTATGCAAAGCAAATGCTAAGGCTATTGCAGAAGAGCTGGTGTATTTATTCTCCAGAGTGGGTGACCCTAAAGAAATATGTATAGGCCAAATCATGCCCTTTATATCAAGAGTATAACATGAGTTATGCCAGTGTTTCAAAGTTAAACAGTTGAAGGTGTCTGTCTACCTCCTGCTGATTGATGAAATACTACAGTGATTCAATAAAATACTGACATCCATGCTAGGGAAATTTAATGATGTAGATTAAAAAACTGGAAACACCCCCCCCCCCCCCGTGCTACTTACAGAATAAGAAGCTCCACAAGCTTCAGCTTGGTTTACCACTTTTAAACTTGTACAGAAGATATTCCAGAAGATTGCTTGGCATCACTAAGGAGATTTGTGAAGAAGATAAGACATCCTTTAAGTGTGTGATAGATTATTACTTTAGTTTATAGGACAGACCACACTTGTTTATGCCCATAGAAAATGGGCACGCTATTTAATGTGGCTGAAAAATAAATGCAGTGAACTACAAGTTTATGTAGCCAGAAAAAAATGTGTGTGTGTGTGTGTGTGTGTGTGTGTGTGTGTGTGTGTGTGTGTATGTGTGTGTGTGTATATGTGTGTGTGTGTGTGTGTGTGTGTGTGTGTGTGTGTGTGTGTGTGTGTGTGTGTGTGTATATGTGTGTGTGTGTGTGTGTGTGTGTGTGTGTGTGTGTGAGAGAGTTAGAGTGTAATAGTTTTAGCAAAGATACAGTTACTGTTGTTAAGACAGCATTGGAAGATACCTTACTGAGACTGAGATGGATGAAATCATGATAGCCAGTCATTATTGCCTTTCTCTATAGCAGTTCAGTATGAAACATAATTAGGAATGGTGGGTTTTCTTTAAAGCCCAAAACAGCAGTGCGTATCTGATGCTTGCTCTTAAGGCTAGCCTTCTTGCATATTAATATTAGATTGTATTATCATAACCCTGGCCATGGTATATTAATTGTTGGCATCAGGTAGGATTATAAGCCTATCCATGAAAATGTGAGCCAAGTGGTTGGAGGGGTAAACCTAGACAATGAGCAATACATTATATTACTGGACAGGGGGAACCGTGGATCTGAACATTAATAAGCAGTAGATTACGGGAGAAGGGAAGCGAATGTACTACTTGTGTAACATTACTCTGATATAGTTTTGGTACATATACCAGAAAATGGATCAAATGCTACCACAATACCATGAGTGAGACAGTATAATTTATTCATACCATAGGCAGCCAGCTTGTTCATAGGTATGCACCAGGCAATCTGCCTGCAGACTATTTCATATAGTTTAGTATGAAAATGTTGAAAACACAAAAAAATATTGAATATCAAAATCTTGCGGCTATAATATTGAAAGACCAAAACACATAAGGCCACAATATCAAACAAATCTCATACATTGAATTCTCCTAGCACTCTGAATCCAGGAGGAAATGCTACTATAGGATCTGCAGGGGGGCAAGTCAGGGAGTTCAAAATCTAGACATGGTTCAGTCTAATTGTTGACAAAGATCCGAATCCCATTTAAGGTCTATCAACAAAATAAACTTTTTTCTGTTGTACCACAGTCGGAGCATAGTTAAGAGGATACAATGCAGGTCAGTATGGGAGGTGAGGATTGGTATATCTTCTACAATTAAGATAAGCTTTAGTTTTATAGAAATGGGTATTTCAGCAGCAAGTCAAAATGTGCAATGATGGCACTCATAACAAAATGGTCTTTTATTATGTGAAACAGATGCTAACAACAACACACTACTGTTTCACCAGTGCACACACACTGATGTTTTCCCCAAACAAAAAAAAATTATGTTATTTATCATAGCTTCATAGGTATATATAGGCTAACGACTACCAGGACCTTTATAAGCCTAGTTATGCAACCCACACCAATTGTGTCCTTACGTACCATGGGCATTTATTAAGGGGGCTATGTTAGTTAGGAAGGTTCTGTAGGTTATGTGGGGGGTATGTTAGTTTCAGCATTACTGTCTGCCTCTGTCTATCAGAGATATGGGGGCCAGACCAGGGGTGAATTTCCGATTTCCCATCTATTGGTGAAGGTTACATTTAAATAGGGTTAGGAATGGACTCTGCTTCACTTGGATGGGGAGTCTGTTGAAGAGCATGGGATCCTCTGAGAAACATATCTGTCTCATCAACATGTCTTATTTATGTCACAAGCAAAATGTAAACCCTTTGATCTAGTAGTTGTGATGTTGTTCATTTTGTGGCTGTCCAAAAGGTCTATCAGTGCTGGATATGAGGATGCCTCGTATGCCAGGCATAGATCGCCTCTTAGTAACCTGTAGGAGACCAAGTATAGAGACAGGGCTTAAGGCAATTCATATAAGATAGTGTGTTATACCTTGGATTCTCCTGGTAAGGAACCATTGTGGGCATTCTAACTCGTGCATATTTCTAGTCAGGTACATGCCAAATGGGGCATTATGTTCAATGTTGGGTCTGATAAGAGCCAAATAAAGTGGCACTTTGAGTTCCTTGGACCCGGATGCCTTGTCCTTACTTATAAGTTGGGTGACATAAAATGATTTTCCTCTTAGCTTGGCTACACGTTGGTCAAAGGCCAGATTACTGTCTACATATATTCCCAGATCCCTGACTGCCAGGTCAACTCTTAGGGGTGTCTTATCAATGGAGTAATTAGCCTGGGTGGCAGTTTTCCTAAAAGTCACTATAATGCATTTCTTGGCATTGAATTTTAATCTTTGACTTTGGCACCAGTCATTTGTCTGTGTTAGACCCTCATGTAAGATGCTTGTGTCATGGGGGTAATCTATGATAGCTCCTAATTTACATAATCTGTGAACTTGGTCAGCCAAAGGCAAATTACATTAGCTTTTACCTCTGAAAAGTAAATGCCAAACAGTAGCAGTCCCAGCACAAATCCCTGAGGTACCCCACTGGTGACCAGTCTCTTAGTGGATGTGATCTCACCAATCCTGACTTCCTGGGTCCTGTCTGTGAGCCGACTAGCAATCCAGCAAGTTATGTACAGGGCTTATACCCAGTTCAGTGAGTTTGTCAACTATTCCCGAGTAGAGTATTGTATCACACATCTTAGCCAGGTCCAGGTAGGTGTTAAGTACCATTTTTCCCTCATCTATTGCCTTCTCAAAGAAGTCCATTGGGTTCTGTAGGCATAACCTTCATTTGACAAAGCCAAACTGGGTTGGGTACAGTGTCATATGGGTTGTCTTTTTCTTTGTTGAAGGTTTCCATGATAATTCGTTCCATGGCTTTGGATATTAGACTATGCAGTACTGATATGTCTGAAGTCTCCAGGGTCAGTTGATAGTTCACCCTTGTGAAGTGGGATAACAGTTGCAGTCCTCCATTCTCATAGCACAAAGCTTGTTTGGAGGCTGTAGTTAAAAATGACTCATGATAGGTCATAGTTCAAGCTATTTATGAGGCATCCTGGTATATTGCTAGGTCCCACTGACACTGTGTTTTTGAGCTTAGTGAACTCTGTCAGGACCTGCTCCCTGTTAATAGCTGGGGGTTATGTTAGTATGTATTTCATGGAGGTAGGCAGGAGGGAGTGGGGTTGAAGTTCGAGCTGAATTAGTCAGCCAGCAAATACGCTGCGTCACTCTGCTCAGTGAAGGTAGCACCATTAACCACCAGTTCAGCACATTCAGCCTGTTAGGCTATCTTGACCTCAAAATTGGCTTTGTTGCATTTAATTAGTCCTCCTAGTTTCCTACTCATACTTGCTTTAAATATCTTTACCAGACACACCAAAACATTATAGTCAAATAAATAATTCCAAAGTCAAAATTCCAAATGTCAAAAAGTGTCTGTATGATATACTTACATATATGGAATATGTTGACTAGTCCTCAAAACATGAAATAGTGGATATTTAACTTCAAATGTATACCAAGAAGCATTTAAAACTTGAGTATTCAAAGTTAATACAACCAAGCTGCCAGACTGCTACACCCAACTGTATGTCATACTCACAGGCATAACCACCAAGCCACCCCCACCCACCCTTCCCACAACTATACAGTGCAAGAATAACAATCAGACAGGTAACTCTCTGCTATATACCTGCTATGTTTCACATGTGAAGAATTATAGCTGTCCAGGCACAAACCATCTGCCTCTGCAAGCTTTAGCAGTAAACTGTGTGGCAGTATGCATCATGGCCAGAAATGTATTGTACATTCAGTTGTGGAACACCAGCTGTTTGTTTGTTTCTGCCTCCACAACACTCAACCCAGAATAAAAATGTTCAGCATACCAGGCCAGATTGCTCAACAAGGTTTTCTGATTCTTGATGACCGACCTTCGTTAAACATGTCACTCTAATATGTTCTGCATTCACATGTACACTGCCCAGAAGCCAAACAACAACAACTGACCCACTCCTGAGACATGGGCCAAGATACTCTTCTACACAGGTGACCATCACTGTACAAACCTCAGCATGCCTTTTCTCCTCTTCTGTTACTCTGTCAGCTATACCAGTGCCTCACATTCTTTGTTGGGTCTACTTTCACTCCACTCACCCCTAGTACACTGACTGAATTTAAGCCAGAGCTAGCCGGGATCTTAGGAACATCCTTGAGGGTCATTCTGTCTTATTTCAAGAGTTATTTTGTACTTATGTCTTACCTGGTGTCATCCTCCCACTTCGCTTCCATGATAATGGACAGAGTGGGCATGCAATGGGGACAAACAATGTTTCACCCCACATTTGTGGCAGCTCAGCCATGTCCCTATTCTAAACCTTTAAACTGTGCCTCCACTAGTTACATTCCTAGCCTCCAAAAGAGAGCATTGCTGGAGACACCAACTGAACTTGGTTATAGGGCTTTATCCCTCTATGTCACAAGAAAGGTAAGGCAACTTTAAATCTTGCCTTACAGCATTTGTATGAGGTGTGCCTCTAACTATCTTTCTCATTACATTTAGAACACTCTGCCTTGCTTTCCATGAGAAGCTTATCCTTAGATTAGAATGTGCAGCAAGCCACTGAAAGCATATTTTTCCACGGAATTTGCATAATGTACACATCAGCAAGACTCTGCAGTAAAAGCAATGTAAGTGGATGCTAGAAACTAGCTTATTCTGTTAGTACTCCTGCTTTCTTCCATCACAGTCTGCTTCACACAGGTGTAACAGGTTTCCAGTCAGTGCTGTATGTCTTCTGTAGATTGCGGAGGGTCTTTGTAGCTGCCAGGTTTTATATCATAGGAGTATAGGAATAATGCAGGAACCATAAGATGCCTAGCCATATACACCTGTAAGTAGACAAACAAAGTTCTTGCAAGTGCTTAATACTGCTTACGTCCCAACATGAGCAGGGCCTTACATGATAAAACTGGTGTAGATTTGTACCTACCCTTCCAGTCATCAAAACAAGCATTAATGGTAGCTATAGTAGTACTTTGTCTGATCTGTAGTGGCAACTTATTCCATAGGTTGGGAATACCCTGTGTTAAAACCTTATACCTCCAACAAGTCTTGTTTATGTTTTAGTGCAGGTTTAGGTCTCCAGTGCAGATATTTATAGAGGCACTGGTTTTGCAAAGAAATAGGAGGTCCAATGTGATTGGGTCTTTCATGGCTCACAAATTTAGAAACAGGCCCCCTCAGCGCCACTGGTAAGCTACTTCATATAAAGAAAGTTGTGCTAGTCATTCAGAATAGTTGAAGGATTTAATACCTTTAATTTTCTTGGTGAGGAAATCACTGGGGCCTTTCCAGCTTGGATTTATACATAGCAAATGAAGCATCGTATTCAATGAAGGATGACAGACTCTGTAAATGTTTGAAAGAAGCCTAAATTGCTCAGGAGGCATAACTGCCCTTCACAAAGCCAAACCGAATGGGATCTAATTCAGTTAAGTTACCTATGTTTGCATAACTGAGTTCTGCTATGATTCATTTCACGGCTTTGCATATAAGGATAGTGAGGCTCATGGGCATATATTTACCCGAGTCTGAAGAAAGGTCGCCCTTGTGTCAGAGTCACACTGGCTACACTCCATACATCAGACACAAACCCTGTTGACAGGGTGAGGCTGAACAGTTTAAGTAAAGGCTCAAATAAGTGCATACTTGACACTGATGAGAATGCAATCTGGTATGTTGTCTGGTCCCTTGGAAGCATTAGTTTTAGTCTTTGACAGGGATTCTATGACTTGGTCAAAGGTGATTTCAAAGGAATCTGTAGATCTGGGCCTCTGAGCATGAGTTTGCAAATGAGGGCTCAGCTCATGAATATTTCTGAATTTCTCAATCTATGCATCATGGCTGGAGGCAGTCTCATATACAGGCTTACATGGTGTTATGCATCTAATGAGCACCTGTAAGCCATACTGAGCATGCATGAGTGGGTCAGTGAGAGCAAGTGGGTCATTGTTTTTCATGTTGTACAATATAAGGGGAATGTCTGGCAGTGTCTCACCATGGTTTATAGTTGAATACTAGGTTAATTGCCCAGCCAACAATCTGAGGTCAGAAACAAACCCTGCACCTTGAGTTTGTTTGTGTCTTTCAGCTTTTCCCGGTTAGGGGTCGCCACAGCAGAACTCCGGTCCGCTAATGATTGGTAGTTGATTTTTACGTGCCGAGTATACATATAGCAAACGAATAATAAGGTCTGTAGTACATCATAGGTATAGTAGATGGAAAACACTAGGCAGTCAGAGGCAGTTCAGTTAGTACACTCTCCAGCATTTCATGTTTAGTGTACTCAAGTAGCATATATCAGCATATTACTGAGGTTTGCAGTGGTCAACTGTGCTTGTCATCTGTATTTCACAAATTTACTGAAAGTGTAGTCGTTAAAGCATAATTTCTTGCATATGTTGAAATCATGCTGCATTTCATGCAATTTTTCCCTGTTTCTCCTCTTCTTCTTCATTGCTATCCTTTCTTTTTCATTTATTTTTGCTCTATTTGTTATTTCTCTCCCTTTATTTGCATTTATATACAGCAGCAGTCACAGCAGTGCCGGTGGTTATGCCCTGTTCCACTGGCCCCCAGAAAGACACATCAGCCATTACACCCGGGCCAGTGGCCTGTTTCTATTGCCCTCACAAGACGAAGGCAAAGAGGCCCTCCTCCAATGCTCCTGATGGGACTTCGTTGGTTGAGAGTCTTGTTGTTCTTGTGGGTGGCTCTGTCAGGGATGAGAGGTTTGTCACCCACAGTCAGCTGTCTGAAACAGTGAGGGAGCTGATGGACTAACATATTAAAACCTGCATTAGCCACCTAGAAAGACTCTAGTTATGGCTTATATAGAGTCCTGTCCCTTCCAACCACTGGCACCATCATCTGAGCCAGCACACATTGGTGATAGAGCACAAGGTGGTATCCTACCCCCCACTAGGGATGAAAAGGGTAGGACAAAAGAGGGGACCATATCCACCCTATCCCATCTCCTAACCCCATCCCAGTGTTCCTCTCTCTTTTGTGTCCTTGCTTTCCCCTGTTTGTTGCCCAATTCTCCCCATCACTACTGTCTTCCTTTTATTGGTCTTCTGGCTAGATCTTCATGGTTGCCACCCCTTCCTCAGTGTCTCAGAATATCCCCTCTCAGGCTTATCTGTGTTATACGTTTGTAAATTTGTCCTTGCTTCCTACTTTCACCATCTTACAATACCTTCACCTTCCCTTACATCCTTCCCCACCTATGAAAAAAACAAGTACCTATCTCTCAAAAAAATACACTTTCTTTCCCTCCACTATCATATTCATTCCTTACCTGATTTCCTTATGTGCTTCCCTGTGCTTGCTTTCCCCTTTTTCCCACTGTCATATGCTAATTAGTTGCTTCTTCTCATCTTAGCACTTTGTGTGTGTATCAACATGCTAGGTCATATGCATTTGTTATGTTCGACATCTGTGCTTATCATATTACACAGCCGCACCTGTGGATATCTCAAACTCTTTGCATGCCCTACTCTGGACATGAATGGAATTAATAATTATTTGCTGAAGTTCTCTGAGTTTTCATATTATTAATTTATACTGAACTCTGAGTTGTGTCACACCTGAAAGGTAAAAGTAGATGGCATGCTGCCACGACTGTCAGCATATTTCAAAATCCCAGGATGTTTTCAGCCCATGACGACTAAAGCCTTGTATATATTTCATCAGATGGTTAGAAAATTCTCTCAGGCTTTGACAAGTAAATAGAAGCCTGACTTAGTGGGAATGGCATACTGACTTGGTAGATTGATCATCACTAGTTTGCTGGAAGAAGTTCTACAATGAAATCAATGACTTAACTGAGAAATTTATACCATTAGGTAACCATGAAGGAAATGCCAAGACTGTCCTCCATTGTGGAATAGCAAAATCAAGAAATCATGAAGCTGTGCAAAAAGAAGTAACATCACTGAAGGTATAGGAGATATAGATACATACATACATATTAAGGGATAAGACTTACGCACTATGGTGAAGATATGCAACTCTAGGTATGAATGTAAGTTAATCACAAGTCTTTCTATACAATTGCCATGTGTGGGTCTGTTGCCTCATTTGAACATTTTAGTTTAAATGTTGGTGAGATATTTAACAGTGACTACTTCAAGACAGTGCAAGCTTTCCTTGAAGTCTTTCCTAGCAAAAATCAGTTCCACAGTCAACATGTATTCTTTCCTGCAATTTGTATTGAGGAGATTCATTCAACCATCTCCAAGGAAAGGGTCAAAGGTGCCTTGAACTAAGTGAATAGCCACTCAAGCACAGGTCGTAATGGTTTGCCAGGCCTTTCCTTATCCATGACTAAGAACTTACTAAAACCAATGTTAGTATAATTATTTATAGAATAATTTCTTAAATATTTCACCCACCAGAAGTGGACAAGTGCACTAGTTTGGCTAATTAAAAGACTGGTGATGTTAAGCCAGTATTACTGGAAAATGCTTTGAGCATGTATTGCTCTAATGTGTGTTTCCATCTAATGTGATGGAAGCATCAGATTACACTGACATGAGTTTACAAAAGGTCATTCCTGGTCAACTAATTTGATTACTTTTAAAAGATCATATTTGGTACAGCAGAATTAAAGTTATCAGTTGATGCAGTACATCTTAGTTTAGCCAAGGCACTTTTACACTGTTCCACATGATACGATTTTGCAAACTCCTCCATATAGGCTTACTCTTGATGGCTTTACTGTCAAATGGATATGAAACTGGATTAGTAAACAGTCATCTGTGTTCAAAATACAAAATTGCATATCCATTCTGTGCTATGTTAACCAAAGAGTTCCACAGTCCTGGGAGTTTTTCTCTTCAGTATATTCCGGTCAGCCTATTATAAGCAATGTTTGGTGCTCAAACTTTTCTGGTGATGCAAAATTGCCCAGCGTAGTAGGAAATGTTGCTGACCATGGCAGTACCTATTAGATTAATTACTTGAGCTGTCAGTTTCACAGCAACTTATTTTCAACAGATAACACCGGTGACAGCAATACACTTTGGGATATTTTGTCTTGGCTGAGCTGACCCATATCCGTGATCTGGGTGTCCAAATGACTCGCAAGCTGAACTTTAAGACTGATCTTTAGACAGTTACAAGGAACATTCAGTCACTTTGAGAAAACCTGAGTGTGTGTTACTATTATGGACATCTTTAGGGAGGCCCCACAACAAATACTCTTCCTAATTTTGTTCTTACTCTGTGGCAGTCATCTAGAAGTTAGTACTTATGCAACAAGTTTTCACCAAGAAAATAGTTTCTGTGAGGGGACATAGCTACATTGTACATTTGAAAAGCCTGAACCTTTATCTGGTATTGTCTAATAAAACAAACTTGATTGTGAGTTTAAATGATTTAACTATGTGCCCATTTGAACGGTCCTGGATCTAAATTTCCATCAACATCCACATAATACCGCAAACAATGGCATCTACTTGCTCTTGGCAATCACTCTTTAAGCTTTAAACCTAGAGTATTTTACTGCAAAGTGGATAAACTGTGGTATAACTTTCCCAACAAATGTGA
Source organism: Protopterus annectens (assembly GCF_019279795.1). Lineage (NCBI taxonomy): Eukaryota > Metazoa > Chordata > Ceratodontiformes > Protopteridae > Protopterus > Protopterus annectens. The sequence goes on along the minus strand of NC_056730.1, from coordinate 287,305,484 downwards.
GATATTATGTCACTATAAGTGAATTAAAGTTAAAACTCAAGTTATTTTCCTGACATGTAGTATGTTAAGTCAGTATCTTCAGGCTACAGACTGGTAGATGACCTGTTTTGATGTTTTTGACTCTCTTCTCTAAGAAATGTTTAGGTAGCTTTTGCACTGCTGAAATGCTTTATATGTCCTTGGAAATAATAAAAAATAATATGCAAAAAAAGAGAAGCCCATGAATGCTGTTGACCCTAAGATGAACTGAAAAGCAACAGGCAGAATAAAACTTGAAATACAAATTTACCTTAGAGTTTTCCTGAATTGTTGCATTAAATAATCTATGAGGCCAGAGAAGAAATGTTATGAATGCATGACATTGGTTTAAAACTGCAATAAAACAGTACTGAAAAAAATCATTTACTTGAGAAACAATACAATGATGCTGAATAGTAGAGAACATGAAATGAAGTGAAATTCAAGGAGTATAGTGAACTAGCATAGTATTAATGCAGACTATGCAATTTCTGAGGCTGAAATACATTTCAATAGTGGAGAATCTAAGAGCAGTCATCAGGAAATACAACTGGCCTTCTTAGTGATTGGCATTCAGTGTCTTGACTGTGAAAGCTCATTAACATCCCAGTACAAGTCCATTAAAGGACCTGTTCAAGGAGGATCTTAGAGATCCTCCTTCAGGTAAAGATGCTTACTGACCATGTCTAGTTTCCTAACATACCAGTCCTTTACTTCCTGCATTATGATAATGAATGTACCAAAAAGCATATCATATAGGGTAGATTCTTGCATTTTACTAACATCTATCTGTGTCATATAAAAAATCTGGATCATAGGAATCAGGTAAGTTCCAATTTACTCTGAAGAAAAGTACTAGAGTGAGGCTTCCTTCCTAACCTTAGACATGTATTTGGTAGATTTAGCATTCAGGGATTTCTAACCTTACTGCCTGTGATCACTACAAGGAGAAGAAGTGAAAGAAGAAGGGTGGTACCACTGTCATTTGCACACTTGCCTTCCTCGTGGTTATGTTGTATATGCAGGTCCTTGACCAATAGCAGCAGCAATGCCTCTGCCCTTAGGGGAACAACACTAGTAGCTGACCAGATTCACTCACAACTGCTCAACCAAAGCATAAATGTATGCCAGCTATGAACATAAGTGCATTCAGGAGTTATCTGATAAAGACTGGAAACTAAGATCCAGTGACACTGTTTGGGGACACAGTGTGGTTCTCAACTGACACTGGTGAGACTGACACCGGTTTCTGGCACCAGAATAGGACCAGCAGCAGCTCTCTGTCCAAGTGTGATATCAGTAGACCAGATAACACCAGTGTCAAAAATAACTGCACTGAGGGCTTGGGCAAGGAAGGTCCAATGGGCAACAACACAGTGCCATTTCAAGCACCAGCACTAATGCCCTAGGGTAGATGTAACTGGAGTCATGGAAACAAGCCTGGGTTGGTCCAAACTACATTCTGGATTTGTTCAACAAAAACAACAGTACGAATCTGGGAAGTACAGCAGCAGAACTAGTAACCTATACCAGCCATTGAGTCTAGTGTTATGCTTGTGATATGGGTGACAGAGGGAAAGCAAGGCCTTTGTCTCTCTCTCTCTCTCTGATTCTTCTTTTCCAATTTGCTCTTTTCCACTACAAAGAAGTGTCATTCATTGTCATTTGTCATTTGCATGGATTTCTCTGAACAAAGAGCCCCTGTCTGGCAGTTTAGCACAGAGAAATAATGCAATGATTTCCTAACAAGCTTCATCCTATAGTCCTGAGTATAATTATTCATTCGCATTTTCCTAAAATGAGACTCTAAGGCAGTAACCAGACAGTGCTCTCAGTTTGCCTATGAAAACTGGAATCACTGCCTAATGAGTTGATCTGATTAACAGATAAATTAAATTCAATATAAAACACCATTACCTTTTGATGTTGAAGTTTGGGTGAAGGATGAAACTATTGTAGGAGTCATCTTTTTTCTCCCATAAATGATTTTACAGGCATTTAAATTAAAGTTTTATTCTGCAATGATCTGAGCCCAAGCAATAAATGCATGTAACATGCAAATCTTATGGGGAGTGGTACCCACGTTGTTATTTCTGTAGTGTTCCCTCAGCAGAACTAGAAAGGGGTCTTACAACTGCCATTGCAGATTTTAAGAAAAAAAAAACCAAGAATGTCCATATAGCATTAGGACTATCAAAGTTGTCATTGATGCTGTGAGAGAGTATGTTCTGCAGTAGGGAGAGACTGTAAAAGGCAAGGTGGTGGTGCCATTTATAGAATATGCTGAAAAGGGATGATGTCAGTGGGTACAGCCAAATATACAGCTAAAGAAATCTGACACCAGAGACCAACACCTGTGGTTGGGAATAATACTCTTTACATGTTTGTTATTTATTTATTTATGCATGTATGTGTCTAAGTAGGTGGGTGAACTGGGGCACTTGGACCCCTTGTCAGTCATAACCTAGCTACAGAATTTTAAAAAGTACATCAAACACATAAAGTACAATGTAAGTACAAGAAACAGAAACAAACGAATATATAAATTAATCAATGGCAAACAACTTGACAATACAACCATAGTACAATAATTAGACCATAAAGACTTTGGTGGTACAATTACTAGGCAGTTAACAGACACAGAAAACAATTGGAAAGAAAGTGGAACGTACTATGCATAACAGTAGTACTCAATACAGAAGTATTTGTACAGTATGCTAGAAAAGGCAGAAACATAACATACTATTTGCACACATCTTATACTCAGTACAGATTTTGTTAGGTGAAGCTATCCAGATTATAAAATATGTATAGTGTAACCGTTAATGACAGGACAGGGTTGGGAGGGTGGCCTAATGGTTAAGGTGTTTGCCTTACAAACACAAGGTGCAGCGTTTGAGTCTCACAAGGGATAATTGGCTAGGCTTAAAATGGTTCGCAAAGGCAGTTAGCCTAGTATTAATCTATCTATAAGGTGTAGTTCAGAATAACAAAACTTTATATATCCATCAGAAATCAAGCATTAATGTCTGTTCCTCTGTTAAGTTCTATTTCTGAAACCTATTCTATATTTTTTTATTCTTGATGATTAAATTAGTATAATATTGCTCCTTTATGCCAGATAGCACATTTACATTTGTAGTGTTAGTATTTTTGATCTGACTGAAATGTTAAATATGTAAAGTTCAGACTGGTAGTGTGAATGATAGTCTGCTGGCTTGTAGTGTCTTAGTATAAACAAGCAGATTTTACATCCATAAATTCCAGCTACAGGTATGTTTCCATGATGTATACCTTTGTTTCATTTCACACACTTGGATAATTAATTTGTATGTTATCATATCTAACCAACATACCTCTCAACTGTACAGATTTTTGCAGAATGTCCAGATAATTAGCTCATATTTTTGGCCTGTTCCTCTGTCTCCCTGGCAAATCACTGGGATGATCTCAGAATTGTAGTCACTAAATAATGACATACATTTGATTTTCAGACCTCAAATCCTTCAGAAAATGTATATTAAAACAAATCCTGTTACTCTAGCAACTCTCCAAGGTTATAAGAGCGATATTCAAAATATGTCCCTATTTGTACCCCCATGTTGTCAAGCTTTGTCCAGAGTGTGTGCATTAAGAGATTGAGAGGTATGCTTACCAAATGTTATGATAGCTGGGATACTGCAGTCCTCTGTGTCACGTGCCTTGCTCATGTCAAGCAATATACAACTGACAATTCTGAAACAGATGCTGCTATTTAAACAAATAAGTGCACTGCACACAACTGCTACAAGTACTTTCCATGAGCACAGAGAGTTGAAACTTACCTGCTCATTATATCTGACCTTAGGCCTGGCCTGTATTCTAAAAATTCCAGATTCTTGTATGCATCCAGATCTTGGTAAAAGCAGTGGGATATTGTATCTGTTATGTTGTGATTTTTATATGTTATAGCTGTTAACAGCGGTATCTATTTCAGAAGGAAAGCCATTCATATTTCTTCTAATTCTGCAGTAGGTACTTTGTGAGAATGTACTCCAAAGACCTTTGTCAGTTCTTTTACCTTATATCACCTGATCATGCTTATTACAGGGTATCTGTCAGTTTTACTTCATCATCTGATGCCAGTTTATCACAAGGCAGATGGTGTTCATTAATAGTCATCGTTATGTCTCCACCTAGAAATTCATGTTCTAAATGAGTTTTAAACTGTTACATTGAAAACCTGTTTTGCTTGTAAGTCGACGTTTTTACTCACCTGTTTGTCTCTTTTGATTCTATTCTATTCTGCCATTTCCTGCCACGGCCAATTTTTGCTGAAAACTGCATTTGATTATTATTTCTACCGAGAAAGAAATGGATAAAAAAGACATGCTTCTGATTACAACATTATTACTAGGAATTTTAAATAAGGCAGTGTTTGTCCAAAGAATCATTATTACAATAACCCTCTCAAGTCTTTAATCATGCAGGAAATTGCTAGGCACAGCCTGAAATGTCTGTTCTGTTACCTCATTTAGAAACACAAAGAACTGCAAGATTCTACTTTTATCAGACAGTTTAACTGCAGGTGCTCCGTGAGTTACCTGCAGTCTTTTCCATTTTAATGCACTGCTTTTATTAGCCAAAGCAGATGAAACACATTTGATTGCATCTAAATGAGCAGAGGCATGCCAAGATGAATGTTATAAAAAGAACAAATAAACCTGCAGAGAAAGAGAATGCAAGAAGTATCTACAGCAGAGCCATCATGGTGGGGTAAGATTGCACCATCAGTGTTATTTTAAAATACTGTTTTAAAAACTGCGACAGAGCATGTCATAGTCATTAAGCGCATAGCACAGTTGGCTAACAGGAGCCTTAGATATCAATTTATTCAACACATTCCTAACTGATGGATACCATATTAATGAGACTGTAGCTTTGATTAAAAATCCTGAAGGCAAACTGCTGGGTTATTTTCTACAGCTTAACAATTCAACATATGAAATAATAATGAGAAAAAGTTCAAAGCAATGGCTCAAAGATGGCCTGAAAGGAGTTTTGCAGCAATGATAACTTCTAACATTTGATTTCTGTTCTTTTTGTTAAGCTTGTGGTGCTTTTTAACTATAATTAGCTTTGCAGCAGAAAGAAGAAGCTTGTTGATTAAATGAGTGAACAAGTTGCTTTGTTTCTCTAACTGTCTTTATTATAATTCCTCCTTCTTTTAATATAAAGATTGTCTGGAATGATGCATGAGAGCCCTTACAGAGTCATGTTATTTTAATAAATCAGGATTTATAATCACCAAAGAGCTTCTCTATACTGTTTGAGTACTTCTAGTTTATATCACTATGAGCCCTCGTTGTAGTACCAGGAACATGTGATTATGCTATATCATTCTTAAAAGAACTGATATAATCCATAATTTAAAAGAACTGCAGTATGTTTAATGAAAGAGACAAAAGGTTTGAATTATTCTGTAACCTTTACTTATTAGACACGGCTAAGACAGTGCCTTGGTTATTTGTACTTTTTTTTCAAATATTAAACAAAATTCTTAAAATTAGTCATGTTGATAAATTAGAATTAGTTTTGTTGAATATACATATAGAATGCTGCGGTAGCGTTGTCGCCTCACAGTAAGACACTGTCCGGTTCGATTCTCAGCTTGAGCGTCTTCTGCGTGGAGACATGCGTGAATAGGCGTACCTTCGTTGAAGGTTGTGCGTCAGGCCTGGCAAGACGGTACGTAAAAATCAATTGCCAATCATTAGCGGACCGGAGTTCCGCTGTGGCGACCCTTAATCGGGAAAAAGCCGAAAGACGCAAACAAACATATAGATTATATAAAGATAAATGACACATAGAAACAGAGAGATCTATGTAAACATATGTAAAATTAAAGTAAAACTGGTATACTCAGTGGTAACTCCTTTGTCGCTGACTTAAAAATGGTAGACTGTTGTATTTGCATACGCAATAAAAAAATATTCCTGACAACTTGACAGAAAGAATGTAGGACGTGAGAAGTGAACAAATAGAAACAGCTCAGTACCTCAAATTCCTTTATTGCTGTGAAGGAATAATGCTGCTTTGGAAAGCTACTACCAACCAACTAGTGAATATAACCAGCCACAGCGAATCCTAAAGAGATGCTTTGCTTTTGTGGATTACAAAATATTTTATGCTGACCAGACTTTTTCCTATCTTTAACTGCTAAGATATTACAGGATGCATTTGCTATTGTCCCCCCAATACGCGCGTGCGCGCGCGCACACACACACACACACACACACACACACACAAACACACACAAACTCTCTCTCTCTCTCTAGCGGTTACTCACATGCACATACCCATACAGATCTACAAAAAGTAGCTCCACTGAAGAGTGAAGTAAAATTAAAACCACAATCGAGAAAGACTTGGGGGGGGGGCACTTTGTAAATGTAGTTTTTCAAAATTTCTGTTGTGTAGCAGTTTGCCATACTGATAAAAAACAAAAAAACAAAGAAACACACCGAGCCAGCAGGAATTATAGTTAGCGCTTTCGTTTACTTCATATGCAAACTTCATCAGACCATTTGCCATACTGTACATGTATTGCCAGCCATTGCAAGCCCAGAAAATAAAAAGAAACACTGAGTCCTGGGAAATAATAGCTGTCTGTTTGATCATAGCTTTGTGAAATCATGGTTAGCCAAGGTCTCAGCATCAGAAAAATTGCACTTCTCTCCAAGGTATGAGGGTCCTGGAGTTGGACATAGTAAAGAGTGAGGTACAGCAGTGATCTCCCTGAGTGATAGATTGTAAAGAATTTGTCCCCATTTGAAAATGTAGAGTTTGTAGTCAGATTTTTTTGGCTAGGTGACATTGCATTCAATTGCCTTCTATGAAACTGCACTTACTGAGAACTCAATAAAATGGCACAGTATAATGTTTCACATCTGCTATGACAGTGACACGATTTCTTTACTGCACACCAAAAAGTCTTGTTTGCAGCTTGCTCCCTTTCCCCATCCACATTCTTAATGATGCTGACATAAAGTGGGGAACTAGAAGTTTTGGGTGCAAGTTGAGCCTGACCCAGTGTCATTGCTACCATTCACTCCTTGATTGATACTGTGCTAGTAAACAGGCCTGTGCACATTAAGCAAAATGGAGTTTTGTCTGTTACAGACTGACTGCCTCTAGTGGATGAAGCTTAGTCTGCAAAGTGAACTAAGACCATCACTAGTAAGACTGTCTCCCTCTCCTTTATGAACCTGATCTGCTGCAGGACTGTGTTAATCTAGACCAAACTCTTCCTTCCTTTGTACTCACCTCTTTCTATCAATGCAGATGCTGCCCATTTAATTTACAGTCTGCAACCACTGTGCAAAAGAAGAACGTGCTGCAGTTTTTATCTGAGTCTGAAACACACAGTAAAAGAAAACACACAAAACAGGCCATCTGTGGAGTGAAAAGAAAGCTTCAGTCTCTGCCCATCTGACAAATGCACACATTCATGTTAGAAATGAGTGTTGCAGGGTAGTAGAATAGACAGAAGGTGGTATTCATAGTCTTGGGTTTCGCACCTGCATAGCAGTTATCCATGAAGAGTGTCGCTACACCTATATGCAAATAAACAAAGGAAATGTGAAAGCATTTTGCTAAACATGCCTACTTATGGCAAAACCATACAGTCCCTGAAGATAGGGTTAAGTATATGCAATGGACTAAGTGAAAGACACAGGTGCCATATGTACTCAGATACTGCAGATGAAATTGTCTATTAGCAGTCACATCTTACAAGTAAAAGACTTAAGCAGACAGCACAGCTATTATTACTAATATTTTTTTAAAAAATAAAGGGATTTATTATGTTTTATATAGTGGTATCCTTATGTGGACACCCTCATGTTGTCTTTAAAGAGAGGAAAGGAGGAGATAGGATAGATTGAAAAAGGGGAGACAGTAAGAACACATCAACAGGCATGTGCTAGACAAGGTGACAGAGGAGGGGTACACCCAGTTTTTGTCAGGGGATAGACTCCCCTATTTTTTCAAAATTTTTTATACAAGACTGTAGTGTGTGTGAGAAGTAGGTAAGGGTGTGTAGGAGAGAGGATAAGGAAAGGAAAGGTGACAAGAAGTGTTGCCCAGCAACAGCCCAGTCCACAAGGCCACAAATGTTTCCACTGCAAATATATCTGCAGTGGAAGGCCCCAATTTTGAGGGGACATAGGCCTATGCAGCAGCGAGTCTTCCACCTGCTGAAGAGAAGCCTTGATAGGCTGAAGCTGCTTGTCCATGACCTGTTCCACCACGTCCACAGTCAGTGAAGCTTGTGAGGGTGCTTATAGGAGCCTATGAGGTTGTCCCTGGATGAGCAGTGGGTGAATAGCTCTCAGCCAGTCAGGGACAAATCTCAGCAGAATCAGGGACAAATCCAGAAGTAATCAGGGACACTTTTAAAATATTAATACTATTAACCTGAAACACTGTCAGAACAAGAAAATGTGAATTAATATTCATTTCTGAAGTAAAAAGAGGATACAACATCAATTATTGTCACTATTTATTAAGTATAATTAATCACATTTTCTCCAAAGGTCACCGATTTTTAGGAGGGATTAAGAGGGACTGGACTAAAATTTGAGTCAAAATCAGGGACATCCTGAAAATCAGGGCCAGTTGAGAGGTAAACATGGAAGGTATGCGGCTGGGCTTCTCCTTAGGAGTTTGGATCTATAAAAATTGAACAGAAACAGGAGAGAAATAAAATAAAGAAGGACAAAGGAATGCATAATTAAACAAGACGAAAAGAGTGAAAAAGGGGGAAGACAAAGATAAAATACACAGAATAAATTCACACATAATGTTACACAGCATTCAATTTCTTACTTTAAAACAATTTTATTTTTATAAATCTTTACAGACTGTAAAGGAGTGCTTATGCATATGTGGAAAACTGGATCATGATCAAATGGGTCGCTAGGAGTAGGATGGATTCCTTTTAATATGAACTTCATTAAAAAAAAGCAATACTGTTGCAGATGGATGTAATACATATACTGCAAGACAATATCGTGTGCTTTGATAGTCTTCTGCCTAACAACTGTAAGCATATAATGGGATGGTTGAAAAATGTATGCAGGAGTAATACAACTGGTCATCTCTCACTAAACTATGTGCTAGTCATTCACTTGATACTGCAACCTTCGACCCATTCCCCCAGTCTCCACTCTGACTAGAGTGTGGTGCCAGACTGAGTTCAGCCATCTTGCATCTGCAGTTAATCCTGTGGAAGAAATAACTGCCTTATACAATTACTATACTAATACATATTTTCTGACCTACACAAACAAAATCCTTTCTTTACAAAAACTGTCGGCATGTACTTCCACTAATATCTAAGGTAATACAATACTGTAAATGAAATTATACGAAAATGCAATGTTTTTGCATATAAAAACATTTATATACATGCAAAAAATTGTAAGGGTACTCATATAGGTGTATATTTGTAATTACAGGCTTATTTTAGCTACTTACACACACACACACACACACACACACACACATATATATATATATATATATATATATATATTTATTCATACATATACATTTGTATTTATACAGAGAATAATGTTACCACATAAACATTCTATATTTTTGTATACAGATGCAGTCATGTGTACAGATATGTTTATGCTTTCTTTTATATTATTATAATACCATTATAGATGCATATTTGCAGTTATACATATTGCTTCTAGCAAATGCCTTCCATTGTTCATTCTTCAACCACTCAGCCAGCTGGTCAGGCTTATGCTTCTGTAAGTCATTATGCCTGTGACGGAACTGTAGCCACAAGTGGGGAATCCCTATCAATGATGACTACTGCTCACCCAACTCCTGCTGATGTCTCTTTTTTTCCACTCACTACCATGCACACCTGGATCTTATCTGCATACAAATCATTCAGAAGGTAAAGCATTATTTTTATTAGCTTGGAACATGGCCTTGTACAGTACCACAATTAAGAATGCACAAGCAGCATCATGGTTCACAGGTTTAGAAACACTCCCTCTGGGGTGTGTCATCACCCTAACAAAACTCAGTTAACCTGCAGGGGCACTGACCAGGTACTGTTATTTTTGGCAAGTTTGGTTTTACCAAAAATGGTTTGTCACCTACATGTTTTTTTTATATTAATTCATTCATATTTCATTTATATGGTGGAAAAACATCATTAATGAAATCAACAGTTTTTTTAATCTTACAAATGCTACTGTTGTTGTGTATTGCATTTGCTTTGCTACCTTTTTGGAGTATTACACCTGAATATAATTTTTACATACTTCATGCAGTATTGCAGCAATATTAATTTTTTTTGGGGGGAGATGCTTTTTCCAGAAATAAATATTCCTATGGGTGTGAGTACCAATTCTTAGTAAATGATGAATGCTTTGAGATGAAAATATAGTGTTAGATGGGCAGGGATTATACTTCATGGTTGTACAAATGGTTTACTATCATTTTACTGAATCACATTCACTTGAATCCAACTTGTGTGAAGTCTGTAAACCAAACGATGAAAATGCTGAACACCAATATTTCTGACTGACAAATCTCGCCCCTTCTCAACCCATGTTAACACCTGTTCCTAGGTCTAGAGTGGTAGGGATTTTTGAATTCAGTATCTATTTCAGGTACATTGGAATTCGTCATTTCGACTTTTCTCAGAAGTGAGTCGATGACACGATGACTCGATCAAGTGTGATTTAGTGAAATTATAGTAAACCGTGCAAACTCATATGCATATGAATCCATCTTACGTTTTCTAAACATGGTCAGCACTGAGCATAACTGAGGCCATCCACACATTCCTGCAGAAAGCTGGAGAATGCTGAGGATTACTGCTTTCCCCAACACACTCAAATGAACCCAGCCACGTTCATGAGTAGCCAAGACCTGATAAAATACATAACTTACCGTACACATTTGCATGGTACTGTGATTCAGAGATAAACATAAAAGGGACTAATCTGCATACAGGACATGTAAATGACCCTGAACTTAAGTCAGTAAGTTTAACAGTACTATATTAACTTGTGATTAATTGAGTTAGGTGACGAATGACTTGAAATACTGAAGACTTTTTGAAGTAAGAAAAACCAATAGAAATTTTGCAAATTAATTGAAACAGTTCAAAATGATGCAAGATTGTTGAGTTCTCTTCAATAATTGTTTTGGCTTACTCATATGATGGCCATTTTACAGTGTTTTTAGAGTAAAGCTGTCATTTGTAAATGGAAAATTATTTCATCAGCAGGAGAAATGAAAAGTGATCACTGAGGAAAATAATTTACTTTTGTGTTATTTAGTGAGTGTTCATACATGGTAGAAATGCAGTGATTTATTTGTGAAGTACTGAAGAGGCAATGATGTTTTGTTTGCTCAACATACATGTCTTTCCTGGGGGATTTCTGAGTGTCTCTGATGAATGAAAATGACTATTATAAGTACAAGAAAGCAGTAGGGACTATGGGAAGGCTGGATCTGTTAAACTGCTTGCCTTACTATTTTAAATATATTCATGATTGTCAGCTTAACTTTACTTGGCTGCACTGACACTCTGTGTATGTATATAATTATGGGGTTTGTGACACGTAACTTTTTTCCTGAGAAAAGCAAACATACTTTAATTGTTATGTTGTTTGACTGATGATTATATCAAAAATTTTTATTGGTGCAGTAATGATGCAAAACAAGAGATCAAGGCATAGAAAGGACAACTTCAGCCATGAATAGAATGACATCCTCATGGCAGCTGTTAGGACATATGGCAAATGTCTTTTGGTAAAGGGGGGCCTAAACAAGCTGATAGAGCAAAAGGCTGGAATCAATTTATAATGGACATTAATGCAGTCAGTGGAAGGAACTGCACATTAACACAGTGTAAGAAGGGGGCAAATAATATAGTAGGACATGCTAGAGCCAAGGTGAGGCAAAATGCAACTGCCCACACCACTACTGGCAAGGCCTCCAACACTTATCCATTTAACACCAGATAACAAATCCCTCCTCTCCCTTCATAGAGAAAACTGTGAGACAGAAGATGATGGGGCTGGAATAATCAGATGTGGTATGGACACTGACCATTATAAACATCTGCAGCAGCAACAACTGTCTGCTTAGGAAGGTTGGTTTAAAAACAATAACATATTCTATGGAAAATTGAATGCTGACATGGAAAGATTACATTAAGCACACAACAGTTACTATTAACAGGTACACCTTTCACATCTGTATACAATAACAATGAAGGAAGTGTAAATGTTGTGTCCCCCACACCTCTCAACTCAGCGTACAGTAATGTATGTTGCTTCTTTATTGATAATGGTTTCAAATCATTTTACAAGGTCAGCAAACAATTCCACTATACCAATAAATTTGGGGAATTTCAGCAACAGAATATCTGATGAAGATGATGATAACGTAGTTATATTTGTGAGGCAACCTGAGAAAGTGGCACACAGTCCCCAAGTTTAATGGCAGGATCTTATATCCCACAACATGTAAGTAACTTTGCAGGAAGTGACACTGGATCACAAAGTCAAGCACATGCTGACATTGAGTGGGTTATGTTTAGCAGAATGGTTAAGATGGTCATCTCACATTACACTCAGGCTTATACAGGAAGAAATCCCCTCCACCTCTACACCAATATCTTCAAACAGACACTTTCAAGATGATGGCAGAAATTCAGAGGAAACAGTGTCTACATTTACACCTTTACAAAGGGGAGCCAAGTGCAAGAATTTATTACAGCTACCCCAGGAAACACATAAAGCATTGACTGCCCAGCAGCAAATGTGCTGTGACATTGTAAGACCTCAGAGCACTGCCACAGAGAGTCAGCTAGAAATGCTCAGATTCCTCCAGGGTATGGCTGAGGATTTCCAGCACTATATTAAATGGCAAAAAATAGGGATAATGCCACATTCACACTACTGCATAGTGTGGTGGCACACCCAGCATCCATGGCCAACTCCTTTTGTACACTAGTCCGGACTAACCAGACTCAAGTAGGGGTTGGTCTTGGAAGGAGAAGAGGTTGAGGTACTGTCCGGACATGTGGGCACAGATCATATGAAACAACAAGTGCTTCTCAAGAAAGTACTGAAATTAGTCGGGGGAAGAAGCACAACAGATTGCATGCAGGCCACGTCAGTATTTATCTACACCTGGCAGAACCTCTTATTCAAGGTCCTGATCCTGAAGCACTGTCAGATCAGTGTCTGTAGAATTACCTGCATCAAGCAGATCATGACATCGAACCAACTCACCATCCAGCTTTCATGATAGCCCCTCTTCAAAATCACTTGCACTGTCATCTAGCCTATCTTTAGGAGATGTATATGAAACATCTGACTTTGACCTACTGTGATTCGAGTGTGACATTTCTGTCACTTACAATTTGACTTTCATACACACAATAATGTTTAACTTGAAGGGAATAACTTACTAAACAAAGTTAAATGTAGGGTGGACTGTGGACACTTTTCAACTGTATACATTTGATTCTTGTATTGATTCTGCTGAAAACCTCATGGAACTGTGGAAAGAAAGTTGTATGTCTTAACATAAAATTGCAGTTATTGACATCATTAATGCTCTATGCATTACTATTGCTACAGCTGGAAATTACCTACAATTTAAAAGTAGTAATATACAACTACTCAGAGAAACACTAATAAGAAAATTAAGATTAAAATTAGTATCCTGTTATTTAAACAAGCACTGCTGCTACTTCACTCTTACCACTGCACAAATTATGTTTTTTGTTGTCTCTGAGGCCACAAATTATTTTGTATGACAAAATGAAATAATCTGTTGCACAGTGCCTCAACAGACAACATAGTTCAAACTGAGGAAATCTTGCTTATTATAAAAAAAAACAATATGATACATTTTCATTCAATTGCAAGGTATGAACTTATATTAAATACTGAAGTATCACCTTTTACTAATTATACCACTTCAGAACATTCAATACATGAACACTTTGGTACACCATCTCACTAGAATTTATTGTGCAAAACATTGACAATGTGATTATTCAATATACAATGTCTTATGAGATAACAGAACAGGAGTCAGTTGAATCTCAGGCATGACTTTTTCCAATAATAATCATCATCATCATCTTCTTTCGGCTGTTCTCGTTAGGGGTCGCCACAGCGGATCACCTGTTTCCATTTCTTCCTGTCCTCTGCATCTTGCTCTGTCACACCAACCACCTGCATGTCCTCTCTCACCACATCCATAAACCTTATCTTAGGCCTTCCTCTTTTCCTGTTACCTGGTAGCTTCATCCTTAGCATCTTTTTCCCAATGTACTCCGCATCCCTTCTCAGCACATGTCCAAACCAACGTAATCTTGCCTCTCTGGCTTTGTCTCCAAACCTTCCAACCTGGGCTGACCCTCTAATATACTTATTCCTAATCCTATCCACCCTCGTCATACCCAGTGCAAATCTTAACATCTTTACCTCTGCCACATCCAGCTCAAACTCCTGCCTTTTTGTCAATGCCACTGTCTCCAACCCATATAACATAGCTGGTCTCACTACCCTCTTGTAGACCTTCCCTTTCACTCTTATTGGTACTCGTCTGTCACAAATCACTCCTGACACTCTTCTCCACCCATTCCACCCTGCCTGTACTCTCTTCTTCACCTCTCTCCCACACTCACCATTACTCTGAACTGTTGATCCCAAGTACTTAAACTCATCTACCTTTACCAACTCTACTCCCTGCATCCTCACCATTCCTCTACCCTCCCTCTCATTTACACACATATATTCTGTTTTAGCCCTGCTGATCTTCATTCCTCTCCTCTCTAAAGCATATCTCCACCTCTCCAGGGTCTCCTCAACCTGGTCTCTACTCTCACTACATATCATAATGTTATCTGCAAACATCATAGTCCATGGGGCCTCCTGTCTAATCTCGTCTGTCAACCTGTCCATCACCATTGCAAATAAGAAAGGGCTCAGTGCTGATCCTTGATGTAACCCCACCTCCACCTTAAATGCATCCGTCACTCCCACCGCAGACCTCATCGCTGTCACACTACCCTCGTACATATCCTGCACCACTCTTACATACTTTTCTGACACTCCTGACTTCCTCATACAATACCACAACTCCTCTCTAGGCACCCTGTCATATGCTTTCTCCAAGTCTACAAAAACACAATGCAACTCCTTCTGACATTCTCTGTACTTCTCCATCAACACTCTCAGAGCAAACATCGCATCTGTAGTGCTCTTTCCCGGCATGAAACCATACTGCTGTTCACTAATAATCACGTCCCTTCTTAACCTAGCTTCCACTACTCTTTCCCATAACTTCATGCTGTGACTGATCAATTTAATCCCTCTGTAGTTACTACAGCTCTGCACATCACCCTTATTCTTAAAAATCGGTACCAAAACACTTTTTCTCCATTCCTCAGGCATTCTCTCACTTTCCAAGATTTCATTAAACAATCTGGTTAAAAACTCCACTGCCATTTCACCTAAACACCTCCATGCTTCCACAGGTATGTCATCGGGGCCAACAGCCTTTCCATTCTTCATTCTCTTCATAGCTATCCTTACTTCCTCCTTGCTAATCCATTGTGCTTCATGATTCACTATCCCTACATCATCCAACCTTCTCTCCCTCTCATTCTCTTCATTCATCAACCCCTCAAAGTACTCTTTCCATCTCCTCAACACACTCTAATAATAATAATAATAATATGAGTAAGTGTTCTGAAATAAATAAATACATAAATAACTATTTAAAGATGAGAAGGAATGCCTGATGAACAGTGACAGTAGGACATCCACCACACACTGATATTGCTCCATGTGTCAGTTATACTCTGTGTGTGTTTTTTACAAGAAAGGAAACACTAACCTGAATGTCATGGTCCATAGTTCTGGACTAGACCACTCCTCTTTACCTGCACAGCTGCATGAGCCTGCCACATAGTGTCCTTTACTACTGCTGCCGGCTGGTCACCATTAGTCATAGCAGAACTGGACAGTATGGGTTACTTCACCACCAGACCAGCCCATGATCTTGTTGTGCAGAATGGAGCATGCAGTAACTGGGTCATACTGAAGAGCTCCCTCAGACTCATCCAGGCACCTAAACTGACTCTACAGGAGGACAAAGATCCTCTCAATGACAATACAGGTCTGGGAGAGTTCTGTATTGAAGTTGTTATCTGCAGTTCCACTTGGATTTCTCACTGGTGTCATAAGCCATGGCTCCAGTGGATATCCAGCATCACTTGAAAGAAAAGAAAAACAGAGAAAAAGGATGCAGTCAAAACAAAGGAAAGATGCTTCAGTTTCACTATGACTAACTAAAATAAAAAAAAAAAAAAAAAAAAAAAAGAGAAACCAATATGCTTTTCTACTTACCAACAACATGGCCACTGGGCATCTTACCATGTGAGAAGAGGCAGTAGAGTGAGATAGTGTGCCAGATATGGGAGTCGTGTGCAGAGGAGTAGCTAGGCCATTTGCAGTCCAGGTCAAGACCCTCATTTGGTGTTCCTCTAGCTACACAGGAAACATTTTGAACAGGAATGGGGAAAAAAATTGCCTTGGCAACAACTTTTCACAGAAACATAAGAGACTGATAGGCTCTAAAGCAAGTCTAAACAGGAAGTTTTAATAAAAGTTTAATGTATTTTCAGAGTTAATCATTTAACTGTCACGTGAAGTATAATCAAATACATTGCTTTATCAATTTAGAGAAACCACACAGTTAAGCTTTGTACTTAATACTTACTAAAACAGTTTTAGTGAGACTGTCCATCAAAAGGACATGTCACTTCTCCAGTTACATAATACCTTCCTTTACCTGCTTCCTGCTATATACATGATACACACAATTAACCCAATCATCCTAAGCTGTGCTTAAGCTTACTGCACCATTAGTGCTCTAACTCCCCTGACTACACATAATCTGATCACCTCTTTCTTTCATTTTGTAGGTCTCTATTAACTCCCCTAACCAAACAACTTCTCCAGCACATCTATTTTTCCTACTTAACTCTCTTCTTCCTTTTACATTGCAGTTATGTAACTGTACATGTATCTGGTTTGTTAGAACTTCTATGTATATGGTTTGTTAGAGCATCTGTGCTCACTGAAATGTTAATTACCATTGTTATGGAAGATGCTACTGTGCAACAATAGAGTTGTTAAACCAATAATGCAAACACTGAATATTTTTAATTGTATATCTGCAGCCAGGGTCTCCATTCTGCACACATTCAGCTTTTACTTTAATTTTCACTGCCTTTCCTCACAACCAAATAAAAGATATGGTAAATAAAACTGAATACTTATTATCCAGAGATTAGCTTGTAAAATCAATTTACCAGTTCAGAATTCAGCACAATCCACATCTATTTGCAAATTTTGCAGGTAGGTACAGTCTGCCAGCAGCAGCATAAAATCTTATAGTATAACAGCTTGCCCACTGTGCTGCATACAAAAAGTAGCAATGTATGGCATATGTGAGCAATGAGGACAGGCATTCAGAGGTGTGTATTGCTAATATTGTGCAATCTCCCAAGGATGATGTTGTTTCTGAAAGGTATGACTCCAAAGGCAACTTATGTAGGTAAATACATGAATAATGACGTACTGACAGAGTATGCTGCCATTCTGAAATTCCTACACCACTCTTTGCCTTTGTAAAGTATTAACTCAGAGCTGTCATAGGAAACCTAGGCAAAAGCAACCTGTTCACTGTAGCCTGCTAACTGTCTGCATTCAGTTCAGCCTGCTGTTTGTCTGCATTCAGTGCAGACTGCAGCCTGCTAACTGGTTGTCTGCATTCAGAGCAGCCTGCTAACTGGCTGTCTGCATTCAGTGCAGCCTGCAGCCTGCTAACTGGTTGTTTGCATTCAGTGCAGCCTGCTAACTAGTAGTTTGCATTCAGTGCAGCCTGCAGCCTGCTAACTGGCTGTCTGCATTCAGTGCAGCCTGCAGCCTGCTAACTGGCTGTCTGCATTCAGTGCAGCCTGCAGCCTACTAACTCGTTGTCTGCATTCAGTGCAGCCTGCAGCCTGCTAACCAGTTGTTTGCTTTCAGTGCAGCCTGCAGCCTGCTAACTGGTTGTTTGCATTCAGTGCAGCCTGCAGCCTGCTAACTGGTTGTCTGCATTCAGTGCAGCCTGCAGCCTGCTAGCTGGCTGTTTGCATTCAGTGCAGCCTGCAGCCTAACTGTTTGACTACCCTTTTATCACTTCCTAGTATGATACTACTTAAAGCATCCAAAACTAAATGGCTAGAAAAAAATGACTTTTTTGTGCCAACATTAAATTCAGACTTGAGAGTTTACATTTGTAGCCAGTAAAAGTACACAAGATATTTTAACGCATAAACATAACAATCTGGACTGGCAGGACACTTAGATGCAAATTTTCTGATGTACATTATTAACAAGCAACTGAGCAATGAAATGAAATGATATCAGCAAGTACATATGCATGCAATTCCAAGTCCTTTCATGTGAAGAAGATTTGTTATTCTTATTCTGAATTCACTGTCTCCCCTCTCTGTGACCCATTACAATATGTATAAGAAGTGTTCAATAAGTCAGAAGAAAAACTCTTGTACAAATTGCATCCTCAATGTAACCAGTGCAAATGGAAAATAATTGATGTACTTTACAGCAAAGCAAATATACAATGATCTTACAACCCTACCATTCTCAGAAAATCCCTAAGGAAATAGCATTCATTCAGTCAATTAATAACAATAGATAAAAGCAGCCTTGATGAATTAAGAACTCATCCCCCTATAAAACAGAGCTCATTGAAAATCCATCAACCAATAGATAAAAAGTCTTGATGAGTTAAAAACTCATATCTATCCCACCCACCCCCATAAAACAGCCAAGCAAAGTCCCTATTCTCCCTATATAGCAGCAGCAACAATAACAAGTATTAGCAGAAATGGCAGGAGGATATCCCTCAATTTTGCCTCTATGCCATTCATTACAAATCAGTTACTTCTCAGTGGAATCTGGAACAAATCTAGAAATAAATAAAAAGGCAGTGCCGCTTAAAAATACAGTACTGTTAACCCAAGTCCTTGACAGAATAAGAGAATGTGAATATATATATATATATATATATATATATATATATTTTTTTTTCTGAAATAAAGAAGTTGTCTATATTACAATTCTTAAATTATTTTCAACCATTATCATTATATATAAATTGCAGTTCTTCACAATCTGTTTCTCCAAAAAGGTAATTATGTAAAAAAGCAATTAAGCCAATAAGCCAAACTGCTACATGGATTTGCATGCCATACCTCTCCAATGTCCAGACTTTTGCAAAATGTCCAGATTTTTGTCTCATTTTTCATCTGTTTCTCATAAAAGTTGTGGTTTTCTGGGAAAGCACTGGTAATTGAAGTCACTAACTAATGATAGGCATAGCCTATCCTACAGGAAATGCATGCTAACACAAAACATGTTAATACTAGCAGGCTGGGGCTTTCTAACTTTATAAGAGGAGAAATATTTAAAATTTGCCCCTATTTTTTAGCCTTTGCCCCACTACCATTATTGTGAAGTCAAATAATGGCACACATTTGAGTTTCAGACTTCACATCCTTCAGAAAATGCATGTTAACACAAATTATGTTATTCTAGTGAGAAAGGTTTCAAATCTGTCCCTATTTTTGGGCCTTCATCCATGTCCTTCTATTATTTTTAGGCTTTGTCCAGATTTCTTGCATAAGAAGTTGAGAGATATGAAAAAAGTACTTTTCAAACAACATACACAGACAATTAGTCTGTCTCTTTTTAAAAAGACACACACTGACATACATACTGTTTGCAGCCAGCAAGTCAGAAAAGGCAGACAAGGATGAGTATGAATGTACATAATAGTTAAGTAAAATTTACACACACACACACACACACACACACACACACACACACACACACACACACACACACACACACACACACACACACACACTTTTCTATTTTTTTTTAATTATACATTTGTTTTAATTGAACAGTCGCACAATCACTCTCACTGTCACTTTCATGCATGCATACACTCATACACACACACTTTTCCATTTTTTTGTTTTGTTTTAATTTCGCACTCACTAAACAGAAAAAGCACTGCTTAGTAAGTATAAAATAATGGCAGCCATTAGCTTTCTTTCAGTCTGAGCTCCATAGCAGCTTAATATGCTGCCGTGAAGTAAAGGACTCTTTTTTTTTTTGAGGGGCCATTACCTGTGCATTAACACTGTGCTGGACAGAATTCATTCTCCAGTCAGGGTGGTAATGTATAGCTCACCAATCTTCTAATTATACTTAAAAGTCACCTTACATCCTTTAGCAAATATAGAAACTGCTTGGAGACTGATTCTGGGCAACCTTAGCAATCCTGCCCCTTCCAAGAAAGAAATCAAGGCCTTGTTTAGAAGTACGGTAAAATCTGAGTTTTATCCTTTTGGGTGCTGCTCCAGCTGTTTTAATCCAGTATACACTACATCCCATCCCAGAGAACACTAATAAAATCTATATAATCTGTTGCATTATGTTTCCCTAATAAATATAGTGAAGAGAGGAGCTCCATGATGCTGTTATACTAAGTCCTGTACTGGCACAAAGTATTACTAGTTTAGGATTTTATCATGCAATAACTTTTAAATACATCTTATTCATAATGTTTCATTGTGGCATCTTAACTTAGAACTGTTCCAAACACTTCTGACTGCAGAGGTAATTATTTTTGGAATCCCTCCAACTTAGTAAAAAAACACAAGTACCTTCCATAATTTGGGGAATTTCACAAAAGAAAACTGACAAAGTGTAATAACAAGTAATCATAGTCCTACAATGCAAGCCAGGAGTCAGCAATCCTAATTCAGTAAGTTTTATGGCATGAATATCCTCCTGAATAATGGGTATATGCCATAACTGCCTTGCCTCATGAGTCCTCCAATGGTCATTATTCCAGTGTTCAAAAAGCCCTTTTGATTAACTTGTGAATGGAGTCATTTTCTTACATGAACCCCACCAACACTCTAATCAAGGAAAAATTTAATCATACTGAAATCCCCTGCTATCAAGAAAAAAATCTTTTTAAAAATGCCATGTGACAGTTATAATTTATTTAACTTCCTTCGCTGAAAAATAAGGATAAAGATAATACAAAAATGTAATAGGAGTACAATTTCAAGAACCAAAACAAGGACCCTACCCTGTTAGCATATATACCTGAAACATTCAGCATGTGACTTTTTTATTTTTTTACCAAGCTAGCTAACTAGCAGTAGGAAGACATTCTGAGAGTATAACTCATTCTAACTAGCTTCTCAGACTTCATAAACTACAAGGCATTAAGTTATTTGTTTATAATGTAAATCACATCTGTTATCTACCATACCAGAGAAGAAAGGTTCCCTAAAAAACTCTAGCCAGGCATTTCCAATGCAAATTAATCTACAAGAGTTATGTTCAAGGGGTGTAAAATACTCTTCACATTTACAAGTCATCAGGACTTCTTTAAGCCAGCTTCTCTTATGGTTTATATCTTCATCTTCTACCATAAGCTTTGGCCCAAGCAAGAGATGGTGGCAGAGTTTACTATAGTTACCTCCAGACAAATTTGCATAACTTAAAACATTCACAGAACACACCTCAAGAGAACTATAAATATGTAGTATTTAATCAGTTTTTAATTATTGCAAAATAAAGTGAAGTATGCTATTTACTGTACTTGCCCAATAACCATATCAGGAAAATGTATTTTCAATTAATTCTATTTGTAAGGGCATCTAGCACCACCTTAAATCATCCTCCAGTGAGTTCAAAGGGGAAGGGGTTAAGAGAAGCACCAGCCCCACTTACAAAAGGAATTAACAGAGATTGCAGTCTGTCAGGTAGGTGCCCTGAAAAGACAAGCACTTCATTATAAACCTGGCATGATAATTCTAGTCTCAAAACATTTTAAGCAGGGAACTGGCAATGTAAAATTATACAAAGGTAACTTTGTATTGTCCATATCTGACTTCCATGAAGTTTCCTTTGAAGAAGAAAAAGGTTTCTTCTCTAACAACAATTCAAAGTACCGTTTATTTATTCAAATCCCTACCATTTGTTTACCAACTAATCCTCATCTTGTTTTGGCAAACAGTATTAGCTTTTAATCTGTTCTTTGACACTTTCAGAACAGGTCAGAGGTAATAGATCAGACTGAGCAATGAAGATGAATAAGCATTATATATATAAATAAAGTGCTCATTTTTATCAAATGCAGTTTTATTCATCATTTTCCATTCTACACTAAGAAACAGAAATTATGAAAAAAAACAGTAAGGTAGAATCCTGCATCTCTTCTTCTTCTTCTTTTTCTCGGTTAGGGGTCGCCACAGCGGATCACCTGTCCGCTCATGATTGGCAGTGGAGTTTTACAGTGTCAAGTTGCCAGCCCGTCGCCCAACCTTCCACAGAAGGCACACACATGCACACACTCACACCTAGGGCCAATTTAGAGTGTCCAATCCACCTACAGCATGTCTTTGGGATGTGGGAGGAAACCGGAGCACCCGGAGGAAACTCACGCGACCACAGGGAGGACATGCAGACTCCACACAGAAAGCACCCCAGTCGAGGATCAAACTGGAGAACCTCTTTATGTGAGGTGGCAACGCTAACCGCTGCACCACTGTGGCCGTCCAGAATCCTGCATCTCTGCTACCTAAAAAATGTACTTCTATACCTTATAAGATGAACAGGTTATAAACACCAAAAACAAAGGCTTACAATAGTGCTTATTGACAAGAAAGACCTTGATTAACATTCAGCATAGTACAAGAGCTTATAAATAATTTTTCCTCAAGAGTGTTGGGAGAGAACATCAAATCCAGATTTATATTAATCACGCATAGCTGTCCATCTGTCATTCAATCCTCAGAATTGCGAATGTTGAGACCATAGGCGAGGAAACTTATGGATTAATTGAAGAAATTTATATGAAAATTTCCAAGAAGAAAGTGAAGATTTCATGAATGCCAAACATTTCTTCAATGAATTCTGTTATCTTCTCTTTTAGGTCAGTGATTGACAACAGATTATTTGACTCATGCACAAGCTAGAAATGCCAGGACATTGTTATCTGCAACAGTGTTTGGTACCAGTATACTGAATACATAATTATATCAGTCATAGTTAGTACTTATAATTTTACATCTTCCAGTTTATTAAATAAGAAAGCCCAAACTTATCAAACAAATTCACATGACCAAAATATATGTAGAGCATCGACAGCCGCATCTCCTCACAAACAGCAGAAATGGGTGAGTACATTTTACTCATCACAGCAAGTTTGTGGGGACTCAGGTAGATATAATGCAAAAACATTAATTGTTCATAAATAAATTTAGGCATTTATTTAGATTTATTCCCAAATGTGCCAGTGCTAAATGCTTTTAAGAACAAAACACAGTAATTGGAAATATGTAATGAAGAAAAGCCCAAAGAGCTTAATTCTGAATTGTATAAAACAGAAATATCATGCTTGTTTTCACAAACTGACAAAATTTAAAAGGCAGAGGCTCTGCCCATAGAAGGAACATTTTTGCGGCAGCAATTCTAATTAAATTCAGTTGTGCACTGTCATTGGTCTTGATTCCATAGATGCATTGATTCTGAACATAAGGCAAACTTATTATATTTTATCAAATGTGAAGAAAGTTTATAGAAAGTAGACTTCAGGGGTTCATTGTTTATTGTAATGTTTGGAGTATTTTCCATGAAATGAAATACTATCAAATCCTTAAAAATGAGATTGGACATACATTTCTAAAAAATAAATTAACATTTGATAAACAAAGGGAGTTCATTCCTCAAGAGATTTAGAGGTAATTTACATGTGTGATCTATAATAAGTGATGCAACATATGAAGTCCAAAGAGGGTTATTGTTAGGAGGAGAAGTGAAATGAACTGAAACATATAACAACTTGATCAACCTTGAAATCATGTACAAGAGAAAAATTGAGGGAATTTTTGCATACTACTTTTTTGGGCCTAATAGAGTATTCAAACATATTATAGGGTTCATAATGTTCAATATAAGAAATCAGATAAGAAATCAGATTTGGGCTAATTTTTATCTCTTTCATTTCCCTGCTAAAATTACCATATTTGCCAGGTTTTGCGCGCTGGGCAGTGCCGGTTAGCTAGGGTAAAACTATTCCCGGCTCCACAAAGTCTCCTTTTCAAGTTTTCCCTTGGAACTAGACAAACTTTCAACTTAAGCACTCAAGCCATTCATTTCTCAGCCCAGCACTTGCTCAAAACTTATAGCAAGCACTTATAAACCCTATCACTAGACCCTCCTGTACTGTACAGAAGGACAAGGCTCTCTATTCGACCTTACCAGCCATCCAGTAAAACAGTTCACTGTACCTATCCAGGCATATCCAAAGGGCAGTTTCAGGTGTACTCTCCAGTCCAACTGGTGAATCTGGACATTTTGAGGCAATGTTACAACTGTCTCATGTACACAGACAACCCCCTCCTCCTACCACCAAACACTAATACATGCGAGAGATGCAATTATACAGCCAAACTAGAGGCTAAGCTCTCTCAACCCAAGACTGGATCTGACAGTCAAGAGGAGAAGGGAAATACTTGCATCACACCACCAGTCTTACATAGACCCATTAAACCAGCACCGGCAAAAAACACACATAAATACATGAAAACATACTCGGAGGCTCTAAGTAAAAATCTGAAAAACCAACAGAGACCTCCAAAGCAAACATCCAAGCAACCTCCACCCCCCCAACACAAACCATGAAACACATACTTCACAAAACCAGTGTGCCATGCAATCACAGCCCTTAAGGTAAAATAACATACCCAGCATACTAGTAATAGGTAACTCTATAGTCAGGCACATTGATGTCCCACTAACTAGGCTGAATAAGGAGAAGGTTTATGTTAGCTGCCTGTCGGGTGCCATGATCCGCCACATAACACAAGCACTCAGGTCACTCCAGAACAAGTACAAATATGACTCTATCATTGTCCATGTTGGTGTGAATGACCTGAGCCGTACCTCCCTGGACTACATGAAAAGAGACATGGAAGAGCTCTCTGATCACATAGCCCAGGCCGGTATGACCCTGACCCTGAGTAGCATCCTGCCCTCACCAAGAATGATACCATGGTATAAAGAAAAAAATTCTCGATTTCAACAATTGGCTAAGTTTCTGGTGTCATTCAAAGGGGATCCAGTGTCTGTCCGCCTGGGATGACATGCTCGACAAGCCATGCTGTTTCGCTAGAGATGGTTTTCACCTGTCGCCCTTAGGCCTTTGAATACTGGCCAAGGCTCTTGCCACCCCAATAGTGCCTTTTTTAGGCAAGGCTTAAAAGTCAAACCCACCGCTGTAAATAGCACAAGTAACAAAAAACTGAGGGTAATGCTACTCAATGCCAGAAGTCTAAATCTCAAAATGCACGAACTCAAGGCACTCCTCAGTATGGAGAAAATTGATATATGTGCAGTAACAGAAACCTGGTTCAAGGCTCCAGAGAGCACCCCAGCACTACCAAGCTACAACTCATACCATACATTTCGGCCACAGAACCCAAACCAAAATACAAAAGGCGGGGGTGTATCCATATTCATCAAGGATACCCACACCTCCAGGTTAGTGGCACAGCACGATGCTTCAAAGATCATCCACATGCAACTAACAACGGGCAAAACTGCAATTCAAATTGCAGCTTGCTACAGATCACCCACCATGTCCCAGGACCCCCATTCCATGTTTCTGGAAACACTGGGAAACATAAAGGTCTTACAAATCACCCTAATATTGGGTGATTTCAATTACCCAAACATTAACTGGGAGAACTACTCAAGTACTAATTCCCTTACCCAACTTTTCCTAGAATTTATAAACTCAAATGCCCTGGTTCAACTGGTCAACACTCCCACCAGAGGTGACAACATATTGGACCTGGTCATCACCAACATGGGCGACTGGTGTTCCACACTGGAGGTCAAACCCTCGCTGATTAGATCTGACCATAAACAAATCACTTTGGATATCCATATTCCGACCCCACCCCCAGACAATAAAACCACCGTGAAAAACTTTTCAAAAGCAAACTTCACGTTACTTAAGACCGAGGTGGAAAGTTTTAAAGCCCCCATGCTGAAGGATAACCCTGTCCAAGCTGCTAAATCCTTTACTAATGCATTCTACGGGCAGCTACAAGAATGCATGGATCATGCCATCCCAAGCAAAACCAAGACTCTCTCCTCCAAGAAAAGGAAACCAGTCTGGTGGACTCCTGCCATAAACAAGCCATAAACAAGCTATACAACAGAAGGAGGAAACTAGTACAGAAAAGAGTAAAATCCCAAGAAGGGAAGACATCCCTGATCAGTATCAGCAAGAAACTACAATCCCTCATAAAATCATCCAAGGCGAGCTTTGAAAGAAAAATTGTCAAGGACTCCAAAGATAACCACAAGGCATTCTTTAGCTATGTCAGGAATCTAAGTGGCAATGCTCAGATCTGCTCGGAGTTAGTGCAGAATGGCACAAAATACACTGAACCAACCAATATCACCAACATCCTGGCAGACAGGTTCAGCGCAAACTTCACCCCCCTCTCACCCCCAATAGGGCCCATAACCATACCAGAAGAATGTAGAGTCCCTGAAATCACAGACACTCAAGATAAAACAGCCCTCTCCAAAGCCAAAAACACAGCATCAATGGGATCGAATGGTGTCCCAGGCTGCATCCTACATGAGCTCAAAGACGAACTAGCCCCTCACCTAAACACGCTGTTCAAACTCAGCCTCTCCACAGGCTACATACCCATAGAGTGGTGCACAGCAATGGTTATTCCACTTTACAAAGGTGGAGCCACAGCAGACCCCAGGAACTTTCGCCCTATAAGCCTGACTAGTTTGGTCTGCAAGGCTATGGAGCGCATCATCATGGAACTCATTAACAGAGACATTAGGAACCTCCAAACACTGGACCCTACCCAGTTTGGCTTTGTTAAGGGCAGATCATGCCTCCTAAACCTGGTGGACTTCTTTGAGACAGTTACTAAGGCTATAGACGAGGGAAAGGTGGTACACACAGCCTACCTAGACCTTGCTAAGGCCTTTGACACCATTCCCCATTCTGGTATTATAGACAAGCTCACCAGCCTGAACATAAACCCCTATGTCACAAGATGGGTTGCCAACTGGCTCACGGACAGAACCCACATGGTGAGAGTTGTGGGAGCTAGGTCTGACTCTAAACCGGTTACAAGTGGTATTCCCCAGGACTCAGTCCTAAGACCCCTCCTGTTTCGCATATACTTCTCAGAGGTACAGCAAGCAAAGGAGGACTATGGCTGACCAAGTTCACAGACGACTGCAAACTAGGTGCTGTAATTGACTCTCCGGCTGACACAGACATCCTCCAAAAGGGTCTCACTGAGACAGATACATGGTGTCAAAATCATGGCCTCAAGCTAAATGCCAAAAAGTGCATAGTCATCCCCTTTGGAAAAAACAAAGTACCCACAAATTACCACATAGGTGGTAGTCCCCTAAATATGGAAGACAGAATAAGGGATCTGGGGACCCAAGTAGATAGTAATCTCACCTTTGATAATCACATTACCAAAGTGGTTAGAAAATCCTTCTACATGGCCCACCTAATCACAAAAGGGTTCAAATCCAGATCAAAAGAGGTCATTGTGCCCCTTTACTCATCACTCATCAGACCCATCATAGAGTACAACGTCCCATTTGGGATGTACCTTACAAGACACTTGCAACAGCTGGAAAGACCACAGAAGTACCTCACCAAGAGGATCACTGGCCTCAAACAGATGCTCTATGCAGCTCGACTGAAGAAACTCCAGCTGTACTTGATTGCATACCGCCTACTCAGAGGTGATCTCTGCCTGACATACAAGGCCATGTCCAACCCAGAATTGATGGACATGCTCCACCTAAAGAAAAACTTATCCCCTCGAGCCACATGCTCTAGAGATCTAAGCCTCACCACAACAATAAACAGGATGTGCTGGAGGGATAGATTCCTGTCCCAGAGACTTCCCATGCTTTGGAATAAGATCCCAGTCTACATTAGGTAGAGGTTCTCGCTAACACTCTTCAAAAGAATCCTTGACGAGTGGATGGGAAACAGAAAGTTTACCTCGGGGATTACTTCAGTGGCTCTGCTGGACAGAGGCACAGGGAACTAATCTAAGGGGGTGGCGAAAGCCAACACATTCTGGCTAGGCTTATAAATGCCTTCGGGCAGATAGCCTAGTACCTACCTATGAACCTATGAACCTATAATCATGTTTTCTTATTTCAAATATTTACTGGGGATACAAGAAACAGAATTATTGCAAAAATGCAATAACTGAGGAAAATGTGTATCTTAATTTTCAATATGTATACTAATAAATGGAACTTAAATGTGTTGCTTTTATCTAACTCATTTCCATTTTTATTAGTTTGGTATTTAAATTAACTGAGAAAAAGGTGAAATAACAGTTTTGCATTTAATTTCAAGATATCTGAGTTTATTAAGAGAAATATTGCTGTAAATCACAAGCAATGGGCTAAGAACATTGTTTTGAGAACTCAAATGAAAGACAGTCAATTTATCAAGATTTATTTATAATCTGAAGCTGGACTATATTCTTGCATGACCTTAAGTAATTCACAGGTATCATTAAATGAATTCTAGAAGCACAAAATGAAGTAATTAAGCAACAAATGATGTGATTTTTGACACAAGTAGTGAAACAATTTATTTAGTGGAACCTTTTCATTAAGGTCATAGCCAACATCAGCCCCCAGCCTAATTATCTATTTAACCTCTGAAACCTTGGTTCTATTCTCTATATCCCCCCAGACCAATAGTAACTTTCTCAATAACTAAAAACTTAAACATATGTGTATGCCCACAGTTGTGTATGTGTTTTGCTAGTGCATTGGTAAGACACACTCTCTTTAAATCATATATATGTTTCCTTATTCTACCCATGAGCTGTCTGGTTGTCTTGCCTACATAAAACATTCTGTGAGAACAAACAGCTAAATAACTACATTAGGGGTATCACAGGTAACTTTCACACTAAATTTAAAAACTTTGTTGGAACCAGGATGTAGAAATTCACCAGAGGAATCAATGTAAAGGCATGCATCTGGAGCGTTTCTCCCCAGGCCTCCGCTGAAAATTGGCTTCATTCCAAGTCGGACTTTCCCAGTTAACAAATGTTAAATAAAATAAAAAAATAAATACCTGCAAAAATTACATTTATTGCAGGAAATGTAAGCAATGGGAGCCCTCTCTGTTGAACTAAAATCTCATTCTTGGGATAACAGAGCATTTGTTTCAAATTTTTCTTGTTCTTGAATGAAAAATTAGGTTTGTCCCCCACAGTTTTTCTAATGGCCAGATCACTGGTTAATATGGGCCAGTTTTTCTTCACAATGTCTGTTATAACATTAATATTGCTCCCAAAAAACATAGGTATACATACTGTATCAGTAATAGGCTTAACTGAGTTATCTAAACATCTCTCTACTTCTGAGAAATATGGTCTGGCTATAGTGGACCTATGAATGTTCATATCAGATAATGGCCCTTCTATATCATGCTTCTTGGGGTCTATATCAGATAACTGAACTTTTAATAGTTCGAATCACTAAACATCGAACATTAGTGATTGAACTATTAAAAGTTTGAATACCTGATAGAACAATTTAAAAAACAAAAAACAAAAAAAAAACTAAAGGGTGTAAGCAGGGGACAAGACCCCCTGCACCCCCCCAACCCTGCTACTTAAATATAACAACTCCGAGATTGCGCTACAGTGTAGGAAATGGAAATCTTCCATTTCTACACTGTAGTGCACTGAGCTGGTATATTTAAGTAGCAGGGAGTGTGTGGGGTGCAGAGGGCCTTGCCCCCTGCTTACACCCTTTTGTTTTTTTTTCTTGTTTTTAAACGTTTTTTTTTTAGCAATTCGAAGTAAGCATACTTCGATCACTAAAGTTCGATCTTTAGTGATTCGAAGTACGCATACTTCAGTAATCTGATATAGACCCACTTAAAGCATCATCAAATTTCTCATCATCAGGGTTTAATCTTGTCATTCTGAATCCTTGCCCTTTCACTACGTTCTTGAAAATGAGATTGGGATGCATGCTACTTCTATATTCTTTCCTATAAATTGAAGTGCAGATGGAATTATCAGGTTTCTTATATATTTTAACATCAAGAAAATGAATTTCATTCCATGAAAAGTTCATGCCAAACTTTAAAAAAGTTGTACTAACATTCAAATAATTGAGAAAAGCAGTCATTAACAAAATGCTTATAAAAAACAGCATGTTCAAATCTGTGGGTCCCTAAGAAAGTATCATTCTCCCATTTGGCCATCACAAGGTTTGCGTAACTGTTTGCAGTGGGCATACCCTTTGCTACACTCTCTTTCTGCAGATAAAAACTCTGGTCAAATAAAAATACATTGTTTTCAAGTATTGTTTCCATAAGTAAACATAATAAGTCTATAGAATTGTGTGTTAACATGCCTTGTTCTAATAAATGAGCCCTTACCATATCTACACCCTTCACATTAGGAATCATAGTAAAAAGAGAATGTACATCAAGTGTAACAAATAACAAGTTGTTAGGGTTTATGTCTGTTTCATGTAAAAACCTATACAGGTCATTCAAAAATGATTTTGTGTCTCTTAAAATATATACATTCCTGTCTACTGCTGGTCTTAACATTTTTTCAATGTATATAGATAAGGGTTATGTACAACATCCATGGTGGACATAACGGATCCTTATGTACCTTTGGAAGTCCATGTATCACTGGAACAATAGGGTTATCAACCAAAAATATTTAAACATGTCATAGTCAAAACATCCACATAACAAACGATCATATAATATATTATATATTCTAGATAAAATTGTATTTATGTAAGTTTCAGGTATCCTTTTGTATACTTTGTCATCATTTAGCAATCTATTCATAGAATTATTGTAAAAATCACATAGTTTCTATCGGCCCTCCTTTATCAGCAGCTTTAATAACAACAGATGAATCATTCTTAAGGTGCTGTAAAGCTTCCCATTCATTACTATTTAAATTCACATATTTTTTATTATTCTTATGGTTCAATACAGTTTGCTGTTCAGATTCACAAAGTTTGCTAAAAGTCTCTAATATGGGATGACTAGTGGGGATAAATGAACTCGTTTTTTTAAAACTACTTACTGAATTAGTGTTGCCAAAAAGCAGCTTTAGACCAACAGTTCTCGTGAACATTTTTAAATCTATGACAGCTTCAGTTAGCTTCACTTCTTGTGACGGTACAAACATTAAACCTTTATTTAACAAGGAGCACTCAAGTGTGATTCAATTGTTTAGATGAAATATTCCATATCAGTGCATTATCATGCCCTGCCACATCTTCTTTATGGTGCATGTCTCTCTTTGATCCTGTGGTATCTTATGTTTCACTCTCCCCTTGTTTGTAGGATATTCTCTTGGAGACTGCAAACTTTGATTTACTTCTTTGTGGAGAGTTATAGGAAAAGCCTGGAAAGCTGTATCGCCTTTGAATGAATGCAATGAGTTGGTGTCAGCATTGAGGGATGCACTGGATTCATCAGCAATTTCTCTGCCTTCCATTTGTGGTGCAATGGTGACATCTATCATTGGTGGTGCAGTGTCTTTTCTCTTAGTTCCACTATCCCTCTTAGGTGATGAATGAGCTTCACTAGTAACATTGTTACTAGATAGACTCAAACCTTTCATACCATTCCTGCTATCACTGTTGGTTTCCCCATGAATATCAGTGGTGGCAGGTGTAGTGGATGCTACAGTATTGTTCGAAGTTGAAGCTGGTTCATTAATACTGAATTCTTTGACTCTCAGTCATACAAAAACATGTCCTTGCTGAAGGTCTGTTTTATCTCTTTCTAATTTATCAAATTTCAACAAGAGCAGTTTCCTTTCATATAAAGTCACTGAATCAATTAAACCACTCAGTCTTTCTTCGACCAGTTAATTAGGAAACTGCTCATATAATTCCCGTTGTGCTGTTGTATCTTTTCTGCTGTTAGTTTCTCTTCAGTAGCAGAAAACTCAATCAATAAACATATATACTTGTAATTTAATTCAAGGTTCAGTTCCTGCCATTAGGCTGGGGGCTGATGTTGGCTATTGCCTTAATGAAAAGGTTCCACTAAACTTCTTTTGAAAGACAGGCCATTAAGTAAACTGAAACTACTATAGCATCATTTTATGTTGATGTTGCTTTAAATCTATATGAACGGAGATGGCTGAGAGGTGTGGACCTTTGTAATTGGTTGTGATTGTATATTTACATTTTTAAACATCTGATGAAGCAGTTTTCAACTGTGAAAGAGCTTATGTTTTAGATCTGAATACAGCTTTTATACTGCCCCATTGTTTGATTCACTTTTACGTTTTTTTGGATATATTCAGAATTAATATTTGGATGAGTTGAATCATATAGTTCTTCATATAAACGATAAAAGGCTTTAAGAATATCATCTTATTGTGTGTAAAGAGAGACATTATTTATGGTAGACAGAATATTATTTGAGGCATGATTCAGTTTTAACAGACACGCCAAAGGTGCTGATGGACTGATGCCTATTCTGCATATTTCCCTTGTATTTTAGATTTGAGTAGTGCTAAGTTAGGTGCATATTGTAATTTAAGTTCTCATTGACCACATGTATTATTCCACATACCAATAAGCTCTCTCAAATGTGGTTTCAAACCCTGCACCTCTTCAGCTGCTATTAAGAATATACTTCATTAGGGCATGGTGCCAATCACAAAGTCATTGAGTATCAACAGGTAATGTAAATTGTTCTAAATTAAATAGCAGTTGAAGTTACCGTTTCATTTTGAATTATGTTTCTCCAAGTTATTGATTTGCGTTGTACTGTAGAATCTTATAAAATCTTTTATAAATGAATATACCTATTCTAAGCTGTCCATCTGACATCATATTGAAAAGCGGAGTCCTGCTGATTTGCAAAAAAGGATTATAATAATGGATCTCCTTGCTCAGATCTCCTGACATCATATAATAAGCTTGAGTTAAGCTTTCAATTTGACCAATCCCAATGGTTGATCTAAGTAGTAAGTAGTAACTTTTAAATGAATTAAAGAATGATTAGAGAAATATCTTGGTATGTATGAAAGTTGACATCACAGAAAAAAAACATGATGCTAGGAAGATGTCAATTCTTGACAAAGTTTTATGAAATGCTGATAAGAAAGTTTAGTCAGAGCCTTAATGGAACTGAACAGATCAAGGAGGTAAGATGAGTGTATAATATCATTTAATATTCTAATTTTTTTGTCATGCTCAAATATTGCCTTTCTTATCTAGGGAGGAATCTAGAGTCAAGTCACATTCCATCCCTAAACTAATATAATTACATTGGCTGTTGAAGCTGTCAAGAATCTGTAATAGCAGTAGGGAAACGCCCAGTTTATCTTGACATAAAGTATACAAAGAATCCAAAACAAAAGTTGTTAAAGAAGTAAATATCTGCATTTTAAGAGAGTAAATCTTCCTCGGGGTTCATTTTGAGCATGAATTGTTTAACCAGAATAAACATTCCACAACTACTAGTCAAATTCTCTGAAATAAATATGACACATGGCTTCTTTTTTATATGTATCAACTTGTGATGGACAGATATGTTTCTTGTGTAAAGTTAATATTAACATTTCTTTTATAAAACAAGTGCCAGAATAGTTTTGTTAAATGCAGCCTAAATTCCATGTAAATACCAGGTTGCTTTGTTTGTTTCCATTATCTTCCTTCAGATTCTTTCTTTCCCATTGTATAACTCCAAAATTAGACATATTTCATTTCCAATATGCTACTTTATCTGCCATATCTCCGTTTTCCTACTGGGTACATATATGAGGCATTTCCACTCTTCTATGTTGTCCTCATTTAATTTAATCCAGTGTTTGGTGCTGAATGCTAGCAACTAGATGGCATAATGCAGTACTCAAAACCTTTTCCCTGTCTTAAAGCAAATAACTTTTGTTTTGCAATATAACTACATTTTAATCTTAATATGTATTTTTGTATGTTGTTTTGTATTTAAGACCTATGTATTCAATTTGCATAAGTACATTTCTTAACAAATGTAGGATTATAGGACAGATTGTTATCTTTATTACATTTGTCCTGCCATCCATCATATTTAAGTAATACATTTCACTTCCAAGTAACCCTTTTATTTTCCCTTTTAATATGCCTATATGTTGATCAGCAATATTTTTTCAAAGTGTATCCAACTGCTAATCCCAGGCGAGACAGGCTGCTTTTCTAATCACTTTAGCTGAACTATTACCTTTCCCTACTCCTACTCCTGTTCTAATGCAATTCTGCTGAAATTGTGGTTCAGCCTGGAAGCTACAGCAAATCCCATAAATAATGTAAGACTTTGAGTAGTTCCACATCTAGATTTTCCATTTAAAGAATGCAGTCATCTGCATATAATCTGAAGCATGCATTTCCCCACCTTGCTTATGCATTTTTTTAAATCCATTCAAGATATGGAGTAAAAGCCCCTTAACATTCACTTATTAATCAAAAAATCAAATTTCAGTTTGAAAACCTTGGTAAATGAATTGTCATTGTCATCTGGATAATGTTTCAAATAAAAAATCCCACTTGGTTGCATTAAAAATGTCTCTATGTCCAATAAGACTATGGCTATATTTTGTGAGTGATGCTAGTTGGTTTTCAAGAAAGTAAGAATAACCCACCAGTTATTTATTCAGTGCCTACCTTTGACTAATCCATTCTGTTCCTGCTTATTAACTTTGGCAGTATTCCAGTTGGCTAACATTTTGACAAAGATTTTAGCAGCTGACCTCCTTTACATCTGTTATACTGCCTTGTGATATTTGGAAATAATCCAGCCTGCTGCACAATGAATCTTCATTACTTGTAAATGTGTATGCCACCTGATCTTGATTAAAGAACCTCTATGCATCTTCTTATCCTTCCTTTTCAAGATCATCTGTCAGACAGATATTGTCTAGGTGTCTTGTGATATTCACTCTTTCCATATAATCACTTGAATCCTGAATCAAGTGTGACAGTGTAGTCACCTTCTACTATCTTCATATATTCTGGTGTTACTTCCCTTCTCCACTGCTTTTTGGTTATCTAGTAGACTTTTTTAGATAAGCTGTCTGCTCTTGTTACTTGTTTTACCTCTTTCTCTGTATTCCCTGAGATACTTATTAAACAGTATACCTAACTCTCTTTCACTTCTCCCTGTTTTGTTGTGTGTGATAACATCTGAAAATTCTCTCTGTTCTAATTTGTAGGTGTCTTCAGCATTCAGTTATGTTTGTACCTCTCAAATGTCCAAATTTTTGCCTCAAATTTTTGGTATGGTCCTCATAAATTTTCTAATTTTCTGGCAAATCATTGAGGACTGACATAATTAAATAATGACAGACATTTATATTCCAGACATTATAATATCCTTCAGAAAATGCATGCTAATGCAAAACCTTCTGTTCAA
Organism: Protopterus annectens; assembly: GCF_019279795.1. NCBI lineage: Eukaryota > Metazoa > Chordata > Ceratodontiformes > Protopteridae > Protopterus > Protopterus annectens. Next base: position 287,269,760 of record NC_056730.1, on the reverse strand, counting down.
GCAATCGTCTAAGTTTATAAGAGCAATATTTAAAATATGTTACTAGTTTTGGGCCTTTGTTCCCCCATTATTTTTGGCTTTGTCCAGATTTTGTACACAACAAACTTAAGAGGTATGGTTTAGTTCCTTGTAGTAAAATAATCTGCCCCACCCTCTTGTGACCTTTTGATACGTTCTTGTTCTTTTTATGGGATGTGAATACCCCCACCCCCATTCAGTGAAACAAATCTGTATGATGCTCTGTCTGTATGTAGGCTCCTCAGTCTTCACCTTTTGTGTTCCTCTCTGCTGTTCAATATCTGCTGATTACTACATACTTCAGCCTATCCATCCAAGTCCCCAAACTATCTTTCTAAGCTCACCGAGATGGAACATCCATTTCTTTAGTAGTCAAGGTGCTAGACATTAAAATATTCTCCTTTGATCTTTGTGTTTTTCATTCAAGCGTTTATTTGTTTTGAGTTTCATATACTTTGACATGAATATACCTATGTTCCTTAGAGTGAAGGCTCAATGGTGAAATAATTTGAGAAGCCTAATATTTCCTCTTCCACTGGTATCTAGTTCTGTCCCACATTTTCCTTTCTGTGTTGTAGCAATGCAGCAAATATCCCAATTACCATTCTAATCTGAAAAAGTGAGCAATGTAACTAAAGTTTCAAATAATCAGTATTAATGTGATAGCTTGTAAGTGAAGGTTTTGGTAGAATGTCAGTGAAGAGGACACTGGGTTCAAAACCCTTTAAGTCTGTATTGTTAGTCTAACAGTTGGCAGAGGATTAAGGCTTTGAGCTGTTAACCAGCTACTTCCTGTGCTATAAGGTTGATTCCATCAGCCTTCAATTGACTACTGTGTGACCTTGAGCAGGTCACTTAAGCAGACTTGTGCTTTGGGGAAGTTTGGACTAGGCACATTAATGGTCTCCTAGACAGCATGCCGTGTAAAAACCTGTGAAACTATAGTAGCTATCATAACATTTTATGTGAGGGCCATGCCTTTTCCTTTGATCATGCTCACAAGCTGAAGCTGTAGTCTTCTTTCATCTTCCACAAAACATGCTACCCCTCTGTGTTATGGTCATAGTCACAGATATAAAGGAAAACACAAAAAAAGGATATTACAAAGTAATTTGACTGCTTGCACTATTGCTAATAATTCTTGATTTCCCAAAGCATTTATTTATAGGTAATTCTACTACAGTTTTAATATAAAACCCTAATCTATTGTTCAGAATAATTAAGAATATGTTTTTCCATGCATGCTTTATTTATGCTGCCTCTATATGGTACTGTAACTGATCTACATTATTATCAAGCTATAATAAAGCAAAAACAAATGCCCTCCTATAACCAAATAGAAATTCTCTTTGCATTGGCTCCAAGACAGAACGTTTCCATGTGCCATTAGCTGATGCCAGGACTAAAGAGCCAGGTGTCTGTTAGCCATCTTGCCAAAGGAGGGGCAACAAATGTCCTTCAAAAACATGTTTTAGGGGCCAGTTAAACTTTTCACTTGACACTTGCAACCATAGACCATTTTAGATTTGCCCCTGTTAAGAATTAATGAAGGTAAGCAGCATCATTGTGCCAAGGGAGCCAAATGGAGAGTCCTAGGCATATCATCAATCCATCCATCCATTAATCCTTCCCCTTTTAAGACTGATTGTCTGAAACAGTTGACACCAGACAAACAGCAAACACTGATGGGGAGAAACAGGCATCCCTGCCATATGGTACATATTTTTGTTGAATCTCACTTCATTGAATTGCAAATCACTGAAAAATCAATTAAAACTGTGTTTTGTAGAATTGCATTTCACAGGAAATGTCATATAGAGCATGTATACTTTATCTATTTATTTATTGCATGGGGAACCCCATGTACCCTTCACACCCCACTCACCCCATCCCTACACACACACACACACACACACACACACACACACACACACACACACACACACACACACACACACACGTAGGAGGCTTTTCTCCCAACACACTTTCTTAAATATACTAATTCTATAGTCACACAACTGCATAGAAAAAGACCACACATAGAGAATCACTGCTGATGCATGAACACAAACCATGCCACCAGTGATAGTCTATAGGCTTCTACAGTTTTCTGTGAATTGTGATTCAACAAAATGTGTTTTCAATGAAATAAGCTTTCAGCTATTTTGTTTTTCACAGAGATTTGTGATTCAGTGAAATTAGATTCAACAAAACACATGCTAACCTCTTCCTTATACTCCTTGAGAAATTCAGGGGTGAAAATACTCCAATTAAATTTTAACCTTATCCATAGGACCTTTCTATAAGCCGTTGAACAATACCGTGAAGCCATTTGGAAGCCAAAGCTAAGAAAATAAATTCGGGATTTACACTTTCAAGAGCCTTTTCAGTGTCTAGGTTGATAATCTTCACAAGGATTACCGAAATATCACACTTTCTGAACCAAGGTCAGCATCCTCATAGCATTATCAAGGATATGATAAAATCTTACAAAGGCATATCAACCTAGGCTGATTAGCTTTGGGAATACCAGGGTTATCCCTGCTGTAAGTACAGCTATAAAGATTTTGTAGTCTTGTTTCAGAAGTAATGTGAGTTTATAGAAGGCAGGGAAGAGCAGGTCCTTCCCTTCATTATGTAAAACAGAAATAAATACTTCTTTCTGAGAGCCCAGGACTGTCTTGATCTCCAAAACACTATTTGGCAAAAATCCTTTCCTTCTCCATAATGTAGTTTTAAAGGACGTATATCTGACTTTCTTCTTAACTATCTCAGAAAATGCTTCCAGTCCTATTGAAGCCAATATAATCCTCTCTTACTACCAGGCCCTGACAGAGTGACTTCAGTTCATTAGGAAAATTACTAACTTTCGCCATTGAGGAGTCGATTTCTCTTCCGATGTATATAGCATCTGTTACATACTCTGCCTTAAAAGTATCTGATAGCTTTATCAGTTGTGTTTTAACCCTCTTTCCTGCAAACACCACTACCAACATGTACTTCTTTGCCGTAGGTATCCTGTGGTTCCATGAGAAGCAGGAGAAAATTCTCAAAAATGTTACTTGAAATGCTGTCATGCTGAATTCCACATTTTGTCAAATATTGCTTATATTTCTTTTTTAATCTTACTTTCCACTACATCCCTCTCTTTTCAAGCCTGCCTACCCTGCCATCCTTCTAAGTTCACAAAGCATAATTAGTTTTCAACCAATGAGGTCTAGTATACTGCATAATCCTCCTCCTCCTAGTGGTTCTTTTTAAAGTGTCCTGCCATTTTAATAAAGAACTTCCATGATAGTTTATTCCATTTTCCTAAAGCAACTGATACCAGACAATTTTTTAAATAGACTGTTATCAATAAATAGAATATTCAACCTCCAATGCTTTGGAGGTGCCTCCTGGCAAGCAAAAACATCTAAGAATCTGTGGCTCATAATCTGAGAAGATCACTGACAAAATCTCAAATGACTGCAATAATTATGCATTCTTTGTTATAATTACCGTATCTTTCCTGGACTATGAATGATACTTTAAGAAGATACAGGTACATGTTCCTTCTCTAAGGCCAAGTACCTGCACCATGCCTGCCATTGCTGTCAGACAAAAATAAATGGCAATCTGCCTATGCAGCTAGGTTATTGAGGACATCCAAGAGATCTGTTATCAGTCACATAATATTTCTATACTCCAGTCTTGAAGGATCAGTATTTCCTCTAATAACTTCCTCAAATTGGTACATTTAGAGTCAGGTGGCATAAACATAATGATGATCATTAATCCAAGTGCAAGCATCTACCTACCTGGAGTGTACTTACCCTGTGTGTTTGTATCAGGGCCTCAGTAGTAAATTGTATGGCCTATCCCAGCAAAAAAAAAAAAATAAAATAAAAAAATAATAGTGTTTATGGAGCTCCTTAGTTATCAAACCTTAAATAAATAAACAAATAAACAACAGTACTTGGGCCAAAAGAGAGTGCATGTTATATGACTAGAATGAAGAACAGAAAGGGTATGTCATCAACCCATTAGTGCAGCATGAGTGGTACCTACAAGAGTATACTGTGTGTTAACCTTTACTCTTTGGCAAATATGTATCATGTGGCTAATCAAGCAGGCTCTCCATCTTGTGCAAGAACAGCACTTTATCCGCAAGTCACATGGGATAGTAGTTCAGGTGATTTTTTTTTTTCCAAGTTGAAACCAGTATAGCGAGGCCGGAACCATACAATGGTTTGCATGGTTATCTGAAGCTATAGCATGCCACACTGTTTGACAATACATTACAATTAGGAGGAATAGTGAAAAGGAAAATTGGCAGAATTATCCTTGTCCAAAATGGAAGTCTTAGTCAAAGAACACAGCAGGCTGCCTGATGTCTTATGTCGTATACAAGGCAGATCTTAGTCCTATAAAGCCATCTTAGCTACAACATTATTTTGTTAGTTGTGTAATGGATGTTTTGTTGATCTTAGCTCACAAAACATTATTCTTATCCTGCAGCATAACTTCTATGCCCATCCAGTACTTTATTTTATAACCCCAATATACAGCTTTAACCACCTCCACTTTGTAGGAGTAAGAAGGTTCTTGTAGTAGTAGGATAACTTAAAATGATAACCTTCAAGATCACGATGTTAATGTTAATACACATTAAATTAATAAAATCAAAATAATGCTTGTTCTATTGAGCTAATATGTAAGCTTGAAAAAACAGACAGGTTATATTAAGCCACAGTAAACTCAAAACTTGTCAAATATATTCCTGCATGCAGTTTGCAAAAGCAGCTTGAAATGAAAGTGCATAATGAGAATACATCTTTTTAAGAATTCAGTATGTACTTCAGAATTGAGGCTATTCCTCAAGTTAAAAATAAAACTATACTAGAAATTAGAACTAATAGCTCCAAGATGTTGTCAAGCCTAGAATCTATTTGTGCAGCTTACTTACAAAGTGAGGAATGCTGTACTTAAGTTTTTACAAATTGCTAAAACAGATTATGCCATATTTTAGCAGACAAGCAGCTAAACTAAACAAATCACTTAAAGTTCTAGTTTCACTTGGGGCATTAACTTCTACAAAATCAACAAAATAATGCTTTTAGACAAATATTATTTACAGTATTTCAATAAACAACTGTTAAACATCATACTAAAATGAACATAAACCAGTATCCATGTAGGAGATTAAAGCACACATACTGCAGCCAACGTAGTTGGTAAATAACCTTAAACCTATCCGCACATGCTCTTTCTCTCATATCCTAATACATTAACAACTCATTAAGCAATAACATATTCAAGACTCTGTAAAATGATTCCATGCCTTGTGTAGATTGATCATAAGCCATGGGCTAAATGAATAACCCACAAAGGAGTATATTAATCTTAACGCAGTTATATAAAATCTTACTGGAATTATATAACAAAGATAAATAAAATAAATTATTTTAAACAATAAATCCATATACTTTGTGTCAGATTACATTAAGATACCATTTTCTATAATAGATTCATCAGTTTTTCCTACTAACCATGACAGAAAAAAAGTAAAATTTCTACTTGCTTTCCTCTGCATTCCTCTGCTTTCACTTCCTTTCATATTGTAAATCTGTATTAAACAGTATGGATGAAAACTGCACTCCTGGATTGTTGAATTATGTTTATCATTTATATCCTTTTTTGTATGACAGTGCAGCATCATAAAGCATGGTACTTATGTATTATCGCAACCAGATATCCAAAGAGGCATAATTCATTATGTCTTGCTGGAAACATTTATCGTAACCATTAAAGGGGTGTACAAAAGTGTTATTTCTCCACAGATGGGACCGATGTCAGAGGTTAATTTCTTCTGTGTCTCCTGACTTTTGAGGCAGTTGCTGCAAATCCTTTGCAGGTATTTGCAGGTGAAGTTCAAATTCAAGACATCAAAGACAATCCCTGTTTTCCCAACCGATGTGATTACACTGACTATCACTGAGCTGGTATGTCCTGGTGGCTGCTTTTCTCTTGGACATGCAGAGGACCTGGACATTGGCAAAAACTCTGTTATTGATTATGACTTTAGTCCTACTGAATACTTCAGTTTGACTGAAACAGGAAAAGAAGGCAGCCATTACATAGAGCTTGTTGTCCATCATTCACTGGATCATGAAAAAACAAAGTCACCATTTCCTTCTACTCCCAGCAAATGACAATGGTGTCTCTGGCAGAAGTGGCATTGCCCAAATACACAAAAGTGTTGTGGACATCAGTGACAATGTACCTGTGTTCGGTCATTTGGTTTAAATCACCTCTTTGAAAGAAGGCATACCAAAATGTGCATTAGTACTTAAAGTAACTGCCCTACACATGGATGGTGGTTCAAACGGAGAAATAAGATACACATTCCCTAGCATTACAGACACAGCATGTTCATTGTTTAACCTAGAGAGAGAAATTACACTGTACACAACCCTTTTACAGTTCATAGGTTCATAGGTGGGTACTAGTCTATTGGCCCAAGGGCCTACATAAGCCTAGTCAACAAGGTTCCCTGGTAATATTTCTGGCAAGATATAATGATTTCTGCCACTTTGGAAATCTGGTTGTGATAGTAAATACCAAAAGCATTATATGTTCATCTGAGATATGTTCTCATTATATTTTATTTGTTAACTGAGTAAACGCACTAGACACAAGTCTCTTTCCAATTAAAGGACAACAACGGGATATTCAAGCAGATTGCTCAACCTGCTGTCTCTTTTAGTCCCTGTTAGTTGATACAGCCTCAAAAAATCAGAATCACAGCTTTAAAAAGTAATCCACTCAACTGTTTTAACTCTTAGGCTTGCTACCTTTCCTTACTGTTTTACTTTCACTTTGAAAACCAAGTTGAAAATCTTCTAGCTGGCTCTTAGATGATGATGTCACATTTGCCAGAGCTCTTGCTGTAGTTACAGGGATGTTTCCTCACCCAAAGTGAAGTAAGCACTGCCTGATTTGCATGCTCTGTAGAAGAGCCAGTGGACCTCCCACATTGTGATGTCAAAGCTGCCTTGCCCAGCCCACTCTTGACCTAATAAGAACTAGCTGGTGCTATGTGGTGCTACTTTTTATTGTAAGTGTATCCTTTCGAGTGCATCATTGGAGGGACTTCTGGACAGTTTGAATTGCCTGCATCTTCTCCTGCATTTTTATACTTCATTGGTAAGGTAAGTCTTAAGAGCCCCTGTTTGTATGCATTCCTAGCCATGAACTTTAGGGATCCCAAGTTTCTCAGTGCATAGTGATATAGTTTATGCTTTCTGTTTGTGAGGGTACCTACCACGTGCTTCAATATTATATGCTGCCGCCAACTTTTTATAGCTTAGCCTAGTTCTTTTGTGTTTGATTGCTGCTGCTGGGTTATATTGATGATTATTTGTTAATGCTGCTGCTCGGTTCTGTTTTGTATCTAATGCTGGTGTCTTCATTCTCAAATTGATGCATGTTTGTGCATGTGAATGCTGCCTTCTGGTTTCCCATGTCCCATGCAAGCAAGGGGCAAGTGTGTGTGTGTGTGTGTGTGTGTGTGTGTGTGTGTGTGTGTGTGTGTATGTGTGTGTGTGTGTGCATGTGTATGTGTGAATGCAAGCAAGGGGCAAGTGTGTGTGTTTGTGTGTGTGTGTGTGTGTGTGTGTGAATGCAAGCAAGGGGCAAGTGTGTGTGTGTGTGTGTGTGTGTGTGTGTGTGTGTGTGTGTGTGTGTGTGTGTGTGTGTGTGCATGTGTGTGAGAATGCATGCAAGGGACAAGAGTGTGAGTGTGCGTGTGTGTGTGTGTGTGTGTGTGTGTGTGTGTGTGTGTGTGTGTGTGTGTGTGTGTGTGTGTGTGTGTGTGTGTGTGTGCGTGTGTGTGAATGCAAGCAAGGGGCAAGTGTGTGTGTGTGTGTGTGTGTGTGTGTGTGTGTGTGTGTGTGTGTGTGTGAATGCAAGCAAGGGGCATGTGTGTGCGAATGCAAGCAAGGGGCAAGTGTATGTGTGTGTGTGTGTGTGTGTGTGTGTGTGTGTGTGTGAATGCAAGCTAGGTGCAAGTGTGTCAGTGTGTTTATAGTGTATCATTTGTTAGCTATTTAACCAAACAGGAAGGAAAAATAAGTGGGAGTTTGATACTTTGCAAAGCAGTGATTATTCCCAGTGCTATGGAGCTTGGTTCTAAATTTGACAGGAGGAGTGCAACAAAAAAGTCTCTCACTGTAAAGAAGGAAAGGCTGACAAGAAAACAATACATTAGTCTGGTCACCTGCTGTGAGCTGTCAATCACATGCAGATAATGGGTCAAATTACCCTTAGCTCTTTGACAGGTAGGGAAAGTAGGTGTGAAGGGTGAGGGGAGATACCTTGAAGAACTAGATTTCAGCCTTCACAATAGAAATCATGTTAGCATTTCTAAGAAAAAAGAGCAATAAAATGCACTTTTTAATTCTGTTCTGTAGCACATGCACTGCTTGTGTTTGAAGTAGTCATTGAAAAAGGATAACATTTTAACCAAAATGGGTGACTATAACACAGCAGTGAATGCCTGTAAAATCAGTGCACTGACAGGATCTTTAGGGAAAAAGCGGCAGACATGATGCAATTTTTTGGAGACAAACAATGCATTCTGGGACACTTAGAGGCAAACTAAACAATCAGAATTATTTCAAGATGCCAGACCCCATGTAGTCAGAGTCAGAAATTGCGTATAAAAATATTTAAAAAGCTCTAAATAATCCCCGAGTGGTGTTAAAATATATGAAACACCAAACCATGATGAAATAAACATGGTTTTTGAGCCTGTGGGTGCAGTTCTCCTTTAAGTGACTTGCTCAGAGTCACAAGACTAGGCAAATGGAGGCTGAGAGAATCAAACCATGCACTATAGGTGAAACCCATTAACATTCATAGCTTTAATCTCCTGCACTATCTGCTAGATATTATAATTCTGTATAAGAAGCTCAGTCTGGACTCTGGTAAGTAAGTAAGTAATATTCATAATCTGCCTAAATGAATACATTTCATCTGATTTCTGTAACATTGTTTGTATGCTAGGCATTCTATCAAATGATCAAGTATTATTTGTACTTGTTGTCCCTTGCAGAATGGATCACTTCAATTAAAAACTGTATTCTGTCTCAGAACTCTTTTGTGTCAAAGCAGTTAGAACCTCAAGGAACCCAATCAAGACACTGTTAACAGAGTGTTCTAAGAATAAAGTCTGTAGTACCAATCAAATTTCAGAGGGAATGCAACAAGTTAGCTGATGGCTTGTGTTTGCAGCATAAACAGTTCCACCTGCCAAGATATTGTTCCTCCTAGATATATGGTCCACTCAGAAAAAACGCCATTTCAGACAACTGTTAAGAATGAAACAATTGGATAGTTTGCAATTTCTCAGTGAGAGCAAGAACCTGAACCACAAAAGGTGAAAATGGCTTGCCACAGAAGAAAACAAGTTCTTAAAACGGAAGGTGGATGAGTATCAATACAAGATATGATATTTTTAATAAAATATTTTAGAAAAAAAAGACTAGATATGATTGTTCCCAGAATACTGAATGAAATGAGTGCAGAAATACTAGCAAATCTCGCTAGCCTATTTAAGAAATAATTTGAAAATGAAGTACTGCCTAATGATTAAAGGTAGGAAGATACTGTGCACCACTTCTGAAAACAGACTTTAAGCTAGGTAATCTGATTGAGCAAATAGAATCTTTTAGCACTGGTGAACTATAACTGCCTTAGCAACTGACCCATTTTCCTGAGCAGAAATATAGTATATGGTACTATAACTTTAAGATATATAGTGTAACATTATTGGGAATGCATGTCATGTGAACTCATATACACTATTTTTGAAGTCACAATAAAGACCTAATGGAGGACGATAACCCTTCAACAGTATATGTGTTAAATGTGACAATCCTAATAAACTTTGTAAATGTTACATGGCGAGAGAAGTGAACATGTTAATTCATTTTCAAGTTGTAGAATAGTTTGTAGTACAGAAATGCTACACATCATTCAAAATTATTTTTTGTAAAAAGTTGACATTTCATTTCTCACATGAAATATTCACAAGAAGCTATCAGATTATTTTATTCATTCATTTGAAGATAAGGTGGCCCAGCTACATCCACCATAAATTCTCAGTGTGAGGCTATTTGATAGAAAACTGGAAGCTTTTGATTCGAAAGTTGACTTATTCCTCAATGTGAGTGCAATAGCCAATAAGCCTAAAAAGGTACCGTGCACCAAATGCCTGCATATTTTACAGAAAGAAGCTCAAAGGTCTTTAATACATTGACTTTGAAGAAGAAGAACAAATTTGCATTAATAAATGAGAAACAAATGTAGGAATTCTTGCAAGCCTAAAAATGGCACTTGTTCAACATTATTTACAAAGAACAAGGAAACAATGGAAAGTTTAAGTACTTATATTACTGAGCTAAAGAATCAATCCAAAGGTTATGAATTTGATGAGCTATGTGATTCATTGATAAGAAACAAAATAATACGTGGTATAAAGATGATTAGGCAAGGGCAGTCTTTTAAAATAATCTAAATTAACTGTACAGATATATGCAGAGCAAGTGAAATTATAAGTGCACAATTAAAGGATTTAGCTGAAGAAACAGATGTATGTCTTTTAAAATATGAGTCAAATAATAAGGTGAAATGAAGCATCAGGTGAAAATACACAGTAAGAGCAATGGCAAAAAGATGTAGGACACTGAGGTGATGAAATTCAAGCATCATATACTAGGTGTGGGTATCAGTATAAGGTGAAGCATCCAGATGTTTATTGGTCTTATAGAAGGTGTAGTAGTAGGCATCAGTTGTCAAATATATTTTATATGCTTCTAGTTAGTTAATTATTTATTTTTGCATTTAGTTTACCAGGGAAGAGGACTGATCTCAGCATGGTCATTTGCAGGTCCAACCGCCATCTCATACCAGATAAGTATTATTTATTATTATCTTATTATGTACATAAAAGTGTTCCAAAGAATCTATATGTTATTGAATTTAACATGCTTACAGGCTGTTTGTGGGTAGTATTAAAATAGACAGAGTTGACACAGTGAAATCTGAATATAAATAAGCAATGCAACAGGAATGTCAGTCAAAATAATGACCAGAAAAGCTCTGAATTAACAAACAAGTGTTGAGTTTAAACCATATAACAGTCCAGAGTATAACACTATGTTATGAAATACTTCTAAAACAGTGAACCTGAAAGGCCCTGAAAGGAGAGCATTGTTCATACTGCTGATGTAGTCAGAATACCAATAAAGCCACTGAATTTAAAGCATTTGATATGGAAATATAAAAAAATCAGAAAGATAAGACCCTTTTATAGACAGTAGCACTGGATCAATACAGCATTTCATCTAACATCTCTGGTTGCCTGGTGTCTGAGACATTTGACATGGTGAAACATGTCCACAGTGTATAAGCACAGAGTAGATATGCGCATGACCTGTAACACAGTCACACAGCTATTTCAAGTGGTGGACAGAGCCATGGCAAAGGTTCTATGCCAGTAATACATGCTTCAACAAAAGTAGTAGAACTTAGAGAAGGAATTAAAATTAATTAAAAGCCTGGGTGTCATTAAGATGTAGACAGCACTAACAGAACAGGTAAAACAATATAGATACCATGCAAGACTTACACTCATGTTGAGCTGCAAGATCTGAATAAAATGATAAACAGAAAGCATTTCTATTTCCTAAGGTCAAAGATGACTCATCTTTGACAAATGCTAACTTCTGTTTTGTATTAGATGCAACACAGGGATTTTTGGTGATACTGTTGTGAAATGCAGTTTGCATGGTGTCATTTGTATTATCAGCAGTGGAAGACCTTATGGTGACTGGTAATACATCTATAGTATCCATGTAATTTTTGAGCTTCCTGGTAAATCTTATAAATGTTGAAAAACTTAGTGAACTTTCCAGCCTTATCAATTTAATAGCAACTTCGACAAGTCAATAATAAAAATTAGAATTTATCCTTAACTTTTTCCTCAATGTTATTACATCCCCTTCACAAGACAATTTTAGAAGCAATGTATAATAAATATTTTAATATTGACACTCTCTCAGTATCAAAGAATATGTAGCATAAATGTAGATCAAACATTATAACATGTAGACTCTATAGGTTCATAGGTAGGCACTAGGCTATCTGCCCGAAGGCATTTATAAGCCTAGCCGGAATGTGTTGGCTTTCGCCGCCCCCTTAGATTAGTTCCCTATGCCTCTGTCCAGCAGAGCCATTGAAGTGATCCCTGGGGTAAACTTTCTGTTTCCCATCCACTCATCAAGGTTTCTCCTTGAAGAGGGTTAGCGAGGAGCTCTGCCTAATGTAGATTGGAATCTTGTTCCAGAGCATGGGAAGCCTCTGGGACAGGAATCTATCCCTCCAGCACATCCTATTTATTGTTGTGGTGAGGTCTAGATCCCTAGAGCGTGTGGCTTGAGGGGATATGGTTTTCTTTAGATGGAGCATGTCCATCAATTCTGGGTTGGACATGGCCTTGTATGTCAGGGAGAGATCACCTCTGAGTTGGCGGTATGCAACCAAGTACAGCTGGAGTTTCTTCAGTCGAGCTGCATAGGGCATCTGCTTGAGGCCAGTGATCCTCTTGGTGAGGTACTTCTGTGGTCTTTCCAGATGTTGCAGGTGTCTTGTAAGGTACATCCCAAATGGGGCATTGTACTCTATGATGGGTCTGATGAGTGATGCGTAGAGGGGCCCAATGACCTCTTTCAATCTGGATGCAAATCCTTTTGTGATTAGGAGGGCCACATAGAAGGATTTTCTAACCACTTTGGCAATGTGATTATCAAAGGAGAGGTTACTATCTATTTGGGTCCCCAGATCGCTTATTATGTCCTCCGTATTTAGGGGGCTACCACCTATGTGGTAGTTTGCGGGTACTTTGTTTTTTCCAAAGGGGATGACTATGCACTTTTTGGGATTTTAGCTTGAGCCATGGTTTTGACACCAGGTATCTGTCTCAGTGAGACCCTTTTGGAGGATGTCTGCGTCAGCCGGAGAGTCAGTTATAGCCCCTAGTTTGCAGTCATCTGCAAACTTGGTCAGCCATAGTCCTCCTGTGCTTGCCTGTACCTCTGAGAAGTATATGCTGAACAGGAGGGGTCCTAGGACTGAGCCCTGGGGAACCCCACTTGTAACCGGTTTAGAGTCAGACCTAGCTCCCGCAACTCTTACCATGTGAGTTCTGTCCGTAAGCCAGTTGGCAACCCATCTCATGATGTAGGGGTTTATGCTCAGGCTGGTGAGCTTGTCTATAATACCTGAGTTGGGAATGGTGGTGAAGGCCTTTGCGAGGTCTAGGTAGGCTGTGTGGACCACCTTTCCTTCGTCTATACCCTTGGTAACTGTCTCAAAGAAGTCCACCCAGTTTAGGAGGCATGTTCTGCCCTTAACAAAGCCGAACTGGGTAGGGTCCAGTGTTTGGAGGTTTTCAATGTCTCTGTTAATGAGATCCATGATGATGCACTCCATAGCTTTGCAGACCAAGCTAGTCAGGCTTATAGGGTGATAGTTCCCGGGGTCCGTTGTGGCTCCACCTTTGTGGAGCAGAATAACTGTTGCTGCACGCCACTCTGTGGGCATGTAGCCTGTGGAGAGGCTGAGTTTAAACAGTGTGTTTAGGTGAGGGGTTAGTTCATCTCTGAGCTCGTGTAGGACACAGCCTGGGACACCGTCCAGTCCCATTGATGCTGTGTTTTTGGCTTTGGAGAGGGCTGTTTTAACCTGAGTGTCTGTGATTTCAGGGGCACTACATTCTTCTGGTATAGTTATGGGCCCGTTTGGGGGTGAGAGGGAGGTGAAATTTGCACTGAACCTGTCTGCCAGGATGTTGGCTATATTGGTTGGTTCAGTGTATTTTGTGCCATTCTGCACTAACTCTGAGCATATCTGAGAATTGCCACTTAGATTCTTGACATAGCTAAAGAATGCCTTGTGGTTATCTTTGGAGTCCATGGCAATTTTTCTTTCGAAGCTAGCCTTGGATGACTTTATGATGGAACATAGTTTCTTGCTGATACTGATCAGGGATGTCTTCCCTTCTTGGGATTTTACTCTTTTCTGTACTAGTTTCCTCCTTCTATTGTATAGCTTGTTTATGGCAGGGGTCCACCGGACTGGTTTCCTTTTCTTGGAGGAGTGAGTCTTGGTTTTGTTTGGGATAGCACGATCCATGCATTCTTGTAGGTACCTGTAGAGTGCATTAGTGCAGGATTTTGCAGCTTGGACAACGTTATCCTTTAGCATGGGGGCTTTGAAACGTCCCACCTTGATCTTAAGTAAAGTGAAGTTTGCTTTTGAAAAGTTTTTCACTGTGGTTTCTTTGACCGGGGGTGGTGGCGGAATGTGGATATCCAGAGTGATTAGTTTATGGTCAGATCTAACCAGCGAGAGGTTGACCTCTGGTGTGGAACACTGGTTGCCCATGTTGGTGATGACCAGGTCCAATATGTTGTCACCTCTGGTGGGGGTGTTGACCAGTTGATCCAGGGCATTTGAGTTTATAAATTCTAGGAAATGTTGGGAAAGGGAGTTTGTACTTGAGTAGTTCTCCCAGTTGATGTTTGGGTAATTGAAATCACCCAATATCAGGGTGTTTGGTAGGACCTTTATGTTTCCCAGTGTTTCCAGAATGTGCAGTGGGGGTCCTGGGACATGGTGGGTGATCTGTAGCAAGCTGTAATTTGAATAGCAGTTTTGCCCATTGTTAGTTGCACGTGGATGATCTCTGAAGCATCGTGCTGTATCACTAACCTGGAGGTGTGGGTGTCTTTGATGAATATGGATACTCCCCCGCCTTTTGTATTTCGGTCTGGGATTTGTGGCGGAAATGTATGGTATGAGTTGTAGCCTGGTAGTGCTGGGGTGCTCTCTGGAGCCTTAAACCAGGTTTCTGTTACTGCACATATATTGATTTTCTCCATACTGAGGAGTGCCTCAAATGCGTGCATTTTGAGGTTTAGACTTCTGGCATTGTGTAGCATTACCCTCAGTTTTTTGTTACTTGTGCTATTTACGGTGGTGGGTTTGCTTTTTGAGCTTTGCCAAAAAAAGGCACTATGGGGCTGGCAAGAGCCTTGGCCAGTATTCGAATGCCTAAGGGTGACAGGTGCAAGCCATCTCTAGCGAAGCAGCATGGCTTGTCGAGCATGTCATCCCAGGCTGACAGACACTGGATCCCCTTTGAATGACACCAGAAGCTTAGCCAATTGTTGAAATTGATAATTTTTTCTCTATACCATGGTATCATTCTTGGTGAGGGCAGGATGCTACTCAGGGTCAGGGTCATACCGGTCTGGGTTACGTGATCAGAGAGCTCCTCCATGTCTCTTTTCATGTAGTCCAGGGAGGTACAGCTCAGGCCATTCACACCAACATGAACAATGACAGGGTCATATTTGTACTTGTTCGGGAGTGACCTCAGTGCTTGTGTTATGTGACGGATCCTGGCACCTGACAGGCAGCTAACAGTAACCTTCTCCTTGTTCAGCCTATTGAGTGGGACTTCAGTGTGTCTGACTATAGAGTCACCTATTACTAGTGTGTTGAGTATGTTATTTTGCCTTAAGGGCTGTGATTGTGTGGCACACTGGTTTTGTGAAGTATGTGTTTCATGGTTTGTGTTGGGGGGGTGGAGATTGCTTGTATGTCTGTTTTGGAGGTCTCCGTTGCTTTTGCAGATTTTTATTTAGAGCCTCTAAGTATGTTTTCATGTATTTATGTGTGTTTTTTGCCAGTGCTGGTTTCATAGGTGTATGTGAGACTGGTGGTGTGATGCAAGTATTTCCCTTCTCTTGTTGACTGCCTGGTCCAGTCTTGGGTTGAGAGAGCTTAGCCTCCAGTTTGGCTGTATAATTGCATCTCTCACATGTATTAGTGTTTGGTGGAAGGAGGAGAGGGTTGTCTGTGTACATGAGGCAATTGAAACATTGCCTCAAGATGCCCAGATTCACCAGTTGGACTGGAGAGTACACCTGAAACTGCCCTTTGGGCATGCCTGGATAGGTACAGTGAACTGCTTTACTGATTGGCTGGTAAGGTCGAATAGAGAGCCTTGTCCTTCTTTACAGTATAGGGGGGTCTTGTGCTAAGGTTTATTAGTGCTTGCTATGAGTTTTGAGCAAGTGCCGGGATGAGAAGTGAATGGTTTGAGTGCTTAAGTTGAAAGTTTGTCTAGTTCAAGGGAAAATTTGAAGATTAGACTTTGTGGAGCCAGGAATAATTATACCCTAGCTAACTGGCACTGCCTGGCACGCAAAACCGCACAAATGCGGGTTTTATAGCAGGGAAATGAAAGAGATAGAAATTAGCCCAAAATGGCCAATAAACTACTAATTTCTGGGCTGAAACCACTCCTCCAGGGACAGATAGGCTGCTCAAAGCTCCCTCTCTCACAGTGAACAGAGAAACTTCCTTCTATCCAAGTAAGGTATGGGCAAACACAGAAACTTGTAACACAGCCCTGAATTAGCACTAGCCTGAAAACTGGACTATACTAGCTTAGAAAGTGGGGAAAGCAATTATTCTTTTTTGTTTTTTTCAGAAAATAAAGCAGATAAACTCAAAAAACACTTTAAATGCACAGAAATAGCTATCACACTTGAGTGTGTAGCCTACAACAGTTAAACAGGTAATTGAAAGACAAAAATGACTTTATTAAAGTGCAGGCAGTAAAATTAGTAAAATATGTAGCTGAAACAAGCTTTTTAATTCACAGAAACTCTAGAAAATCTGTGTTTTAGGCAGAATTAGCTAAAGGCAGCAAAAAAATGCAGAAAAATGATAATCACTCCAAAGTCTCTCTTTTGTCTCTCTGCTGCTGTAGAACTCTACAGGACACTAGGCAGGAGCTTGCTGAGCTATATACGAGCACAAAAAACTTGCAAATGCGGGTTGTATAGCAGGGAAATGAAAGAGATAGAAATTAGCCCAAAATGGCCAATAAACTACTAATTTCTGGGCTGAAACCACTCCTCCAGGACAGATAGGCTGCTCAAAGCTCCCTCTCTCACAGTGAACAGATAAACTTCCTTCTATCCAAGTAAGGTATGGGCAAACACAGAAACTTGTAACATGGCCCTGAATTCAGCACTGACTTGAAAACTGGACTATACTAGCTTAAAAAGGTGGGAAAACAAGTTTATTTATTTATTTTTTTTAGAAAATAAAGCAGATACAATCAAAAACACTTTAAATGCACAGAAATGGCTAACACACTTGAGTGTGTAGCCTACAACAGTTAAACAGGTAATTTTAACACAAAAACTACTTTATAGAAGTGCAGGCAGTGAAATAACTACAATATGTAGCTGAAACAAGCCTTTTAAATCACAGAAACTCTAGAAAATTGGTGTTTTAGGTGGAATTAGCTAAAGGCAGCAAGAAAATGCAGAAAAATGATACTTAAACACTCCAAAGTCTCTCTTTTGTATCTCTGCTGCTGTAGAACTTTGCAGGGCACCAGGCAGGAGCTTGCTGAGCTGTATACTAGCACAAAAACCTTGCAAATGCAGGTTTTATAGCAGAAAAATTAAAGAGATAGAAATTAGCCCAAAATGGCCAACAAACTACTAATTTATGTGCTGAAAACACTCCTCCAGGGACAGATAGGCTGTTCAAAGCTCCCTCTCTCACAGTGAACAGAGAAACTTCCTTCTATCCAAGTAAGGTATGGGCAAACACAGAAACTTGTAACACAGCCCTGAATTCAGCACTAACCTGAAAACTGGACTATACTAGCTTAGAAAGACAGGAAAACAAGTTTTCTTTTTCAGAAAATAAAGCAGATACAATAAAAAAAAAACTTTAAATGCACAGAAATGGCTAACAAACTTGAGTGTGTAGCCTACAACAGTTAAACAGGTACAAAAACGACTTTGTTAAAGAGCAGGCAGTAAAATAAGTACAATATGTGGTTTAGACAAGCTTTTTAAATCCCAGAAACTCTAGAAAAATCAGTGTTTTAGCTGGAATTAGCTAAAGGCAGCAAGGAAATGCAGAAAAATTATACTTAATCACTCCAAAGTCTCTCTTTTGTCTCTCTGCTGCTGTAGAACTCTGCAGGGCACCAGGCAGGAGCTTGCTGAGCTGTATACTAGCACAAAAACCTTGCAAATATGAGTTTTATAGCAGGGAAATGAAAGAGATAGCAATTAGCCCAAATGGCCAATAAACTACTAATTTCTGGGCTGAAACCACTCCTCCAGGGACAGACAGGCTGCTCAAAGCTCCCTCTCTCACAGTGAACAGAGAAACTTCCTTCTATCCAAGTAAGGTATAGGCAAACACAGAAACTTGTAACATAGCCCTGAATTCAGCACTAACCTGAAAACTGGACTATACTAGCTTAGAAAGGCGGGAAAACAAGTATTTTTTTTTTCAGAAAATAAAGCAGATACAATAAAAAAAACACTTTAAATGCACAGAAATGGCTATCACACTTGCGTGTGCAGCCTATGACAGTTAAACAGGTAATTCAAACACAAAAACAACTTTGTTAAAGTGCAGGCAGTAAAATAAGTACAATATGTAGCTGAAACAAGCTTTTTAAATCACAGAAACTTTAGAAAATTGGCATTTTAGTTGGAATTAGCTAAAGGCAGCAAGAAAATGCAGAAAAATGATACTTAATCACTCCAAAGTCCCTCTTTTGTCTCTCTGCTGCTGTTGAACTCTGCAGGGCACCAGGCAGGAGCTTGCTGAGCTATATACTAGCACAAAAACCTTGCAAATGCGGGTTTTATAGCAGGGAAATGAAAGAGATAGAAATTAGCCCAAAATGACCAACAAACTACTAATTTCTGGTCTGAAACCACTCCTCCAGGAACAGATAGGCTGCTCAAAGCTCCCTCTCTCACAATGAACAGAGAAACTTCCTTCTATCCAAGTAAGGTATGGGCAAACACAGAAACTTGTAACACAGCCCTAAATTCAGCACTTACCTGAAAACTGGACTATACTAGCTTAGAAAGGTGGGAAAACAAGTATATATATATATATATATATATATATATATATATATATATATATATTTTTTTTTTTTTTTTTCCAGAAAATAAAGCAGATATAATCAAAAAAGAGTTTAAATGCACTGACATGGCTATCACACTTGAGTGTGTAACCTACAACAGTTAAACAGGTAATTTAAACACAAAAATTACGTTGTTAAAGTGCAGGCAGTAAAATAAGTACAATATAGGTTCATAGGTTCATACTAGGCTATCTGCCCGAGGGCATTTACAAGCCTAGCCCATAATTTTGTGGCTTACGCCACCCCTTTAGTATGGGGAACTATACCCATTATTTTGCTGTGCCTCTGTCGAGCAGTGACACTGAGGTAATCCCTGGGGTATATCTGCGATCTCCCATCCATTGGTCAAGATTTCTCTTGAACAAGGCCAGCGAGGTGCTCTGCCTCACATATACCGGGATTTTGTTCCACAGCATAGGGAGTCTTTGGGTGATGAATCTATCCCTCCAGCACGTCCTATTAATAGCCGTGTCGAGGTTTAAGTCTCCGCCCTTGTGGCTCTGACGGATCTAGATTTTTGAGGTGAAGCATATTCATCAAATCTGGGTTTGACATGGCCTTGTATGTTAGGCAAAGGTCACCTCTGAGCAAGCGGTAGCGACTGAATAGAGCTGGAGTTCTTTCAGTCGGGCAGCATAGGACAGATGTTTGAGACCCTTTATCCTTTTGGTGAGGAACTTTGTGGCCTCTCCAGCTGCTGCAAGTGTCGGGTCAGATACATTCCGAATGGGGCATTGTACTCAATCATTGGTCTGATGAGTGATGAGTATAGGGAGACTATGACCTCCCTTGATCTAGATGAGAATCCCTTCATGATAAGGTGGGCAATGTAGAAGGTCTTCCTAACTACTTTAGCTACATGGGTGTCGAATGACAGACTACTATCAACCTGGGTCCCCAGGTCCCTGATAACTTCTTCTGTGCTCAGTGGATTGCCACCTATTTGGTAGCTAGGGGTAACCTTGTTTTTCCCGAAGGGTATGACTATGCATTTTTGGCATTTAACTTTAGGCCATGGCTCTGGCACCAGTTATCCATTTCTGTGAGACCCTTCTGAAGGATATCTGTGTCAGATGTGTTTTCTACTATGGCGCCAGTTTGCAGTCATCTGCAAACTTTGTCAGCCATAACCCTCCTGTGTTTGCTTGTACTTGGAAAAGTAGATGCCAAACAAGAGTGGGCCCAGGACTGAGCCCTGTGGTACACCACTTGTGACAGGCTTTGAGTCTGACATGGCGCCAGCAACTCTGACACTGTGGGTTCTGTCACTCAGCCAGTTTGCAACCCATCTTGTGATGTATGGGTTAACATTTAAGCTGATGAGTTTTTCAATGATACCCGAGTGGGGTATTGTATCGAAGGCCTTCACCAGATCGAGGTAGGCTGTATGGACTGCCTTTCCCTCATCAATGGCTTTGGTGACTGTTTCAAAAAAGTCAACCAAGTTTAGAAGGCATGATCTGCCTTTGATAAAGCCAAACTGGGATGGATCCAAAGTCTGCAAATTCCCTATGTCTTTATTTATGAGGTCCATTATGATCCTCTCCATGGCTTTGCAGATAAGGCTTGTCAAGCTAATGGGCCGGTAATTTCCAGGGTCGGTGGAGGCACCGCCTTTGTGAAGTGGGACCACAGTTGCAGTGCGCCACTCTCTGGGTACGTATCCAGAGGTAAGACTATGATTAAACAGCTGTCCTAGCTGTGGGTTTAATTCCTCGTTGAGTTCGTGGAGCACACAGCCGGGGACACCATCAGGTCCCATGGATGCTGTGTTTTTGCTTTGGAGAGAGCAGTTCTCACTTGGGCGTTGGAGATGTTTGGGGGCTGCAATCGCTTGGTATAGATATCTCTCCTTTTGGGGAGGAGAGAAGTTTGCACTGAACCTGTCAGCCAGTATGTTGGCAATGTCTGTAGGATCAGTAATCTTCACATCATTTTGAACTAGTTCTGAGCATATCTGGGAGTTTCCTCCCAGGTTTCTAACATAGCTAAAGAAGGCCTTATGATTGCCTTTGAGTCTTTAGCTATTTTTCTCTCAAAATTTTCTTTGGATGATTTTATGAGAGCTCTTAGTTTTTTACTTATAGTGATCAAGGGTGTCTTACCTTTTAAGGATTTTGCTCTATCTTGTAGTAGCTTCCTCCTTTTGTTGTAGAGTTTGTTTATGGCTGGGGTCCACCAGACTGGACGCTTGCCTTTGGTACAAAGAGTCTTTGTTTTGCTTGGGATTGCCTTATCCATGCAGTCCTGCAGGTGCTGGTAGAAGGCATTTGTAAGTAATTCAGCGGCTTGAGTACTGTTTTCCGCCGGCTCGGGGGCCTTAAAGGAGACCACACTAGTCTTTAGAAGTGTGAAGTCGGCTTTCGTGAAGTTCTTTACTGTGGTCTTTTTTATTTCAGGTGGGGTGGGATGAGGACCTCCAGCGAGATTAGTTTGTGATCTGATCTCACCAGTGAGGGGTATACTTCCGGTGTTGAACATTGTGCTCCCATGTTCGTGATGATGAGATCAAGTATGTTTTCTCCTCTTGTGGGGATGGTGACTAGTTGTTCCATGGCATTTGAGTTTATGAATTCCAGGAACTTTTGGGCTAGGGTGTTTGGGCTTGAGTAGTGTTCCCAGTCTATATTAGGGTAATTGAAGTCACCTAGTATGATGGTGTTTGGTGATACATTTATCCCTCTAGTGTTTTCAGGAAGGCCATGTGAGGTTCCTGAGTTTGAGGGTGGCCTGTAACATGCTACAATTTGCAGAGCAGTCTTGCCTATGGTTAATTGCACCTGGATGGTCTCCGATGCATCGTGCGTTGCCACAAGTCTTGAGGTGTGGGTGTCCTTGATGAATATGGATACCCCCCCTCCTTTCTTGGTATTGTCCGGATTTTGGGGCCGGAACGCATGATATGAGGTAAAACCTGATAGTGCTGGGGTGCTCTCAGGAGCCTTGAACCAGGTTTCTGTCACAGCACAGACATCGATGTTCTCTATACTGAGAAGGGCCTCGAGTGCGTGCATTTTGAGATTTAGACTTCTGGCATTGAGCAGCATTACCCTTAGTTTTTTTCCATTTTTGTGTGCTAGGGTGGTAGGTTTAGAATTAGAGCCTTGCCTAAAAAAGGCACTATGGGGGTGGCAAGAACCTTTGCCAATATCCGGAATCCCAGGGGTGACAGGTGCAAGCCGTCCCTTGCGAAGCAGCGTGGCTTGTCCAGCATGTCATCCCAGGCAGACAGACATTGGATCCCCTTTGAATGACACCAGAGTTTAAGCCAATTGTTAAAGCTGATCATCTTATCTCTGTATTGTGGCATCATTCTTGGTGAAGGTAGGATACTGCTCAAGGTCAGGGTCATACCTGCCTGGGCTACATAATCAGAGAGCTCCTCAATGTCTCTTTTCATGTAGTCCAAGGAGGTACGTCTCAGGTCGTTTACACCAGCGTGGACAATGACTGAGTCGTATTTGTACCTGCTGTTGAGAGACCTGAGTGCTTACGCTATGTGGCGGATTCTAGCGCCCGACAGGCAGCTTACTGTGACCTTCTCCTTACTCAGTCTGGTGAGCGGGATGTCAGTGTGTCTGACTATGGAGTCACCAATGACTAGTGTGTCTGGCATTTTGTTTGGCCTTAAGGGCTGAGACTGTTTGACACTCTGACTGTGAGGTCTATGTGTTGCAGGTGTTGTGTTCTGAGGTGGTGGTTGTTTGGGTGTCTGCTTTGGTGGCCTCTGCTGTTTTGGTAGATTTTTGATCAGAGCCTCCGAGTATGTCTTTGTGTGTTTATGTGTATGATTTGAGGTTGTGATGGTACTATGTGAGACTGGGTCTATAGTGTGTGTGGTAACCTTCTCCTCCTGACTGGTCTTGCCAGTCCTATGTTGAGAGAGCTCAGCCTCCAGTTTGGCCGTATAGTTGCATCTCTCGCATGTATTTGTGTTTTGTGGGAGGAGGAGAGGGTTGTCTGTGTACATGAGGCAATTGTAACATTGCCTCAATATTCCCAGGTTCACCAACTGAGCAGGAGAGGACACTAGCAACTGATCCCTCGACATGCTAGAAGGACTAGACAGAAAAACTTTAAAAGAGATTCCGAGGGATGTGGGTGACCGAGAAATGGGGGTTTGCCTTTTTGGGGTGCTATCTATAAGAGTGCCGTATCAAGGTAATAAGTACTGTAGGAGCAAGTGCTAGGTTTAACAGATAGAGAATAGTCTACTTGGAGTCAAGTAGAGATGATCTTTTTAGTTATAGGATACACTGATTAGATCAGTAGTATAGTTCGAGGAAGGTAGTTTTAAGGGAAAATTTGAAGAGTGGACTTTAGGTAGCCCGAATAGTTTAAACCTGCTTGCAGGGGGCTGGAAAAGACAGGAAATGACCCAAAATGGCCAATAGACTACAAGTTACTGCCTTAAACCACTCCTCTAAGGACAAACAGGCAGCTCAGTACTCCCCACTCTCACTGGTGAGTAAAGAAACTTCCCCCTGACCAAACAAGGAAAATGGAGAAACACAGGAACCAAGACAAAGCCCAGGGATCAGCAAAATCTGGTCTCTGGAACACTAGTTAGGAAAGTATGGAAAACAAGGATATTTTTTTGTTTTTTCAAGTTTTTTTACAGAAAAGCAGAAAACACAATAAATGCTATGATTTTCGACTAAATGCTATCAAAAGCTAGTACACTTGAGTGTATTAGCCTGTAGTTTAACTTTTAGGCAAAACTTAAACTAGCAAGTGCAGTAAACAGTTTTAGCTTATAAACACAGTAAAAACAGTGCAAACTTTGATAAAACAAGCAGAAACAGTAGTCGAAAGGCACAAAAAGTCGAAAAAGCCAAGAAAAATACTTAAAATCTGAAAAGGTAGTCTTTTCTGGTCTCTGCTGCTAGAGGAACACTGCTGGCCACCACGAGGAGCTGTGCTGAGTTCTCAATAGCTGGAAAAGCCCGCCAAAACGCGCTTTATTGCAGGGGGCTGGAAAAGACAGGAAATTACCCAAAATGGCCAATAGACTACAAGTTACTGCCTTAAACCACTCCTCTAAGGACAAACAGGCAGCTCAATACTCCCCACTCTCACTGGTGAGTAAAGAAACTTCCTCCTGACCAAACAAGGAAAATGGAGAAACACAGGAACCAAGACAAAGCCCAGGGATCAGCAAAATCTGGTCTCTGGAACACTAGTTAGGAAAGTATGGAAAACAAGGATATTTTTTTTGTTTTTTCCAAGTTTTTTACAGAAAAGCAGAAAACACAATAAATGCTATGATTTTCGACTAAATGCTATCAAAAGCTAGTACACTTGAGTGTATTAGCCTGTAGTTTAACTTTTAGGCAAAACTTAAACTAGCAAGTGCAGTAAACAGTTTTAGCTTATAAACACAGTAAAAACAGTGCAAACTTTGATAAAACAAGCAGAAACAGTAGTCGAAAGGCACAAAAAGTCGAAAAAGCCAAGAAAAATACTTAAAATCTGGAAAGGTAGTCTTTTCTGGTCTCTGCTGCTAGAGGAACACTGCTGGCCACCACGAGGAGCTGTGCTGAGTTCTCAATAGCTGGAAAAGCCCACCAAAACGTGCTTTATAGCAGGGGGCTGGAAAAGACAGGAAATGACCCAAAATGGCCAATAGACTACAAGTTACTGCCTTAAACCACTCCTCTAAGGACAAACAGGCAGCTCAGTACTCCCCACTCTCACTGGTGAGTAAAGAAACTTCCCCTGACCAAACAAGGAAAATGGAGAAACACAGGAACCAAGACAAAGCCCAGGGATCAGCAAAATCTGGTCTCTGGAACACTAGTTAGGAAAGTATGGAAAACAAGGATATTTTTTTTTGTTTCTTTCAAGTTTTTTTACAGAAAAGCAGAAAACACAATAAATGCTATGATTTTCGACTAAATGCTATCAAAAGCTAGTACACTTGAGTGTATTAGCCTGTAGTTTAACTTTTAGGCAAAACTTAAACTAGCAAGTGCAGTAAACAGTTTTAGCTTATAAACACAGTAAAAACAGTGCAAACTTTGATAAAACAAGCAGAAACAGTAGTCGAAAGGCACAAAAAGTCGAAAAAAGCCAAGAAAAATACTTAAAATCTGTAAAGGTAGTCTTTTCTAGTCTCGTAGCTGAAACAAGCTTTTTAAATCACACTAGCACTAGGAAATCGGTGTTTTAGGTGGAATTAGCTAAAGGCAGCAAGAAAATGCAGAAAAATTATACTTAATCACTTCAAAGTCTCTCTTTTGTCTCTCTGCTGCTGTAGAACTCTGCAGGGCACCAGGCAGGAGCTTGGTGAGCTGTATAAATGTGAATGTGCAGTGTACAGTAGAGAGATTTCTCTGCTGAGTTGTCTCTGTAGAGCAGAAGGCCGTCAGAAAGAAGTGCTGTTATACAATGAACTTGTTTAGAAAGGTAAGACATCCCATTTTTACAACAATAGTAATTAGTAACCATCATTGTGTGTATTGGTCATGCCAGTTTACCACGTCTGGCACCATTTGTCCACCCAGCAGTCACTTTTGTGAGTCAACCACCCCAGTCATGAGTAAAATGCTGTGATTTATGAGCCAGGTAGTGATCATTGCTATGTAATTCCACACTGCAGAAGTGTGAGCACAGAAGACACAGAAGACTAGAGAATTGTTTAGCTTCACCTCAGTGGAAGGAAAAAGAATGAAATAAAGTAAACAAGAAATAAATATCAAGTAGTTTAAGCCCAGTGGAACATAGGATCTAAAGCCTAATGGGTTTTCAATGGAAAGTTTATTTCACAGAACTCTAATAGATTTATTGGGCTGGGTCAATAAACACATGAAATACCTATGTGGACTAACTTATACTTTATCATGTCATTTGAGAAAGTCTCACATTAAAGAGTAAAGATCTAAATAAACTGTCATGCCAGACTCCTCATAACCTTAACCTCCAGTTCAGCCTTTGTGAAAAGGATATCTTTGTAATTCTGTAAATAATTAAAAACTGTTTAAATCCCAGTGGTATACATGGGGGCACACCTTTTATAAAAGGAGGATGAGTAATTGAACTACCTGCTATATGGAAACACACTGACCTGTACAGTACAGTCACCGCACTTATACTAAGTGATACTTTCCATGTGAATACCCTGCCTTACAGTGGGGGTGCCTTTGGTATGTACTCTGGATGCCCTTCTCGTGTCCATGTATATTTTTGTCAGGTTCTGTAGAATCCTCTCATATTCCAAGGAAGTGGAGTTAGAGGAAATGATAATGCTTCAGACTGGTGTGTGTGTGTGTGTGTGTGTGTGTGTGTGTGTGTGTGTGTGTGTGTGTGTGTGTGTGTGTGTGTGTCTGCATCTTGCAATGGACTGATACTTTTGCTTACTGCTTGCCAGAATAGGCTCTGGTACCCTGCAACCCTGAAACTGGATAAAGCTGGAATTGAAAATAAATGAATGAAATAAAAACAAGGTGAGGAAAATTACCTAATGTCGATTGAAATCTGAAATTGGGTTGAGGTAAAGATTTTCTGAGATCCCAGTGTCTGAAGACATTTGCTTTGCTACGTGAGTTAATTAACTTTGCAATAAATCCTAGACTAGTAAACTGGATCAAAATATTTAGGAAAAACAGGACACAATGACAATAGCTGATAAAATCTACACTGAAAAATATAGAGTTACTATTGGTATGTTGTAGGTTTGAAATTCAGGACAAATCCTGTTTAATATTTATGTATCAAGTTACATCACAAAGGGAGTGGAGGGAAAATAAGAGTCTTTGTAAATGAAACAAATATCTGCAGGGGAGTTAATACAGAAGATGCAGTGGATTGGATAAGAAGGGACCATGCAAGGTTCAAAGAACAGTCATACTTCTGGAAACTTGGATTTAATTCGGTCACTCAAGACAAGACACCTATAAACAAGCAAACTTGGGACACTAATAACTAAGGAACTCTATTTCCATCTAGTTTGCTTTACAAATGCAGCTACTTTATATAGTCCCACTATCTGCCATCTATACCACTGATTTCAAGCTCATTTAAAGGCTTCCCACCACTGTCTGTAGCAGCAAATTCCATGGATCCACAACCTTCTTTGTAAAAAGGATTTTGTATAGCCCTATTATGCTGCATCCATACCTCTCAACCTCTTAGTACAAGAAATCTGGACAAAGTCTAAAAAAATGGGGATCAAAGGCCCAAAACAGAGACAGATTTTAAGTAATGCTGTTGTAAACTTAGAAAGTTGCTAAAATAACATGATTTGTGTTAGTATGCATTTTCTGAAGGCTATGAAGTCTGAAATATAAATCTGTGTCATTATTTAGTGACTTCAGTCCTCACTGATTTGCCAGAAAACCACAACCTTTATGAGGAACAGACCAAAAATATGAGGGGAAAATCTGGACATTCTGCAAAAATCTGAACATGTGAGAGGTATGGCTGCATCAAACAATTTGCTAAAGTCTAAATAAACAACAGAGGCAAAATCCTTTCTCAGTGTGGATTCAGTTAGCAAACCAGTTACCAAATGCTAAGCTAAAGGGATGGAATTTGAGATGCTGATGTCTAGCTCTCATAGGTTCATTTGTATATACTAGCCTAACCATGCAACCCAAATGTATCCCATGAGTTATTGCACCTTAGGGCCTGCTGTCCATCAGAGTCATAGGTGTCAGACCAGGGGTGAATTTCTGAGTTCCAATCCAATGGTCCAGGTTACAGTTGAATAGTGCTAGGGAAGGAGTCTGCTTCAGATTGATAAGAAGCCTATACCAGAGAATGGGAATTCTCTGAGATACATAATTCTCCCTCCAACATGTCTTATTAAATCGCAAGCAAAGTTTAAATCCTTGGTTCTAGTAGCTCTGATGCTGTTCATTTTGTAGATATGCAACAGGTCCATCAGGGCGGGATCCTAGGATGCGTTGCATGCCAGGCATAAATCACCTTGCAGTAGGAAACATTTAGGGTGTGTGTAGGTTTTGAATGCTCTACTTCCATTTGCTTTAATTATATATAATACTGCATGTTGGTTCACATCTCCTATAATTGCTACTATAAAGCATCTACTATTAAGCAATGTTATATTATATTCCTAACATTGTAGACATTCTATTATGTCCATGTATCTTATATGTATATGTGTTTAAATGTATGTCTATATTCATATGTGCATCTGTTCCACTGTATACTTGTTACTTTTTTTAGCTTTTCTTCCAAGGCCTTCTCTGAAAAGGAGTTTTGATTGACTCTGGCTCTCCTGGTAAACAAATGTAAAGAAATAAATAATAAGTATGCAAAGCATATGCTCGTATTATTGGATACTGTATTAACTGCTTCATATAGTTGCCTACATAAAAATTGGTTAAGTATGTCATTTGGCAGAGATTCTGTGATTAAAGTTATTCAGTTTTCAGTCATCTGTGTCAAGCTATCAATATGTACTGATATATTATAACATTTTATTTATATGTATTTATTAGGTGGGTTGGTCCTAGGGTCCTTTTCAGCCATGACCATGGGCTCAAAGACAGGAACATGCAAAGAAAGGGTTTTACAAAAAATAGAATAAGATCAGTTTATGTGGCTTCATAGGTTCATAGGAGACCATTGAGAACCATGTAATATTATTGACAGCATGCTGTAAAGTATAAGTCTGAAAATTAATATTCAGAGGGTAGTAACGACTATACATTTAAATATAGTATTACAACAGTACCTTATACCATTCCCTACTAACAGATCAAACATTTACACAATAAGATAATACTATCTAACATAATTCAAAACTACGTACAAAAATGATTGTACATTGATTAGTGCCAGCTAACATAATGGTATCTAATATAATACATGTAGTTGTAAGTTAACACTGTACACATTATTATAGAAGACTTACAATGCATAGTATATAGATATTTACAAGAGAGATTTTGTGTACTATACACAAATATACCACTCAACCTCAAGGCCCAAAAATATGGACAGATTTTAAATATGGCTCTTATAAACTAAGAAAGTTGCTAGAATAACATAGGATTGGTGTTTGCATGTATTTTCTGAAAGACGTGAAGTCTGAAACTCAAATTTATGTCACCGTTTAATGATTTGCCAGAAAACCACAAATTTTATGAAGAACAGAAACAAAAATATTAGGCAAAAATCTGGACAATTGAGAGGTATGTGTGTGTGTGTGTGTGTGTGTGTGTGTGTGTGTGTGTGTGTGTGTGTATATATATATATATATATATATATATATATTTACAATGGTCATGATTCAACTGTAATTAGGGATGAGATGTGATCTGAGTATTAGTGTTTAATAAGGAGGATGTTAACCTTTAGTTAGTGTTGGTAAAGCAGGTATAGCAATATGCTTGCCTTTTTAATTTCTCCAAATCTTTTGGGTTTCTAATATCATGATGGGAATGGACCCCATTCCTAAGCCAAAATACGATTAAAGTTTATGAAATTTGTATTGTTTCACTCTTTGATGTCAGCTAAAAGTGCTCTTTGCAGCACCCGCAATGTGCCCAGTAACGACTCCTTCTGTAATTCGTACAGAGTTACATGTATTGGTATCTAAATAAGATTTTAGACTCTTTTTTTTATAAGACCCAATTGCTCCTACTACTATTGGAACTATTTGGGCATCTTTCTTCCACATTACTCTCATTTCAGCTTGCAGATCCTGATATTTTATAACTTTGTGTCTCTCTGTGAGCAGGACACTGTAGTCACTGGGAGTGGCGATTTCAATGATCAATACTACCTTTGTCTTCTTTTCCTGGACCACTATATCTGGTTTTCTAGCATCTGTTTTTTGAACTGTTGGTAATGGATGATTCCATGTGATGTAGACTTCATATTTTTTTATGATGCTTTGTGGCTCATGCTTCCAGTGTTTTTCAGCCACTTCAACCCTATAATGTTTGCACAATCCCCAGTGCAACAGTCTTGCAACATTATTATGCCTTTCAGTATACAGTCCTTCTGCCATTAGTATGTCACAACCAGCAACAAGGTGTGTGACTGTTTCCAATTCTGTTTTACAAAACCTGCATTTGACTGTTCCTCCCACATGTTCAATGGACTTTGTAAACCAATGTGTATGTAGCTCACTATCTTGTGCTGAGAATATTAACCTTTCATCTCTTGGCTTGAATTCATCTCTCCTTAACCATTTCTGTGTTTGTTCCTGGTCAACATAAGGATCTTCCAGAAGTTTTCTATAACTGCAACTATATTTATGCATTTTTTTACATTTCTTGCCTTTCCATCTGATCCTTCACCGTATATTCTTTCTTTTGTTTTTTGGCACATTCAGTTACCGCCTGTTTTTTTATCTACATCTGGTTTGATTTCCATTCCCTCTTAACACCAATATACTTCTGCTAACTTAAGCAGGGAAGTCATTTTAGATTTATTCTCCTCATGTTTCAAAACTTTCTCTACATTTGGGTCTCATGAGGTCAGCAGATATGTGTGGAGTCCCATGATTGCAGATCTATACATACAATCAATTTCAAGGAGGCCCCTCCCACCTTCAGAATGGGGAATAAATAATCTTGGTATGCACTGATTTTTATAAATCATTTGGTGAGCATGAAGCATCCTTCTTGTTTTAAATTTATAATCTATCCAACACGTTTTGGGGCCAATCAATCACTCCAAAACTGTAAGTTAGGACAAGAAGGGCAAATTGGTTTATAGCTTGGATTTTGTTTCTAGATGTCATGTCAATGCTGTTTTCAGGATTAATTTAAGGCTTCTAAAATATTTCTTATTAAGTTTTACTCACACTTGTTCATGTTTTATTACTGATCCTTCATCAATCCCAAGTATTTATATACTCCTTCTTGCTCAAGTTCTTTTATATCACATTCTTGTCCCAAACTGATGTTTTCCTGGTGCTGCAGTTTTCCTGCTTTATAGGTTGCTTTTGCACATTTATCAAGGCCAAATGACATTCTAATATCATCTGAAAAAAGTTTTGATAACCTGCAGCTGTGCTTTCAGTTCCTCATCTGATGAGCTATACTGTTTTAAATCGACAAAGAGAAGATGAGAAATCTTTAGACTTCGTTGTTTTCTAGGAGCCATATTATAGCCATGACCTAAGCTAAGTAAACAGCTTAATGGGTTAAGGGCAAGGCAGAACAGCAACGGTGACAAAGAGTCACCCTGGAATATCCCCCTTTGAATTTTTATCCCTGGGATAATAATTTGTCCTTTATCATGGCTTAATTGCAAAGTGGTCTGCCATTGTTTCATGGTCACTGTAATGTAGTCAATCAGTGTAGGGTGTATCTTATACATTTTTAAGCACTCTTTTATCCATGAATGTGGGATACTATCAAATGCTTTTTCGTAGTCAATCCATGCCATACTTAGATTCTTTCCCCTTTAGCAGTTCTCCGCTATGACTTTATTTAACAACAAATTATCCTTTGTTCCATATGACTTTCTTTTATTGCCCTTTTGTTCCTCTGCCATAATTGAGTTTTCTTCTAAATGGCTATAAATTCTGTCAGCATCATAGTTTATACATCGTTGGAAGGTAAGTTATTGGTCTATAATTTCTGGGGTAGCTTGCAGGTTCACTCTTAAGTAGGAGCATTGTTTTACCTGTTTAGCCAGATTGGTGTCTGTTCGGGGTGCACATATAAATAGTTCTTACTCATGGCTAGGTCTTCATGCAAAGATGTTAATACTTTTAACCAAAAGTTAGGTACTGCATCTGGGCCTGGGGTTTTCCATTTAGAGGCTTTTCTTAACTTTGTTTCAATCTCTCTGGCTGTTACTTCATCCCATTTCACATCCTGTACCTTTCAACTTTTATTTATTTTTATTTTACATTTGTTGACCGGGCTAGTCCAGCTGGATATATGTCCATTTTCAGTGGAGGCCCAGGGAGAAAAGCTCCACAAACAATAAAAAATAGGCCAAGACAATGATATTTACAATAGAAATCGGTACATTATAAAGCTTTATAACATATTACATATCTAGGATTTTATATTCTGTATTCCAACAGGGAAAAACCTGATGTAAATAAACCTAGATGCAACAGTAGTTTGTATTAATAATGCATATTATATCAAAGAGATACTATAGATTCTAAAGTCGCAAAAAAATATCAAAAGAAAACCGCTAGTGTTAAGTGGATAGAGTATTCAAAAGCAAAGTACAAGGATACAATTATAATGTTCAGTCTCACAAGAGTTCTGGTCTTATATGAAAATGGTTAGTCATTCAATTGTATATACATATTTACATGAGGAATAATCCTCAGAATGGTCAAGCACACTATTATCGGTGAGTAAACACAAGATAATGTTCATAAGAGGCTAGGAATCAAGGGAGTCTAGAAAAGGGTATGGTGGTTAGTCTGGGTTATCAGATGGTCATACTGTGCATTGCTTTTATCACATCTATCTTTCTTAGTGTTTTTGTTGATCTATTCCCTCTTCTATAGTCTTCTAACAATGACACTTCTTGTCTTAACTGCTTTATATTTTTCTCTATTCGATACTTCCATGATGGTATTCGATTTCTCCTCTCTCTTTGCCTCACTGCCCTGTGTTCTTGTGGTAGAATTTATCAGTTATTAATTTAGCTGCACAGTAACATATCCTGTTCACTTCTGTGACATCACATGAATCTCTATGGACAGTCCTAATTACTGTGTTAATTTGTTTTATCAGATTTCTGACCTTTGGGTTTTATTAACCTTCTGTAGTCTATTTCTTTCATTTATTTTAATATATCTGGTTCCATTAAATCATGGCATAACTACTGACTACGTCAGAAGCTATGAGATTCATTCAGGCTGCCGGACAGATCATAGTCTCCATCACTTGCTCCAAGTGGTCCAGAAGATGTTTTCTAAAACTGATGAAATTTGTTTCTTACTTAAGGTCAGCTGGTAGATGTCTCTAATTTACTGAGGCAGCCTTAGTCAAGTTATTTTTTCCCAAGGCTAGGCAAAATTGGAAGTCTGTGGCAGCTGAGTGTAATGTGCCATGTCGTTGTTAAGAAAATAAGGGGTAGATAATTTTCTAAAAAAAAAAAATTGATAAGGATACTTTGGAATTATTGTCAGAAATCACAAGTCACTGCTCCGTATTTTTAAATGAAGTCTGTGACACTAAAAAGAGAAACACCAGATACAGTACTTCCACTTAGGTAATCTGAAAAGAATAATATTAAGTGATGGAGTCTATGATCTGTCTGGCAGCCTGAATGAGTCTTATAGCCTCTGACTTAGTCAGTAGTTATGCCATTATAATCATACAACACTTAAATACTAACAAGATGGTTATTGTTAAGTCATCCCCTGAGCACGTCATTTGGGAGCGCGCCCATCTTTGCCCAAGTGCAACTTCCACCTATCTCCAGCCAGTTTTGTAAGCCTCATCCCTTGACTGGATAATTACATGTTGAACAAACTTTATGACTTTTTCTCTGATCATTTTCCTGTTTTCTACTCTGACTCTAAAGGCACCTTTCTGTCTTTCTGCCATTCGTTTAATCCTACCTTTTTTGGATATTTCAAACAGCAAATGAGCTGCATTTTTTCTTACTGTTACCCAAGCATTGGATTTTCTTTATTGCACTTTCACTGACCTATGGGACAGGCAGTTTGTCTATGTTGTATGACTCATTCTTTTCCAAGTGTACTACACTAGTTAATACAAATGTTTTCATAAAACTGTACAACATGTCAAACTGTGGAGAATCAGCAAGACTCTCCCCAGATTTCCTATTCCTCTGTGCAGGACTAGCTTAGTCCTGCATGGAGGCGGCTGTCTAGGAGCAGGATGGCAGCATGCCATGCATAATACTGAGGCACGCTGCCTGAGCTCCTAGGCTTACATGGAGCGTGTAAGAGTGCAGGGGGTGTGTCTGAGAGCAGACGTCTCAGAATATACATGCCCCCACAATGAAGAACAGTAGTAAGGGGTAATAAATGAGTGAGACTGCTCATAGGTGTCCGCATATCACCACCAACAGTCCCCCTTGTGTACAACAGCAACAGTATACATAAATAAAATGAACAGACCCTTTATTTTTTCTTAAATCCCATGAAAGCTAACCGTAGGTGCGAGGGCGTGCCCATCACTTAGCTACGGTTAATGCAGGTTAAATGGCTGAAGAGGATAACAAGAAAGATATATGCAAATGAAGCAGCATAGCAATAGTGTAGTGGGCAGAGCATTTGCCTTATGAGCAGGCATTTCCGGTTCGAGTCCCACTGCAGCAGATTCCATTTTCCATGACAAAGTACATTATGAGTAATATTTATGTTGCATAACCCACTAAATAATGTATTTTTATGAAGTGGAGTACTACAGTAAATGCACATGTGAGGTGTCAGTGTCATAATGAATAAGGCACTAGTAAGCAGGTTTAAGCACAAATAAGCAGTAGTAAGTATATTTAAGCACCAGTAAGTGGGCTTAAGCCCATTTGCGTGGTGGTAAGCCTACACTGGTTAAGCAGTTCTAAAGCTAACTCTCTGTAAGCAGATGTAACGGCAGGTTAGCATTGCTTACTGTTGCACAAACCCACACAAACCTGCTTACAAATGCTCAAAAGTGCCTTAATCACTCTGTACCCAACAGCCCTTGTTCTGACCATCAACAAATTAAACAGCCATGCAGGTCTCAATCCCAGGTTCCTATACACCATAGTCACAGTAGTTAAACACCAAGCCATCACAGAAGTACTGAAGAATGAGGCATCAGCAAACAAGTCTTCACCATAGTAAAACCAAACTGAACCTGTGAAAGGAATCAATATACAATCATATGTTCCGTAACCCACTACATAACATAAATATGTGAACTGGAGTACAGCAGTAAGCCTAGACGTGAGGTGTAATTGTAATAGAGTGTTGAACTCCCCAATAAAACACAAGGACCCCATAGAGTGTATGTACACATTAATCATGGATACCAGGCAGATATATAAGATGTAATGAATAAGAAATCAATGCCAAAAAGGAAATATAATGCAAAGTTTAATGTAAGCAATGCTAAGCATTGCACAGGCCAGCATAGGTGGTGTAAGCAATGTGTACATCAGCTAACTCATTGTGCCCAGTGATATACCCCTTTAAGCAATGCCAACCTTAGGTAAGCAGGTTTGCCCATAACTTAGTCTTTTCAAAAATGGCCAATCATGGCAAAGTGTGGGAAATTGGCCCTATTTAAACCCAAGAGGTGGGAATACATCTCATAACTGGTTGTAGCTTCCCCTTGTAGGCACCATGGCTGTAAGGGGAGAAGGTGTGCTCTTTTGGATGCAGCACTGGTGCATCCAGGAGTCCAAGGTCATGGCGGGACTCCTTGTCAAAGACCATGATCAGAGACTGCTGCAGGGCCAGTACCAGGGCCCCCAATATAAGACGGAGGCCTGGGACCATCTTGCCCATGACCTCACCAGTGCCACTGGCATACCCCAAACTGGTGAGCAGGTAAGTCACCACTATGCTGACCTGAAGCGGCGTAAGGGGGACATCTTGGAGGAGTGGCTCCAAGAGGCTAGAGTGGTAGGGGATGTTCCAGTCGTGTGCAAGTATCACCCCAGTATGTGTGTAATAATTTCCAGCTCAGGTATATCATGGATAGGTATGGCTAAATGTTCCTCTTATATCTCCCACAGCTGCAATGGAGTGGGCCGCGAACCAGGAGGCCCACATCAGTCACCTGGCAAGGTTGCAATGCGAGGCAGGTCAGTAATATTCATGCATTTACTGTCATAGGAAATAAAAGTAGTTGTAAATTAATTGCCTGTATAAAACCTGTATTGTTCAAGGCAAGTACTGCATACACTAGAGAATATGGCAGGAAGAGTCTCATATTGTTTGTATGTCAATAAAAGTGTAATAGCCTGACAAAACAGGTCTAACTGCTGGACTGCATGTTTATATTCTGGTATCATATGGTAATGTAGATTTGCAATCATGCAATAGTACTGTTGTATTAAGCACTGTTACCCACACTGTGCACCATAAATTGAA
This sequence comes from Protopterus annectens, assembly GCF_019279795.1. Lineage (NCBI taxonomy): Eukaryota > Metazoa > Chordata > Ceratodontiformes > Protopteridae > Protopterus > Protopterus annectens. The sequence continues at coordinate 287,233,641 of NC_056730.1, read as the reverse complement.
TGTGTAGGAATGCCTGTATATGACAGGCGTAATCCCCAGAGGCCATTTAGTACAACTGAGAGACACATAGACAGTAAACAGGGAAAAATGCAGACAACAAAAAAGAATAGCATATGCAACTGAGATGTGAACTGTTGTTTTTTTAGCACACACAAACATGGTTCAAATCCTGCCAGTGGTAGTAGTCTGCATACAGAATCATACCCCACAACTGTACAGATATGTCCAGAATGTCTATTAAAATGGCCCATATCTGTTGCCTATCAACCTGTCCCCCTGGAAAATCAGTGGGATGATTCCAGACATATAGGCAGCAAACAGGAAATACAACTGATTGACACACATCTATGAGAACAAAGCTGGCACACCAGGAACTCTCCAGTACTTTATGTGACTAAGAAGCCATGTATGTCCCATTTACACCCCAACTTCTCAAGTTGTGGTCAGAGTGTGTACAGTAACAGAGTGAGATGTATGCGCATAATAGTAATGTGGAATCTGGTACTGTATGTGGGAATATTCAGGTAGTACTAATAAACATTCCTCCCACAGGTCTGTCAGATACCAACACCGTGCCCAGAAATACAAAAATGATACCCAGTACTGGTACTGTTCACAGTGGTATTGTATGGCATTGCGACTGATGCAGTTGCTCTGAATAATGAGGTATTACACATCACTGTCACCCACACTGTCCTACAACATATAACTGTCTAGGAAATCTGTATAAGAGTGCTACAATACAAGGTCAGAATGCAAAAGCACAGGGGATTAATAAGATAGAAAGCAGATAGGAGATAGACAGCAATATCTATATAGCAGACATGACTGTGATGGACAGTGTTTAAGTTGTAGCAGACACAGCCATGGTCTGAAATCTGGGAGTGGAATTTGGCTGCATACAGAATCATATCTCACAACTATACAGATGTGGCCAGAATGTCCAGTATATGGGCCCATATCTGTTGCCTGTCCCCTTGTCCCCCTGGTAAGTCTGTGGGATGATCACAGATTTTTAGCCAGCAAACAGGGAATACAAGTGATTGTCAAACATCTATGAGAACACACCTGTCACTGTAGCACCCCCTGAAACTCTTAGGAGAGTAATATGTCAAGTATGTCCTCTCTACACTCCTGCATTGTCAAAGTTGTGACCAGAGTGTGTACAGTAACAGAGTGAGATGTATGTGCATAATTTTAATGTGTAATCCAGAATGTTGTGTGGCAACAGTCAGGTAGTGCTAACAAACATTGCTCCCACAGATACATCGGATATGAACACTGTGCTGAGAAATACAGACCATTATAACCTGTACTTGTACTGTTCACTCTGGTATTCTAGGGAATTGTGAGTGTTGCAGTTTCTCTGAATAATAAAGTATCACTGGTCACTATCACCCACACTGTGCTATATAATATAACTGTGTAGGAAAGCATGTATATGTGTGTGTCAGGTCACAAAAGGTGGAAGAGGGCAATATTCTAGATATGTCCTGGCATACCATTATGTGGTCAACACATGGCCAGAGTATGTGCAGAAAGAGTTGGATAGCTATGTGCACATCAACCCAGAATCTGGGAGTATGTGTAGAAACAGTTAGTGTTAACAAACTTTCCCTCCACAGGTATACCAGGTAAGAATTGTATACTGCAGGTAAAACCGGTTCATGTGTAACCATGATGACAGCCATATCACTGTCCAAACTAAGGCTATAGGGTAGTGTAGTAAGACTTATAAGGTACAGATAGCACTGACTAGGAAAGTAATGTGGACTACAGGAATATACTAGTTGTTAATTGACATCTTTCTCTCCCCCCACCATATCTCCAACAATAATCAACATACCCACCCCAACGGGTATGTAATGACACCTATGTTCTGATAATTTCCAATTGTTTGATAAATATTTTAATGGTTCCCATGCATGTGCTATACTGAATTATTCCAACATTGGTGGCATGTTGCCATCAATGTACCTGCATGCTATTCTTATTACCACTGTGGTCCCATATATGCATGTGTTCTGTTTGCTATGCAACTGTTCCTTATCTGGTGTCTGGGTTAATGGGAATATCTCTGCATGCTGTTATACCAAACCCTGGAATGTGTTGACTATTACTAACCCACATAAGATAATGAAATCTAAATGCTATAGCACGCTTGGGAAGGTTGGTCCCAGCGGACTCACCTGTCCCACCTCAGCTGGCCGTGGCACTGGGCATCAGCATGTCTGGGACCTCCCTCTCCATTGGTCCTGCACCACCTTCAGGTGGAACCACCTCAGGGGATGGGGCTCACCCCCTCTGGTAGTGGGCGCAGACAAGCACCTGTCACCCGTTGCCAGGTCAGGGTCATGGTGCGTAGAGAGATCAACCAGCAGTTTGGTGATCTCCTATGCCAGCTCGAGGGCCGTGTGTCATGAGTAGAGAGTTAGCCTGGCTCTGCAACTCAGCCCCCAGCACAGCTACCTTTGGGGCTGTGAAGGTACAGTGGTGACTGCCCATGGGTGGGGACCTCAGTCCCACTGTTACCACTAGGGGGGTTGTGGGCTTCCGATTTCCCAACACCCCCCATCAAGGTGTTTACCCTCCACATGTGTCATATACCACCCCTGTATGCATCTTGTTTGTCTTGTCTGTTAACCTACCTAACCTACCTCCCCAAATATACCTACTACCCCTACCCAACATCCCACTCTCACTGGAAAAAAAAAGGGCAATCTGTTCCCACAAAAAAATCTTGCCCCATACATAGCTGTCCATTTCACGCACGCGTCCACTGGACACATGTAATCTGGACTAATTGGCATCACAACGTATTATGTTTGTCCTCACCTCCTCTCAGGGGTTTGAGTGTCCAAATCTACCTCCAAATTCAGTGTATATGCACAGCTGTTGCTGTAGAAGAAATGGGCAGCTATGGACCTTCCCTACACCCTTCCTGCAAATCCCTGGCTATTTTCCGTACTGTATTTCCCTCTTTGTGCCCCTTTTGTCACCACTTTCCTATCAACCCCTTTTTCTTTTCTTTTAAAGAAATTAGCATGGGGTAAGCTGGAGTAAGCACTTTTAAGCAGCAGTAAGCGGGTTTAAGCCTGTTTGCAGAAGCTAAATGAGTATAAGAAACTGTAACCGGAAGTTAGCATTGCTTACCTCCATGCAAACCCGTGCAAACCTACTTGCAACTGCTTAAAAGTGCCTTAATCACTCTGTATCCAATGGCCTGTGTTCTGCCCAGCAAAAAAAATAAACAGCCTCTGCAAGGCTCGAACCCAGGACCCTGCACACCATAGGTAAAGTGATTTGCCACTAAGCCATGTCAGATATACATAACCCTGATGTATCCACAAACATATCATCCAGCCCAGCCATTCAACAGTACAGAGACTGTATTCCAACATTTAGATGTATGTGTAAATATATTAATATCTAAACAGATACAACATATCTATATATGTAGATATATAGAAATATATACATATAATAAATATATATGAACATATATACATGCAAATGCCTACATCTATATGTCTAAATAAACACAGCAAGTTACATATATGTAAGCAGATATATATATATATATATATATATATATATATATATATATATATATATATATATATATATATATATATATATATATATATATATATTGGTATATATGGACATACATCTGCAGATAACAATGGGAAAACAACTAAAACATATATGTCCACATGCACCGTTAATGATGTTGAGAGGCCCCAAACAATATACGTCTTGTACGAATAGGTATACCCCCCCCACAGCCAAACACGTCTGCCCTGTAATACACTGCCAAGTGTTGCAGATCCCATAACCAGGACCTGACATGACATGGGCACAAGATGTTAACAGTATTACATTCCACCTGTATGATGTCAAGCTGGTATTGGTAACATATCATGCAGTACAATCTGGCTCCCATAGGAAATGTACAATGTGGAAGCTATCAACATCCCCAGGATACATATACACAGACACATATATGCAGATACAGATATACATGTATATATATATATATATATATATATATATATATATATATATATATATATATATATGTGACTACACATACACACACAGAGATATGTACAGTAAGATACATATGTAGAAGGTGCACACAATATGGAACAGCCATTATGCCTACATTTAACACCTTAACAACTGGACACTGTTTCAGCCACCCATACAAATGACAATCGTTGCCTGCAACATATACCCACTGAGAGGTCATAGGATATAACACCACACACAGGTTTGCATAAATGGAAAACTTTTATTTGTGTACTATTACAGTTTTATATGCCATGTCATATAGCTGTTCAGACACTGACATCCATATAAACAGAGTAATGCAACTGTGAAACAGTTATACTAATACAGTAGTCTGGAAAGGATCACAACTGTTGTTGTCCAGGCCAAGCCCTTCAAATAGTACAATAGTAAAGACAGACTGGGCCACAGGATACCAAACAATCAACAGTAAGTAATGCAGGTGTATTGTTCAGCAGCCTCTATCTATAGTCTGTACACAATCAGTAAGTGGTAAAGACTTCAGTTGACCAAATGGGATGTAACTGTTGCATAAAAAGGCATAACTGACGCCATCACAAGCACACTGACAAACAGAACAGTCTGTATGGCAGGAGGCAGTAGGCCTGCATTAACCCAATTTATGTAACTAATGTAAATATAGGTAAATTGTATGGTACTGTACATCCAGATACCTTAAGGCAGCTCACCCCTGATACCCCCACATGTTGTAACAGCCTAGGTTATTTATGGTGCATCCCCCCCTAGATTCAATAATACAGGGCTATATACCACTGTTACATACCCTGGCCTCTGGAATGCATAAGGGCACACATGTATTGTGTAGATGAAACCCACATATATATATATATGGCTCCAGTCCCACCATATGCGTGGGGGATACAACAGCAGTGGACTGATGGCAGGAATGGCAGTGTGATATACTCACAGCCCACTACAGAACAACCCCTGACAACATGTTATATGTGTAAAGTTTGGTATGTAGGTGGAGGACAGAGGCTTGAATACAGGCCCATATGTGGAAAACTGTTGCCAAACACTAAGCAAGTCACTGATATTACAGGATAGTCTGCAACATACCCTTAGTCAAGGATTTGAGGTTAGAAACATAAATGGATGTAGCCATGTACTGATAGCACTCAATACACACACTGCCAGTGAAATACCTGACACAGGACCTGTGTGGTGGACAGACAAAACATGATAGGCACACCTCTAACCACCAAGAGGATAGGCCCACAACTGAGAGCTATGCAGACAGACTGCATTCCAAGGTAAACTAGTATGTACACACAACCCTGTAACACCAGTACTATACAAAGCATAACACAACTCTACTCACACTCTGTCTGTAGTTCTGGAACCTCCTACAAATATGTAGCTGGCCTGAGTGTGCCATTCTCCTGTAAGAGGTATTGCTACCTGCTGTCTGTAACACTGATGTCCACACACAGGAAGGATGCCCATCACACAGGAAAGTAAAGGGACCATGCCCACATGATGTAGGGATTTATAGTAGGTGGTTGCCATGACAGTGGTAATTGGAAGTACTACACAGCAAGCTGCATGCAGTTAGCAAGTGGAGGACACTGATTGATGCAGAGGCCATCACCTGATCATGTGCATCACCTACTAAAGCCATGCTGCAATCTATTCAAAGCAGCTCAATCCATTTACTGGAGAGAGAGTGAGAGAGAGTGAGAGTGAGAGTAAGAGTGAGAGAGAGAGAGAGAGAGAGAGAGAGACAGAGAGAGAGAGAGAGAGAGAATGTAGTACCTGGTCCATAATAATAGGATAGATGATGTGGAATGATCTATATGTGCCATCAGGTTTTGTTGTGATGATGTTCAACTGAAGAACTGCTATGGACAATAGTGTCTGTCCCTGTGGTTAGTGGGCCATAGCTATCAACTGTGCAGGTCAGCACTGACTGACAAGATGTAAGCCATCATAGTGTGTATTGTGTAATGGGAAGTATGTATATTACGTGGCCAATAGCTAGTGGTGGAAGTAATGCCATTATGATGGACACATGGGACCCATGGCCTACCACTTGCAGGATACTCAGGTTAATCTTTAATGTAGCATGCCAGAATGCCATAGGTGTGTAATAGGGTTACCTGCAATCGGGTCCTACATATACGCCCCTAATGTCAGGCCATGCCCATATGTGGCACCTGTCTGTGTTGTAGCAAGGCAGAACAGTGCAGCTGTGCATGAAGGTGTTGAGAGATTGTGAAGCTGATGTCTGAATGTACCCCACATATAGGTATGCATATGTGTACATATGTCACATATATAATATATAAAGATATATATGTATATCAGCATGTATGTCCACAAATATGCAGATACCCATGTGTAGACATATATATGGCAACATATATACATCACATATATCTACACATGTATAGATATATACCTTTATGCACATGTCTACATATATACAAACACACACACAAACATATATGTATGTAAAGACATGTACCCTATATTACTACCACAGTGATGCGTGCTATGTGAGAGGCACCAGCACACATAGCAATACACACAGATATCTACAGCTGGCAATGTGTGCAACATGGACGGGTATGTCACATGTTAGTCCCTTGTTGGGATCACATTGCCCTCGTCTGTGAAGTATGCAATGGGAATATGGGGAAGTATGGCAGGTACACTTGTGGAGGTGGTCAGGATTGGTAGATATAGAGGACAGTCTACAGGGGTGGTATGTGACATGTGGTGGGTAAACACCCTGGATGGTGTGTGTGTGTGTGTGTGTGTGTGTGTGTGTGTGTGTGTGTGTGTGTGTGTGTGTGTGTGTGTGTGTGGTCTGTGATGTGGATGCCCTATGGGCCCCAATATGGGCACAATGTGAAAAAGTCTCCCGCTCACTGCTACTCACAACAGCAGTCCATGTCTGGAGGCTAAGCAGGATGAGCATGTTGGCCCTGTGAATGTGTACTGGGTGCCTCACACTGATGTAGCACATTCCACATGTGTCTGTGGAGCCCGGTATGGAACAGACCCTAGACCTGACCTCAGGGGACAGGAACACATCTGTGTGTGGCCTGGGGGGGACAACATCCCCTGGGTGGTTCCACCTGATGGTATTGCTGGACTAGTAAATGAGGATGCCCCAGGTTGGGACACACATGTGATGTGGCCAGGTATCATGGGCAGATGGATTTGGAGGGGTGGATCTGCTGGCCAATAGAACATATACATGTTATTGTGTCACTGTTATAGAACATATCTTGGTAGTAATAGTCTACACAATCCCAGTACATATCCAACAGCATGCATAGATATCCCCAATAACACAGAATGTCAATTGTGCAGTAATCCCAGAGCAGCCATACCACTGCCATATATAGAACCATAGTGGCCCTGACAATGGCATGCAGGTGAATAGTCTGTAACAGACCAGCAATGATAGTGTCCACACAGGGGACATGGCTACAATCACATAGCAGAAAGTGTGGTAGAATACAATATCTGTCCCACTGGTAGGTAAGCTGTAGCCATACTTAATGAGTTGTGTGTACAGTTTGTTGAAGCTGATATGGTGTGGGGGGATGACAGAGATGTGTATTATGAACTGTTTTAACCTTGCTGTATGAGTTGCTCAGACCTGTTGTCATCTTTATGTCTTTCAGCCAAGATGGCACATGCATGGTTGCCCACCTATTCCCAAACGGAGAATGATGTGTTAATATCACACTTGATCCAGCACTATCCAGTGCTGTTTGGCAGAGCCACACATTAGCAGCAGGAGCAGACTGCCCTGTGGAATGACCTAGTCTACAGGGTCAGTGATGATGGACTGCACAACTGCAGTTATGAGCAGGTCCAGCAACATTTCACTTACCTGTTTCACAATGCCCATCAGCATGCTACTGCAGTCCGGGGGGATCTTCTCATCACAGGGGGGGGCCATGCCATCCATTCCCCCGACATGTGTGCAGGAGGTCCTGGCCAGCCTCGTGGCACCTGCCCGTCTGGACAGCCTTCAACCTCTGGACTCCTTTGTGGAGGTGGGTGTCACCCACACACCGGCCAAGGAGCATGCAGGTAAGGACACAGGGCACATCTGTAGACCACTGTTGTGTATACATCTGCATTGGTACAGGTAGATCATGCATATCTGACATGCCATAGATATATTGTGTTGCTGCATTGCAGTGATAAACAGATGTCCAGATGTGGTAGTATCATGGGAATGTACCATTGATGTATTGTAATACTGCACCCACCCTGTAGCACTGCCACAGGTGTGGCCACTGACATTGCATCTCTCACCCTCTTATGTGGGTCCCTCCGGGATACCACCAAGGCAGCAGCCTGTAGCTGGTATGTTTTATGTAGATGCTTGCCAACACACCGGGCATGTAATGGTGATGGTATATTCCATGCACACATCTAACACACCTACCCTGAATACATGCTGTACATGTGCATGTATTGTTGCTGTGAAATGCATGGTCTCACAGGGATGACTATGATGGCGTATTGGAAGGGTATGTCAGACACCTGCATGATAACTAGCATCCTGTCATTGCAGAATGTGTCCACAGGGAGTAACATACTGGTGATAGACATGGCCTACAGTAGGGATATGTTCGGAACAACACCCATACACAGTGCAACACCAGTGTATATACCTGTAGGACAATGGAAAATGTTGCAGAGATACACTATAGCATAAGGCATTACAGTAGTCCACATTATCAGCTGGGTCTAGGCTGCAACATGTGGCATTCAGTGTATGGGACACTGCAAAGTGACACACATATATAGGGCTTACTTGTCATGCATCTGCATAAAGGCTGAAGAAGGGATGGTTTCAGCATGACACACCAGTGCACTGCAGCAGGGATCCTAAGGATGCTAGGAATGGCTCTATCTGCACATAGTCAGGTTCAGGACCTGTGGCAGCCGTAACCCTACCCACACAGCAATAGTGACATCAGTGTGTGAACACCATGGGATGTGCACATGAGTAGACCTTGCAGTCATGCAGAATAGGGGGACATGTGTAGGGAAGACTGAACATACACTGGCAAATGCAGATGGCCCATGCTGGTATACCCCTGCCAGGAGCAGTGACTGCTGTAGTACACACAACAAGAGGTGTGCTAAACCGTCAAGATAAGGGTGTGCACACATATGCCCACACAGTGTGTATGCATTGTGGTCAGCAGTCACACACCTAACACAATCTGTAGACACTGCATGTGAAAGTACAGGACATATGTCACATATTGGGCTCATGTACTGCTAAGATATGCTGTGATGTGTTCCCATGGCAGATCAAGGATGTGTGTGTCAAATCAATAAAGGTGTGTACACCCCCCATAGCTACAGTATGCTTTGATGGTTGTCAGTGTAAGAGTATTGGAGTGGTCATACACGGTCTGCTGATGCTGACAGCTGTCAATCAGGCATCAGACATTCACCAATGACAACTGTCCACATATCATCCCAGGTATGTGTTGCTGAAAAACATAGGGACTGTGAGAAGTAAAGCTGACATAACTGATACAGTACTACACGTTCCACAATGGGTTGTACACCTGTGAGTTGTGGTGCACAGTACATGGCAGGGTACAGAACAGGTGCACAGCAATACTGTGCACATGGGTGCAGTGGTATCCATTGGAAGGGGCATCACCTAGTGACACAGCACATGCATCACACACATGTATACTGTTGCATGGATTGACTATAGCTGAACTGCATGCTGTTCTGTACCATATGTTCTGCAGATGGATAATAGGAGGACTGTGTGTACTATCATTGTGCAACCTCACCTGTATGTGTGTGTGTGTGTGTGTGTGTGTGTGTGTGTGTGTGTGTGTGTGTGTGTGTGTGTGCGCGTGCATCCTGGTAGTTAGTTTGCCTGCAGGGTCATTCTGGTGAAATGGAGGTAGGTAGATGCATGTAGGATGTGTGTGTACATGCTTGTCTTTGTGTGGGTGGCCATGTATGCACATGTGTGATTGTGGGGTGTTCATATGGCTGTACCTCCCTTTGGGACCGTGCAGTACATGGACATGGACTGCCACATTACACACCAGGAATACCTGTCGTGTGTAATCATAAGACAGCAAATGGTATAATATGGTCTGTAGCATGGAACAGGCATCCAGAACGAAGGTAGACACCAGGTACACCCTTAGTTCGCAGACAGCAGAGAGGTCAACTACAACCCACATATGCAGCTCTACAGATGCATTGGGGAAGTACTAGTCAACACCAGGGAGTGTATCCAAATATTACAGTTGTCACATGATAGGCTGAAGGAGCAGCATATCTGGCATGTACTGAGCATTACATACACATGACACACCAGTGTGAGATATTATGGATACAACATAGTAGCCCACACATACAGGGGCCATGCACATCATGTCTGGACATACAGACGGTGCATACCCAATGACAGCAGTAAAGCCATGTAAAACCACTACACACAGTTCAGGCAGGTAAAGTAGTAACAGGCCTTGTGTTGTGGCCGCTTGTGTGGGCATTTATAGGACTGAGATGTTAATGAGTGGTATCAATGTGTGTATGTTAACAAATGTGATGCAGGATGGGGTAACACATGGACATATACGTGGGACTGTCTGTAAAGCCACGGACAGTTAGGTATTACAGAGATGTGTGTGTGTGTGTGTGTGTGTGTGTGTGTGTGTGTGTGTGTGTGTGTACTTAGGCAATGCTGTACAGGTTTTAAAGTGCATTTATTGTTTTCCCCCACAGGTGGCGAGGTGGGTCAGGGTCCCTCCTGCATGCAATCTGATGTTGGTGTCCATACAGTCACTGAAGATGATGATATTAATGTTGAGGCACAGGTGGGGTTGTCAGGGGCCGACACTGCACCAACATTTGACATTCCCCTTTTAGCCAACCCACCCCCACACACTGTTTCAGTGCCTATACACACCCCATCACCAGTGGCCATAGCGGAGGGACAGCTGGCGTTCGGTGGCAGTGCACAGAAAAGTGTGGTAACCATGCCTATGTGTCCGGTCGCAGCAGGCATAGCCAGATGTCTGGTAGGCCACCACATAGGCAGATGTCCAGGGGTGCTCATGGTAGGGCCACTAGACATCATGCCCCTGGCAGAGGCGACATAGATGGTACCAGGAGAAGCATGTTTCAGGCTGTCATGTTGGCACAGGCATGTGTAGAATGTTACAACAGACAGGGTCTGGGGCTGCAGAGGGCTGCTCTCACATCTTCAAATGACAATGCCCGTGAAATGGCTGGTGCCATCTGTGGATTAATTGAGTTCATGGACAGATGGTCTAGTGAGATGATGGCCCTCATTGACCGTGGTCTGTCCGTGCTTGAACATGTGGTGGGAGTGTGGCAATGGCTCCGTGGACATAGGCCAGCAATGCCAACAGCTGGTAGTCAATGTGGATGTGCTAGGACACCAAGGGGCTCTTGTAGTGGCAGTAGCAGCCCTGGCAGTGTGGTGGGTGTGCAGTCCACACCACACCACAACAGGCCACGTGCACATGGTCCTGGCCAGTCCCAGGAGAGACCTGGTACCAGCAGGCAAATTTCATCAGCAGGTGAGAGTAGCACATCGAGGCCTGTACCTGGACATGCCCGTGGAACCCCTGGCAGGCACAGTCCATGTGTCCATGGCCGGAGGCAGTGAACCGCACACCCTGCCAGGTATGGTCTGCAGCTGTCCATAAACACCTGTGTAGGGCAGTCACATGGAAGAACTGTGTGCATGCATACCCACATACTATGGAAACACACCTAGGGCAACCCCATAGCTACACACACCACATCACCTCGCCCAGCTCCCAACAGTACATCCCTCACACACACACACACACACACACACACACACACACACACACACACACACACACACACACACACACACACGGTGTCAAATGTATGGCCCACCCTCGGCCCCTGGCAAACCAACAACACACCCTGTGCATATGATGATACATGTGCCACATCCATGCACAACTACACACACATGTCAGAACACAATGGGTATCTTATGCCTATCACTCCATTTGTAAAACACTGTTGTGCTGGTACTGCAAGGCTCATGTAGCCAGCATGGGGGGGGAGCTTAACAGGGTACATGTAATGTCCCATACAGCAGCAGCCACAACTGACTATGGCAATGGGTGTTGCATTGGTTGTGAAGGCCCTCATGGAATTCTCATGTACAGGTGTGCTAACACACATACACTGCTATACTCAGTCATGCACATGTACACATGTGTCAGTACAGGGGTGCATCCCTGCAGGTGGTCATAGCTGTGTACCTAGCTATTGTCCAAGGGGAGATGGGTTGTGTAGGGTTGTGTGTACAGTGTTATCCTGCCACCTGCCAGGTGGCAGCGGGCAATCAACCGACAGGCACTACTGTCATGACCTTCAGGGTGAGAATGACATGCATCAGCCAATCCTCAGGTGCCTCCTGCACGTGGCCACTGAGGTGGTCAAGGTGACATGTATGCAACATGCATTACAACACATGGTTAGTGTCTTTGATGGAAACCTGTACCCAAGCATGTTCTGTTGACTGTGTTAGTGTACTGGAGGTACTTGTGGCATGTAGTGCATACAGGGTGACATCTCCTATATGTGCCACTTCTTACACAGCTGGGCAGACATGTCAGTGTCAATCAAGCTTAGGTTACCTGTACATATGCCAGCTGGATACCTGCCATCTGCACATCTTTACAGGGACTAACAGTCATCAGCTTGGCAAGTTGCTATGCAGTAGCATGAGTGTGTTGACAGATGTCTGACAACAATATGTATGCCATAACTATATGTCGGATGACTTCACTAACATGTGCTGTACAGACGGTAGTCTACAGTTACATTCCACATGCTGGATCATTACCCAGTAAGGGGTATATACTGTGACACAGCTCACACACCAGGGATACAACAGGGAGGCCTCGGTGTCCAGCCATGCTCGCAGGTGTGCCTGTTGTCAGTACTACATTAAGCACTCTGCTCTTGCCTGGGTTAGCACTGTCAACAGTAGTACTGCCATGATACACTACATGCTAGTGTGACAGCATGTACCCTGGGCTACTACACTTGTATGAAACACATTCACATGGATAACAGTTCTGTACAGGCCTCATATATGTTTGTGTCCCACACATGACATTCACACCCCTTGCTACTGTAATGACAGCACATAGGTGCATGAATTGTACATGGCATTACATACACAGACTGGGTTGTGTGTCCTGGTTACCAGGGCTAAGCTATGCTTAGCAATATAACAGCTAAGCTGATTTGCACACTGGTAAGCACTGCCTACACTGTGTTAGTGCCCATATGTTTACCCATAGCTTAGCACCGCTTAGCTTCACGCCAAGCCATGCAAATGTGCTTAAAGCTACTCAAAACTGCCTTAACCACTCTGTATCTGACAGCCCTTGTTCTGCCCAGCAACAAAATGAACAGCCCTTGCAGGTCTTGAACCCAGGAACCTTTACACTGAAGTCACAACACTTAACCACTCCGTCATGACCACTGTGAAGACTGCTGTTGTTTTACCAATATAGCTGTCAGTACACATATTGAGTAGTATTGAACATTTGCCTGTAGTTCCTAAATTGTGTAGTCCTTGTTATTAATATGACTGTTGTATCACATATGTTGTTTTATCATAATATGCACATAGCAGATACATAGGGTGAGATACATGTGGGAGGGTATACACAACCGTGACATTTACTCATGACAGGAATATGGTCATATGCATATAACAGGTCTATATATGTCTACATGTACATATGTATACTAGTACATATGTCTGTATACACATCTGTATAGTGCTACATATATATGGCCATGTGTACATCTCTTCGTATGTACATACATATATATATATATATATATATATATATATATATATAGATAGATATGTGTGTATATATAGATATATGTATATGTATATACAGATATATGTCTATATAGCTATATATGTATGCACATACTATGTGCACAGATATGCCTAGTTATGTTGGTATATATATATATATATATATATATATATATATATATATATATATATATGTAGATATCTATAACTATATGTGCATACATATCTATTCTGATATACCTACTACTGTCAATATATATGTATATCCATACGTATATGTGCATATGTATCACTATCTGTATATGTGTAGACATATATTGCTCTGTATATGTATATATCTGGGTGTGTATATGTATATCTATGTACATATACATACCCATCTATATATGTCGATATATATATATATATATATATATATATATATGTATATATATATATATATATATATATATATATATGTATATATCTATATAGATAACTGGATAATTATATATACATATATTTTCACCATATGTCCTGAACATGGAGTGTAGCCCTACCTCAGCCCCTATATTCCCAACTTTATAGTGCAAGGGGATGTCAGGTATGTATAGCAGGTATATTAGTAGACTATTGCTACTGTAATAGGGATTGTCTTCACAGACATGGTGTGTGTGGGAGGTCACATCTGCTTTTCACATGTGCGCCATTAGGTACTAACAGATATCCTAAGGACATCATAATACAGTACTGCTGCTAGCATGTAATGATCCTGTGGACTACAGCAGAGATATTGGCCAATATATGTGAACATTCTGACACACTCTGGACACTCCAGAGGTATACACAGAACCCCTTAGTGCAAAACATGTAGACCAAGCCTGACAATGTGGATGTTAACAGCCATGTAGATGGGTATAACACGTAACAACTGGTATACATTTGCTCCCATAGGTTATGCATTCACACACCCTTGTCTGTCCTGGCACATAATAACCGCTGGTACAGAGGTGCCATGGCCACATATGACCAACTAGATATTGACATACATCTGTACAGCTGCTCTGTCTGACATACATGACTGTTAAGGGAGGCCCGACAGCAGTACATCTGGCAAGTATCTGAACATGACATCTCACTGGGTAAGTACACTAAGCTGCTAGGCATGTAACAAGCACTGTGCAGGCTACAGGCAGACTGGCTCAACACTGGTCTACATTTCCTATGGGGGAATGCACATGTACCTGCATATATAGCAGGCTCTACAGGCATGTCACAGCACAGGGTAAGATACACCTGTGTGAAAGTGCATAACTACAACCAATGTGAACACAGCCACAGCCACATATGGTAAGCTAGCATAATATTACAGTATATGGACTATCTTTTCAACACCATCCTCATATGTGCCACTCACACACTAACCCTACATATACTGGGCCGCTACACAGTGTGGTCTGATGCCTGTCTTTGGTATGGGACATGTGCATGTATGGCCCTATAAACATGTAAGCTGATATGGTAACATACAGTGGAGCAGCATGTAACAACAGATAGGATGGGACCAAGAACAATGACATCTACCACAGTCTGTACACAGGCCAAAGTACATATTAACAATACACACTGTCGACATTCACCATAAGTACACAGACCTCAGTACTGTACACACAACCACAGAATGTCCAGGTTGTCATCAAATATAACCCCTACTGTACATAACATGTGTAGCAGTCTGATAGCTCACTGGCTTATTATCAGATATGATGTCACTAATTATGGTGTAGAGCGCATATGCACCTCTTAATGCATGACATATGTACAAAGGTTGACAGATTTGTGGCTGGAAGCACATACACAGAGCCAGTATTGACATGTTGCTGTGATAACCTCAAACATTTACTGTTGTAACAGGGTTTGTTGCAACATATGTCCTATGAAGGATATGAAGTCAGTAACTGTCACGGCTTTCACCATCTACACACTGGAATCCTCACACTACCTTCTGCAATTCACAGATAGATGCTCTGTGGGTAACACATGAAACCAAAGGCACCACACACTGCCCAGTCTGCAGACGACCCTGCAGATGGGGATTCCTCATAAACATAGCACTGACATGGCAGGTATTAAAACATGTAGGACAGCCTTATCCACACACACCCTGTTAAACCAACATTACTCCAAATGCAGTATAGCAGCACTTACAGTCTGTAGTCAGGTCAGGCACATCCCCCTCCTGTGTGTTGCCCTGTTTCCACAGTGTATGTTGTTAGAGGTAAATCCCCAATCCATCTGAGATGCTGTTTGCCAAACAACAGATCGAGTTCCTGCTCACAGTGAAAAGGCCCAACACCAACACGATGTTCCTAGATATTGGAGTGTGTTTCCATGCAATTGGCTATGGGAATGTTACCACAACTGGTCCACATGCAATCAGCTAGAGGAGGGTTGCAATTCATGCAGAGGCCATCAGCTGATCATGATCATCACTTAAAATACACATGCTACTTCCTAAGCAAAGGAGGTGTAGGTCTCCACATCCGGAAAGAGAGGGAGTGAGAGAGGCAGACAGAGGCAAAGACAAGTCAGGGAGGGGTGGGAAAGTAAAACTTAAGCATGTGTGTGTCACACACCTACCGACACAGGGTATCAAACCCCTGATGACTATGTAGTGCTATCACATTTCTATGCAGTTATTGGATGCGCCTCATAGGTTACATGTTGAGGAGCCCTCAGAATGTATATGTAATGGTGAATGACATCTGCAACAGGGATATGGTAGCTATAAGGTAGGTGTAGTAAACATGCCTATCTGCATGAACAGGTGCCAGCGTCAATACAGCCACACTCTCACAGGGACGCACACACATTGACACACTTGGCAGAGCCAGGAATACAACTCATCACTAGTAAGATTGCCACAACACATTACTTTGCAAATATCAGATGCACCACAGGGGTCATACGGAGGTTATATGGACAAAGGGTATGGGGAGGTGTCTGACATCAGACAGCATGCTTCAGTATGCCAATGGGGGTTGTAGTGAGTGTGAATATGACCATATGCATCAAACAACACACACACACACACACACACACACACACACACACACACACACACACACACACACACAGTGCCAATACTGACATGCATGAGTGCATTGCTTCACTGGTGTGTAGTGGTCGACTGTACCAGATGGCTATACAAAGCTAGGTGATGGGTATACCTTGGCATCAGGCCACATGACAATGGTCTGCATTGTGGCTCAGAGGGTGTAGTTTCTGGATTTTCCCACACAGGTGGATATTGTATTCACCATCCAGTCACCTGGGTGACTATTGCGTGTAGCCAGTGCTGTGCATTGCCTGCCATGTATGTGTTCCTTAGTCCATGACATGGACTGTGTCTGGGATGTGCACACCTCTTACATGCATGTACTGTGACATGTGAAACTGTACCTGGGGTGTCTGGCCCATGTTGTGTACACAGATTATCATCAGATGTGCCAGTCCTGGCCTCATGTAGCGAGAACTGGTAATGGAGAGCAGGTTTACCCTGCACCTACATTGATAGCATGCTAATGGCATTCCCTGGTGTCAGTGGAATCTGTCCATACAGGGCATGTTTTCAGGAATGGTATGTCCTTTGTGGGTCACATTTGATGGCACCACAGGTGTTGCATGTATCCAGTGGGGAACATGGGGAAGGTGCACTGTCTGCATGTACGTGCCGTTTGGACAGATGGACAGGGTGCCATGCCCTCTGTAGCCCACTGCAATCACTCCATAGTTACTATCAATGGGCAATATGCAGTGCACTACCAACATAGTGGCAGTTGCCTAGGCAAGTGTGCGTGTGTGTTTGTGTGTGTGTGTGTGTGTGTGTGTGTGTGTGTGTGTGCGTGTGTGTGCGTGTGTGTGCGTGTGTGTGTGTGTATGAGACATGGGTTAAGAGTGTTCTCCGGGTAATACTAGGGTTGCTAACTTTGTTTGCCTGGCCTTGATGTCACATGTATGGGTATGGATTTGCACCCCAGCCTCGTGGCTATTTCACATCTGTTATCCCTGTATGGTGGACATTGTGATATATACTAGGGCCACCATATAAGAAATTTGCAAAACCCGCTCCACACTGGGCAAAGTTGTTACACACTCACAACCAACTCCACACAGGATATGAGTTACAATCACACACACACACACAAACACACACACACACACACACACACACACACACACACACACACACACACACACACACACACACACACACACACAAAAACCTGTCATGTCTAGGATTAGAACTCCTACCTAACTAGTTTATTACACTACAGCACTACGCAGTTATAGTACGCGCCACTGAGATTACTGGAGTACTCCTTCCCCAAAGGTGTATTTCACATTGGATGACAGCAGGATTACCAAAGTAGGGCATTCAAATTGTAGTGAGTGTGGCTAGGCTAAAATGCATTCCTCCCTACACAGACATTGAAACACACATAAAACATCCACAACCGACATGCGTGGGAATAGAACCCATACCTGAGTTCAATATCACACTACAGCATGAAGCTGTTATAGTACGCACCACGGGGATTACTGGAGAACTCCTTCCCCAAAGGTGTATTTCACAATGAATGACATCAGCAGGATTGCCAAAGAAGGGCATTCGAATTGTAGTGAGTGTGGCTAGGCTAAAATGCATTGCTCTCTACACAGACATTGAAACACACACAAAACATCCACAGCCGACATGTGTGGGAATAGAACTCCTAACAGAGTTCTATATCACACTACAACATGAAGCTGTTATAGGATGCACCATGGTGATTACTGGAGACCACCTCCCCCAAAGGTGCATTTCACAATGAATGACAGCAGGATTGCCAAAGTAGGGCATTTGAATTGTAGTGAGTGTGGCTAGGCTAAAATGAATTGCTCCCTACACAGACATTGAAACACACATGAAACATCCACAACTGACATGTGTGGGTATAGAACCCCTACCAGAGTTCTATATCACACTGCAACATGCAGCTGTTATAGGATGCACCATGGGGATTACTGGAGAGCTCCTTCCCCAAAGGTGTTTTTCACAATGAATGCCATCAGCAGGATTGCCAAAGTAGGGCATTTGAATTGTAGTGAATGTGGCTAGGCTAAAATGCATTGCTCAAAAAAGAATTCGAACCAACGACAAATAACCAATAAAAAACTTCGTTCCAACACGTTTTTAAGGCTTTATTACACCAACATCCACCAGATTGAGCGCTTTCATCTGCCCTAAGCAGATTTCTTCAGAATACTTAATAATCAGTGCCAAACATTTTTATACTATTCTTAAGCTACATAATTGTTCAATTAAAATTAATTAACTTAAAATTATACAATTAGTCTCTAAAAATACCTAAGACATTTAACCCTTTTGCAAATTCCTATACTTCTTTCAAAGTTTGATGTTAAAGTGCAACTGTGCATATTAATACATAGATATTCTAACATTTTAAAACAATTATATACCTTGTGCAATATGTTCTTAATAAAAATACAGATAACAATAAAATGAAAATGTACATGTAAAGAGACATGACCATAGTCTAAATTCAATAAAGGTAAACCAAATACAGTTCCTTGTCTATTGACCTATTTCATGTTTTTAAAAGTGCTCATATCAATTAATACTATAGATGTCTAAATATTTATTTATATAAATCTATGAGGGTTTAAAATTTTATTAAACTATATATGCAGGTTATATTCATCTAATAATATTACCAGAAAGCCAAGGAATAAACAAGAATTATAATAAATATAATAATAGGAAAATATAATAGGAAAATCATAAAAATAGGAATATTTAATAGAATAGCAAAATGAGGTAGAATATGAAAGAGGAAAGGAAAGACACATTACCAACATAAATTGTATTTTTTACATGTTTATTAAACATGTTTTTAAACGGTGGCAGCTTTATCCACAAGTATAGCCTTGATGTTAATATATTCGTTGAGGCCAGGCCTAAAATTTGATTTCAGTCTCAACTGCCATTTAATCTCTTTAACTAACAAATGGTTTTTCAAATCGCCTCTATCCATATCCATTTTAATGGATTCTAAAATGGCAAATTTAAAACCGGCAAAGCCCACACATTCCACAGAGTGTTTATAAAGGGCACTCGTCTCTTTTTTTGTCTTAATGTCATTAATATGCTCGTATACTCTCTCTTTGAGTGCCCTCTCTGTTTTGCCTATGTAAAAGGCTGTACAAGTGGCGCACGTGGCTAAATAAACTACCATTCTAGTATAACAGTTGCCCTTGCTAAAGGATACCTTACTATTAAGACCATTACTAAGTATTGTACCCTCTGCTTCATTAATATATCTACATTGTCGACAACTGCCACACTTGGTCGTACCCTTTCTGATTTTTTTGTCAAGATTAAATCTTCCTCTCTCAAATAACCTCTTGAAATTCATGCCTGTCTTGTATGTCAAAAGGGGTTTATTCCCCACTATGTCGTAAATTTCTTTATTGGTCTTTAAAATGGACCAATTTTCCTCCAATATTCTAGTAAAATATTCTGAAAATTCATTGTATTCTATGATACATGCTTTAGGAAAGTTCTTCATGTTAGTATTTAAATGTTCCTTACAAATACATCTCTGCCCTAACAATGGTTTATATTTCAAACCCCATCCTAAGTAAACCTCTTCCAGGGTTTCACCAATAAGTTCAATGGGGTAACCTCTCTCTAAAAATGCTTCCATCAAAAATCTAAACTCTGGTAATAAGTCCTCCCTTTCGGAGGTCATTCTTGCAACCCTAACAGCCTGTCCTTTGATGACACTTCTCTTTTGATGGTAGGGATGTTGGCTGTTGTAATGGAGGTAAGAGTTACACCAGGTTTCTTTACGAAATACATTGGACTTAAAACCTTTTCCTTTTTTACTTAGCTTTATGTCTAGATAGGTAATGACCTGATCCTTGACCTCATAAGTGAAAGACAAAAAACTGGTAGTTCCATTTATATATTCAATGAAATCTTCCACTTTATTTCCATGACAATCCTCCCAAATAAGGAAGATGTCATCTAAAAACCTGAAGTATACCTTGATGTTTTTCATAAATGTACTTGTAAAAACATTTTCCTCCTCCCATCCAAGGAGAACCAAGTTAGCATAAATGGGGGCACAGGCTGCCCCCATGGCTACTCCTGTGATTTGTCTATAATATTTTCCCAAAAAAGTTATAAAATTATTGTCCAAAACTATTTCTGTCATTTCCAACACCAATAATTTTTCATTTATGGTGGCCTCTAAATATTTATAGACCATTTTTTCAAAAAATTCAAATCCTTCTATTCTGGGAATACTGGTAAAAAGATCCTTAACATCAATTGTAACTAATTTACTTGTTTCAGACCATATTTCATCATTAATTTTACCCAAAAAGTCCCATGAATCTTGTATTAAATGTTCCTGTTTTTTTACTACATTTTTTAACATTTGGTCAATGAAGACGGCCAATGGGTGCGTTTTAGAACCTTTTGCCGAGACAATAGGGCGGAAGGGGGGTTTTTGTATATTTTTGTGTATTTTAGGAATACCAAAGAATTGAGAAATACATGGATACTTTTGTTTCAAAAAATTGTATGTCCCATTTTCAATTCTATTTTCTGTAAGGTATTCTTCTAATAATGAATCTATCTTCCTATAAGCCATTTGAATCTCATTAAATGAACTGGTTTCATAAGTTTCACCAGTATTTAACATACTTAATAACACCTCATTATATACTTTTTGTTCAAAAATAACAACACCCCCGCCCTTGTCAGGTTGCATGAACCTCAAATCTCCGTTTTCCTTAAGTGAATTAAGAAGTTCATTTTCCTTTTGTTTCAAATTGTTGTTTTTGGACCCTCTCATAGTTTGACTGTATGTTTTATATACCTCGTTAGTTACTATATTCTCAAACATATAAATAACAGGGTGCAAAGGCGGGTTGTAAATACTACTTCTTTTTAGATTTTGAGAGATGTTACCTGTATTACTCATAGAGGGACTAACCTGTTCATTTGTACTGTTACTTTTAAATAGTTCACCCTGCTTGTTAATCAGACTTAGATTCAACTTCCTCAGATATATTTTTAATTCTGTCAGAATATTTGCCAAGTCTCCAGGGGTGGACCTAACGAACTTAAATCCCTTTGAGAACAATTCAAAATGCTCCTTTTCTAACTTCATGTTCACATAATTATGTATCTTATATCCTTTATACTGGAATGTAATTCCATTTTTCTCCAGTTTAATTGTATCTACTTCCCTTTCCTTCCCATCCTTTTCCATACAAAATCGCTTCCACCCATTTGCTCCTGTAGACATGGGTCTGATGGATTCCGTTGTTTGCTTGCTATCCTTTCTGATCTCCGTGGTCCTAAAAAAACTTCTGTTGTTTCAGGAAATGAATCTAACTCATCTAAAGGACCGTTTCTCCTATTACCATATCTTCCTTGTTCATAACTTTCAAGTACTTCACTTCTCCTATTGCCCCAGCCATCATTAACATTTAAAATATTCCTGTCTTTCCTTTTTCCTTGGTTGTCATTATTTTTCCAAACTTTTTGAAAAGGAATTGGATAACTTTTGCCTTTTTTGTACTGCTCTATATCTCTCAATAGTTTACCCTGCTTCCTCTGATATACTTTTTCTACCTTATTTTCTATTCTTTTCAAAATTCTAAAATATAAACCCTCGTGTTGTTCAAAGGCTAAATCATCCACAATTTCAATTTGGGCACAGTTAACATCATGTAACATTTTCTTCAGTTGCAATTCATTGTGTTTTATAAGCTTTATTATCAACGCAAAACCACAGTCATCAAAAAAAGAATAAAATTCTAACAATACATCTTCACTGTAATGAATGCCAAAAGGGTACTTATAAAATCTTAGTCCCTGAGGGACTACTTGTTTAATCAAACATTGGTGCAAATAATTGTTATCAATCTCAATACATTTGTATTTATATAACATTTTTTCTAAACCATATATCTTGTCCTGTAGTGTTTCCTCCTTTCTTTTATAAACACTTTCTTTTACAAATTGTGGTGTATCACGTTCCACGTTCATAGATTTATCAAAAACATACACTTTTTCAAGAATGTCTTTAAAACTAGAAACGTGATTTTCCACCATTTGAACAGATTGCCGTGCCTTGTTAGAACTTGTTGCCGTTTGGTCAGTGGCTTGCACATTAAAATTTACAGTACCTTTAGTGTTCTTATTGAATTTCGGCAGTCCCCTGTTTTCCGATGTACATTTAATTCCTTGGTTCACTATTTGCCTTCCATCTGCGTTAAAACCATTTCTCGTTTGATGCTCCTCTGCCCCGTCGTTTCTATTCAACCCACCATTACTCTCTGGATCCGAGCGTGGAGATGACGTCATTGGGCGCATAGAGGTACTGGCGACGGCGTTCTCGTTCTCCTGCAATTTTCTTCCTGCAACTCGATCATCCTGCGAAAATAGTTCAATCAACTTTGTTAGGTCCCCACGGAGCGAAGTAAGCTCCTCTCTAAGCTGAGAGACCTCTCTTTGAGTCTGTAACAGGTTAGCACTGTCATTCATTACCACGTCAAGTCCAACAATAGTGGAGTCATTCAAACTCACTTCCATGTCCAGGCACTGATAAAAAGTAGTAAGGTGAACGAACTAAACGGTTTTTAACACAATGGTTTAACGAAGTTTCCAAAGAAACCAACTGATAAAAAAGAATTCGAACCAACGACAAATAACCAATAAAAAACTTCGTTCCAACACATTTTTAAGGCTTTATTACACCAACATCCACCAGATTGAGCGCTTTCATCTGCCCTAAGCAGATTTCTTCAGAATACTTAATAATCAGTGCCAAACATTTTTATACTATTCTTAAGCTACATAATTGTTCAATTAAAATTAATTAACTTAAAATTATACAATTAGTCTCTAAAAATACCTAAGACATTTAACCCTTTGGCAAATTCCTATACTTCTTTCAAAGTTTGATGTTAAAGTGCAACTGTGCATATTAATACATAGATATTCTAACATTTTAAAACAATTATATACCTTGTGCAATATGTTCTTAATAAAAATACAGATAACAATAAAATGAAAATGTACATGTAAAGAGACATGACCACAGTCTAAATTCAATAAAGGTAAACCAAATACAGTTCCTTGTCTATTGACCTATTTCATGTTTTTAAAAGTGTTCATATCAATTAATACTATAGATGTCTAAATATTTATTTATATAAATCTATGAGGGTTTAAAATTTTATTTTATAAAAAAACATGTTTAATAAACATGTAAAAAATACAATTTATGTTGGTAATGTGTCTTTCCTTTCCTCTTTCATATTCTACCTCATTTTGCTATTCTATTAAATATTCCTATTTTTATGATTTTCCTATTATATTTTCCTATTATTATATTTATTATAATTCTTGTTTATTCCTTGGCTTTCTGGTAATATTATTAGATGAATATAACCTGCATATATAGTTTAATAAAATTTTAAACCCTCATAGATTTATATAAATAAATATTTAGACATCTATAGTATTAATTGATATGAGCACTTTTAAAAACATGAAATAGGTCAATAGACAAGGAACTGTATTTGGTTTACCTTTATTGAATTTAGACTATGGTCATGTCTCTTTACATGTACATTTTCATTTTATTGTTATCTGTATTTTTATTAAGAACATATTGCACAAGGTATATAATTGTTTTAAAATGTTAGAATATCTATGTATTAATATGCACAGTTGCACTTTAACATCAAACTTTGAAAGAAGTATAGGAATTTGCCAAAGGGTTAAATGTCTTAGGTATTTTTAGAGACTAATTGTATAATTTTAAGTTAATTAATTTTAATTGAACAATTATGTAGCTTAAGAATAGTATAAAAATGTTTGGCACTGATTATTAAGTATTCTGAAGAAATCTGCTTAGGGCAGATGAAAGCGCTCAATCTGGTGGATGTTGGTGTAATAAAGCCTTAAAAACGTGTTGGAACGAAGTTTTTTATTGGTTAAAATGCATTGCTCCCTACACAGACAGAGACACACACACACACATACACACGCACACACTTGCCATGTCTGGGATTAGAACTCCTACCTAACTAGTTGATCACACTACAGCAGTACGCCGTTATAGGACATGCCATTGCGATTACTGGGCTACATCTTTCCGAAAGGTGTATTTCACAGTGTGTGACATCAGCAGCATTGACACAGTAGGGCAATTGGATTTTAGTGAGTGTAACTAGCCTTAAAAGCATTGCTCTCTACACAGATGGTGACACACACACACACACACACACACACACACACACACACACACACACACACACACACACATACTTGCCATGTCTGGGATTAGAACTCCTACCTAACTAGTTTATTACACTACAGCAGTACACAGGTATAGGACACACCATGGAGATTACTGGGCTGCAGCTTTCCAAAAGGTGTATTTCACAGTGTATGACATCAGCAGCCTTGACAAAGTAGGGCATCTGAATTGTAGTGAGTGTGACTAGCCCAGAAAGCATTGCTCTCTACACAGACAGAGACACACACGCACTCATACACACACACACACACACACACACACACACACACACACACACACACACACACACACACACACACACACACACACACACAGTTGCCATGTCTGGTATTAGAGCTCCTACCTAACTAGTTTATCACACAACAGCAGTATGCAGTTATAGGAAGCGCAGCTGTGATTACTTGCCTACACCTTTCACAAGGGTGTATTTCAAAGTGGATGATCTCAGCAGTCTTGTCATAGTACAGATATGGGGAGGGCAGTGTGTGTGCATGGGCCATAAACCATTCATCTAGAGGTTGGCACACCACATGCGGGCACATGCAGGGTATATTCCACAGGTACATGTATACAGCTGCTAGATGACTACTTCCTTGTACAGTCATGTTGCACAGCTAGCACTTGCACCACAAAGTCCTTCATGCTGACAGATAGTGGCTAAGGTCAAAAGTGAGTGACATCTGAACCTCATGTGTTTGTAGCCATTTGGCTGTGTGCTTGGTGGGACAGGCCTCATAATTCATGGCTCCTTGTGACAGTCACTTTATTCCACACATCTGTGTATGTCTACTTTTGGCTTATTATAGTGTGTTGTCCTTGGATTTATGCCTGTATTCCTATCCAGTGTGTGTGCAATGCATGAGTGCTGCATAATGAGGAGTGTCTGCACTAACATCTGAAAATGCCAGATATGTCTGGCCCACTGTTGTTTGCAGACATGACCCTCATTTGTTTGTGTGTGAGCATGCCCAGTATGACCTTTTGGTATGTTGTTGGCGGACATTGTCCTCATTTTTCTAAGTGTGTGAGCATGCCCAGTATGCCCTTCTGTACTGAATGTGTGGATCGATTCCAGGTAGTTTGTACTGCAGTGCAGACATCTGTGTTGTACACCTACAGGTAGCATACTGTTTCTGCAGGTTATCCATAGATCATTTGGCAATATGGGGACAAATTGTGCAGGGGGATAGTGTGTACTGTAGGTGATTGTGTCTGTGCTGCTTCAGCTGCATGGTACTGCTGTTAGCACAGATATTCAGACATGTGTACTGTTAGACACAGTGACATTTTCTGTCCTCATGAACTGTCAGATGGACATTCTTGCTCACAGTGATGACTTGTGGGACAAGGGTGACTGCAGCTGTGTCTAGTATTATGGGCAGACACCTACGTATTCATGGTAAGTTATGCCATTCTGGAGGGGGAGCTACAAACACTTGGTTCTGGGTTTGTGTATCCAGTTCAGCACCGTGGTACAGTGCTGGCAGAGGACCCCATATTTTTCCGGCCATCAACATGACAGTATGGCCTTATCTTGCTGTAGCAATGCCTCGCAGCTGTACAGATTTGCACATGTTAGCCAGAGGCAGGGGCCTTGGCTCAGGACATTTACTCTATTGTGGTGTACGGGCAGGTGTGTAGTCACCCATTTATGATTTTGCAGCCAGGGATAGTGTGCACACAGCTTGGTGTCGGACCCTGCACATTCCATTCTCCCACACCACCCTCTGTTATTCTAACCTCTTCCATACATTATGCATACATTCTGTGATACCTTGCCTAAGGGTATCACCACATCACAGGTGTGTGTTAGTGCTGGTCCACAGTTCATGCAGTGGGACATGGTGGACATGTTACTGTGATTTGTCCACATAGCCTTGCATATGGCTTAAATGGAGTGTGTTATGTTGTTATTTGGGTGTCCATGACATAACATGCATTGGCTGTACGTGTGAGACACGGGCCTTTGGCAGGCGCCTGTGGGGCATTAGGTGTTAATGCAGGCCAGATGTGGCAGGCAGTTACATTCTGTCAGTTCGACAGTCCGAGACCACCATACAGTATATCCCCCTGGGGTGACAGGGTAGATGTGATAGTTGCTTATGCCAAAACCTTCTATCAGTCTTGATCAGGTGGTGTGGATGCTGGCAGGGTGCTACCTACAGCTAGGGACACATCTGCATGGGACACCTGCACTGCATGCTGCAGTCTTCCGCTATTTTCATATACAGGTGGTGTCATAGTGTACCCATTCACTACAGCAGGGATACTGCCAGTGAGGTGCCTGTGGGTGGTGTTTGCATGGCTGGGTGCATGTGTGCTATGGACACTACTTGCATCTGACACACAGATATGCATGGGACATTACAGTTATGCTGGCATGTGCAGGTACATCAGCTGATTCCCAATACATCAGTCCTACCTCCTTTGTGATCTGCAGGTGTTCAGGCAGACGTCACCGGTATCCCCTACTACTGGTCCTGTTACTGTGATGCATACCTATATGTACAAATCCAAGGGCGTTACCATTTCATAGTGACACAATATATACTGTATGTCTGGGGTACTTTCCCCTGTGTACTGCTTGTATATCTAGCCCAACAGCCATGCCATGTCAGTCTTTCAGATGGTGGCACATATTACCACCATACATTTACAATGGCTTACTGCTTGCATGTGTTATACTGGTGGGGGATTGTCTTTGGCACTGCAGTCGTGAGGGCTTGTCCCTGTTATCAGCAGTAGTGGGCAATGGCCACCTGGTCTTACCTCAACATGCATTCATACTGACCACTCTCACACATTATGAAACACACACCATTCTAACACACTCAGACTTGCAAATTGTGCAAATGCTACAACCTATGCTGCTACCTTGGCCACCTCCAGCCATCTGTGCTCCACTCGTATTATACCTACTCATACATGTTACTACATTTCTGCACAGGATTGGGGGGGGCATACCTGACTGTTACTACATTTCTGCACAGGATTGGGAGGGGGATACACCTGACTGTTTTACATGTCTACATGAGAGTGGGGGGCACACCTGACTGTTACTACATTTCTACATAGGGTGTGGGGGGCCACACCTGATTGTTTTTACATTTCTACACAGGATTGGGGGCACACCTGACTGTTACTACACTTCTACACAGGATTGGGGGGTACACATGACTGTTTCTACATGTCTACATGGGAGTGGAGGGCACACCTTACTGTTTCTACATATCTACATAGGATGGGGGGCATACCTGGCACATGCACACATTTGGTATGACTGTACTGGTATGTCAGGTACTCCATTTCATTCTGTATTCTAACCTATTATACTGACTAGTGGCATATCGGTGTACTACAGGTCTTAGCTTTGGTTGCCCTACATATTTGTGTCTGACTTTCTACCCTTCAGAACTAACATCCCACTGCCTGACCTGCTGTCGTCTGTCTGTATACTCCTGGGGAGAGGTTACCCATAGGCATCATTCAGAGGGCATAGCACAGGCTCTGTTTGGATTTGTCTGCACCTGTCCTGTTGGCTGAGGCTGTTGTTGGGTATGTGAACCTCCCTGACTGGCATGTATGAGTCATATGGACACACATGTCACCCAGCACATTTCTTGCAGTGGGTTTTGTCACCTTGTGTAGTACTGGCTACTATGGTGACTCCAGTATGTGTTACAAATGTCATGGTGCCACTATGGGTGTCTACTATCTGCTGCCATAACATTCAGCCACCCAAGTCCCTTGTATGCTCACATCCATACCATAGATGCAGGTAATGACACATTCTACTCCATTTGACAATTGGTAGGTTGATTGACTTACCTTGTGGGTGTGTAAGGGTTGAGGATGGTGCTGGAGGGCTGCCTATGTCAGATGCACATAGTACACTCCCTATACATGATTGAGCACAGATAGTGTCATGTTTGGCATCCCTTTTACTGTATGTGTGAGTCAGAGAGAGGTGTCATTCCCTGGGTCTCTACTATGTCAGTGTATGTGCTATGCATTGCCTCTTTGCTGTGGCCTCAGCATACTTGGCACGCCTCCATTTGCCTACTGGGGCAGGCTCAGGTTGTTCCTCCTCTGAGTCACTCTGTGCCTGTGCAGGCCTTGGCATTGGTGGGGGGCTGTGTGTCCCTGCCCCGTGCTGTTCCTGCTGCAGCTGTTTCCGCCGGATAATATTGTGTAGCATGGCACATACCATAACAATTTGGGTACATGTAGCTAGTGAGTACTGCAAGGCTCCACCAGATGAGTCCAGACACTGGAACCGTGACTTGAGCATCCCAAAAGCACGCTCTATTATAAGTCTGGTCTGTGCATGTGCCTTATTATGGCGTTCTTGTTCAGGTGTGTGTGCATCTCTGATGGGAGTCATTAGCCACAGCTCCAGTGTGTAACCAGCATCTCCCACTAGGTGACCATAGGGGATGTTCCCATTGGCAAATCTCTGGTACAGCTGTGTCAGATGCCAAATGTGGGACTTGTGATAGCTTCCAGGGCAGCCAGCACACACATTAATTATAATGCCCTGGGCATCACAGACGACCTGGCAGTTGATGGAGGGGATGCCCCTGCGGTTGATGTAGGCTCTAGTCTGATCACCAGGTGGTGCTTTGATGCATATGTGCATGCAGTCTGTAGCACCCACTACCTCAGGGTATTCTGCTATTTGGTGGAAGAGACGCATACTGCTGGCCAACACCTCACGGGTGTTGAGAAAATATACGTGCTCACCGGCATGTGCTGACATGGCATCCAGGAACTGGTGGAATACTCTGGATGCTGATGCCTGTGCGATCCTCATGATATCCCCAGTTGAGCTTTGGGAGGTACCTGTGGCTAGTATTCCTAGTCCTACACATACCTTGGTATCCACTGGGATGGGTTCCACTCAGACAATTTGTTGTGTCAGGTGTGGCTAGCACAGCTCAACAATTTGCTGTAGGATGTCCCTGTCCATCCTATAGCGCTCCACTATCTCCAGCTCATGTAGTCCCTGGTAGGTTACCCTGGGTCTGTACACTCTTCTCTGTCTCCTCACTGTGGGTTGATCAGCAGCTTTCACATCCTCACCACCCTCAGCCTCTTGCACATGTTGTTCTATGTTGCCTGCTGCAGCCCCTCTCATTTTGTGGGTTTGTTTGTTAAAAGTTCCCCGCTTGTATACAGCAGTGGTGTAGAGTATAGGAAAAACCAGAGGTGAAGGTGTTTGCTTAGTTTATAGTAGTGTTCTGGGCTGGGCTGGTCTGCTGCCTGTGTAATTGGCTGATTCTGATACATTTCACCTGCCAGCTATGCTAGTTCTCCTTGATTACCTTCCTACTGCTGTTTTCCCTTCCCATTGCCTTCCTGTTTAAGTTCGGGGGCACGCCACACAGAGTGCTCCAATGTTAACAGTGCTGCTATTTCCTGGCTTAACTTTTTTTTCTTCCTTTAAAACCCGGTGCATTCTCCCAACCAAAATGAACATTTCAGTACATCATTGTCCCATATATTTCATTGAATACTCTGTTTCATCCATTCAAAACTATTCCACATGTGCACAAATATAGTACTCATGTTCACAAATATGTGCATGCATACACAAACATACATGCACACAAGCTCACACACCCACATACACATGCATGATTTTGAGGTTCAATGTCTCATACCCATAGTTCCTTTCATAGTGTCATCTGACTTTTTAATTTCCATTTAATAACTTGTTAAATCCTGACTACCTAAAAATTATCTAATAATGCCAGTGTAAAAAACAGGTGATTCTAAGCTATCTTTCCCTACTGCTTGACATTTATGTCTTAGACTTAGACAGGCTTGCACTGATGTAAAAGAATTGCCATCTTCATAACACCCTGTGTAGCCCATCCCATTGTACAGCATCCTGACACCTGTTAGACCCATCATTTCTACATAGAAAGCTGAAAAAGTTCTGAAATCTGTCTGAGACCTTTTCTAGAGCAAGCAATACTGTTTGTGTGGAATCTGATTCTACCTTCTCTGGCCTCTCTTTTAGAAGCCTATAGCCACTCCTACTCCCATGAATATAATTTGCATTATTCTTATTATGGTTGGAGGGCTACATATGTGCGCGCCATCTCCTTACAAAATGTAATAGTACCCATGCTTGTATACCTACCGTTGAAGGATACATGACCTTAGCAACTAACATGTGGCATAAATCTTGAGACCTGACCAGGTGTAAGGACAGATGGCCCTATTTAAGAAACTATGGACTGATACAGGAGTTATTCTTTCCTTTGATGAAACAAGGGCAAAGTCATGTAATAACTCTTTACACTAATTCATGTTATAAAGCACAGATAAAGTACTACAACAAATGTTTTTAGAATGCTGCCAAGTCATGGCAGAACTACCAACTGTTTGTACCTTCAACCTAAGAAAGTATAAATGTCTTTATACTCTGACTGCATATTTATTGTCAGTATTGTCAGCTTGACTGGTTGGGTTATTGTAAATGAGATACATATCACAATTTATGTCTATTCTGAACTGTTTATTATACAAAAATGTATTTTGTTTCAGCTTAAGTGAAACTGTGCCTTACTGCTGGTAAAAGATGTTCTCTTTGAAATGAGTACTGTTATGTCCCAAAAGGTGTGGTGCTGTCTCAGACAGTACTGGGTCTCAGAATACAAAAAAAAAAAAAAAAACTTCATGCTCATAGGTAGTTGTGTCAGGGGAAAAAGCTGTCTACAGATTAACTACAATGGTATGTTCAAAACCAGCAGCAGTTTAGAGAAAGGTGGTATAACAGAATCACATTCAACCTAACAAGGTAAGCTAGTTTGCAGCTCAGTTGTTTAGGAAACAAACATGAGTAAAAATACATTTTTTAGGTTACATACTCACTGCCTCAATCACCCCATCCTCTTCTTTAAATAGACAGACAGAAGAACATGATTTGGGGTTTGGCTATTTCAAAACTGGCAAAAATTGCTATTTGGAATTATGCATTAGTTGCTAAGCAACATATGCACTGTGGTCCTTAGAAGGCAAACTGCCCATTACCTCTGTCTGTCTGTCTCTCTCTCCCCTCTGACTTAGTTTTTTTTTTTTTTGTTATTTTTCCAGATGGATAACATGCTATTGAATAGATTCTGTTTCCAGCAAGTAATTTCTACTCTTTCTCATTCTTTTACCTGCAGGCACAAATCCATCTTTTTGATTTACCTAGTATTGATTAAAGTGCAGGAAAGAAAAAAAAAACGATATTAAGAGAGTGCTGCATGATTTAACTTGTTATACATTTACAGTTGCTTTTCTAAGACTACAGGTTCCCATCTGTATCCAAAACCACGCAATGCAGATATATTTTTGAAGCAAATCAATAAATGTGTCATAGCAACAAAATGAAAGGGGCATCTAAGCCATACAACATGTAATTTATGACTTTTCATTAAAAACAGTTTTGATCAGAAGGAAATGACATGATATTGCATTAAACCTGGGCTCTTGACACTGATAAAGTGCTCATAAAAAGGCTAATAAAGTGAGCAGGCATCTGCCGTATAATTGGCAATGTGCAGGCTCTGTCATTAATGAAGCTTTTCTGAACTGCTGGTATCAATAGAAGTGTGACGCAATGAAGCTTCAGCCATTTAGGCTGTCTTTCAGCATACCTCTGGCATGTTATTCAGGTACCTTCCTTATGCTAACCTCAAACTTGGGAATTTAGATTCTGATGTTAGATCATAATCATCTGTCTTATTCTATAGCCTCTCACATTCCGCCCTTCATGATCTACAGTTCCCTACCTTGTTCTTGAATCTCAAGAATTCTGGTCCTGCCTTATTACTATCACTTCCAGTTGCAGGTACTCCCAAAATCTACTATTCTTTCTATAGATACTTATTTCTACATCTGTCTCCTGAAGCTAACCGTACCACACTAATGTTTTTTATGCCCATTCCTCTTATCAGTCCTAGTGTCTGCAAAAGTGCTTCCATCTTATTTCCCCTCAATGTCTGCTGCCTCCTACAATATCCTTCTGATGAAGTAGTCTTTAGAAATGGACACAGCATTGGGCACATGGTCCAATCCAAACAGTTAAAACTAAGACTTCTACAGCAGTTTCTATTTCAAGGTCTTTACGAAGGCAACACCACTGTTTCTTTTTCTTTTTATTAATTCAAGTTTATATGTAACTAGAGTTTCATAGAGTCTAGCCATATTTTGTTCCATTCATTGCTGTTGAGTCTGATCTAACTCCTATAGTGATTTTCGGAATAGCCAAGACTATCCACAGAGTTTAGTAGGCAAGTAGGAAACAGAAATAGAGTGCCAAGCTTTCTTCCATACACACATGGAACATGTATGTACACATACACACACACAAACATACACACATACTGTACCCATGTCTTTAGGGTGTAGAAAGAAATTGGGGAGCACCTGGAGAAGATCTGCCTGAACACAAGTAGGGCATGCAAACTCTGTGCACAGAAAGCACGCCAGCCAGAATTCAACTGGGGAACCTTTTGCTGTAAGGCAGCAATACTACTCAGTGTGACAGTGTTTTACCCTCTAGCAATGTTTATGTCATTCAAAGCAAATACATAAGCAGATTGGATTACCTGCTCAATGCCTGACAGTACCTTTCTATATATTTTGCATGTCCCTATATGAGTTATTTGACTTTCGGTAAATTATACGGTTGTTCTTTACTAGAACCAAATTGTAGTGTCCATGGGAAGTCATCAGCATTTCACAGTTTACCATTTTAAACTTCAGTGTCATCTCTATTGTGCCTTTGTTCTGAGATCTACAAAGACATTACTAATGTTTTCTATATATGTTGCATGTCCCTATAGCAGTCATTTTACTTTCAAAGTTTACCATTCTTTTAAACTTCAACATAATCTCTACTGTGCCTTTGTTCTGAGAGGTACAAATATAACACTAAAGGTTGGGGGGGGGGGGGCACACCATGATATTCCCAAATTTGGACTGTGCAAGTACTGGAAAAACATGAAATTTCATGTAATGTGACACTAGAAGGTAAGAGCACTCATTCACCATAAGTTGATTTCTTCTTACATTTACCACTTGTAGAACTGTCAGTATGTTATTAAGTATTCATTACTCAGAATTTGTTTTAATTTTTAATTTTCCTTTTATGTGGATACTCTAAAACTGTAACATAATCATAACAGTGATCAGGAAGTTGACAATCACTATAAACAATTAAAGATTGTAAAAGTCACTGCTCACGCACTGCTTCCCCATATACATTGTTGCCCATATTTTTTGAAAGTGAACTTTGATGATCTATTTTTTTTTTATCTGTCTTTTCCAGTACTTGGTTAAACAAATCTGACTGAAAAAGGAGAAAAATGGACTGAACATACATGCATACTCCAACAAAAGGAGAACTGAATACAAATGCAGGGAGATTTACTGTTGCTCCCCTCTATGCAAACACATTATGGGTTAACATTTTCTGCATCTGAAGTCACACTTCCTTTAATACTTGTTAACTGCAATAGCACCTGCCACCATCCTAATCTCTGCACTTTCTGTAGCTGGCTACATAGCTCAACATCTAGTGAAATGTGTTTTCCAGACCTCAACAGCCATTTGTCAGCTACCTTCATGAATGAGCATAGTTACATCACCAGAACAGAGTTCTTGCAATCAGTCACTTGCTACATTTGGTCAGGCTGTAGCCATCCACATCACTAGTAATAAAACATATAATCCCTTGAATTCACAAAATTGCCTGTGCTCGTCTGTCTAAGATTGTTGAAAGTTGGTTCACTGCATCACTTTTTCACAATCTATCCAGTCACCTCTATACATGCAAAAATCCCTTTGATAAATGTCTTTTTGAAATTACTTCCCATTATGAGCTCCTGCTCCTTGAGGTTTTAAAATCCAGTGGATGCAAAAAGCACCCACGGTTCTAGTAAGCAGGACAGTGCACGTGTTTGTTGAGTGTGTGTGTGTGTGTGTGTGTGTGTGTGTGTGTGTGTGTGTTTGCATGTGTAATACGCACATGCTACATATATGTACAGAAGTGAGCAGACACACCTGCTGGATTCATGCTGAGCCGAGCAGATCAAACAGGGCAGAGTATAGAGGGATCAATATCTCAGTTATTACCCTACAAGTCAGAAGCTTCTCCAGTGGAAAAAAAATCAAACTGCTTAATGCTTCTTGAAATAAACGTGTGCTGTTACAAAATAATCTACTTCTGATTAAAGATATAAAATAACTGCTTTGTCTACTTGAGCAATTTTTAACAAAAGTGAAAAAAGTCACCATCTGTGTTTGTACAAACCTGCTATAATTAAATTCCACTCTACCGAAATCTAGCAAAAGAATAAAGCAGAACAGCATAAATGCAAGATCTGTATGAGACTGGAAACCGAATGTGAAGCAGTCTGTGTGCTCTATGCTCTGCACAGTGACTGCCATTGAAGCACACAGCATGAATTGTACTTCCAATCTTTTTGAGTGCTTTATCCATTATGACACTTATTGCTAATAAATGACTAGATCTTTTATTCTAAAGTGCAAATATCATAATTTAGGTGTGCATCTTAAAGCTAAAAATGTAGCAGACAAATAAATAGACAGGACTTGTTTTCTGCACTTGGCAACATAATAATGGCAATTAGTTACGCATGAATTTGGTAAATCTGATAAACTAGGGCTTGATTCCCATTCTGACAACCTCTATTTGCAGTGTCATTAAGAAAAGAATGTAAATTTCATTGTCTCTTACTTACAAAAGTAATCTTATGTATGTGTTTCAGACCATGGCTACAGTTCATCATAAAGATGTAATGATGTACAGAACATGACAACTAAAGGCTATAGAGCACGAATGTAGCTAGAAATCAGGGTAAGGATCTGCGCAACACGAGTGTAGATAGAAATCAGGATAAGGATCTATGCAACACGAATATAGCTAGAAATCAGGGTAAGGATCTGCGCAACACGAGTGTAGATAGAAATCAGGATAAGGATCTATGCAACACGAATGTAGCTAGAAATCAGGGTAAGGATCTGAGCAACATGAGTGTAGATAGAAATCAGGATAAGGATCTATGCAACACGAATGTAGATAGAAATCAGGGTAAGGATCTGAGCAATACAAGTGTAGATAGAAATCAGGATAAGGATCTATGCATCACCAGTGCAGACAGAAATCAGGATAAGGATCTGTATAACACCAATGTAGATACAAATCAAGGTAAGGATCTATGCAACACCAATGTAGATAGAAATCAGGATAAGGATCTATGCAACATGAATGTAGATAGAAATCAGGGTAAGGATCTGAGCAATACGAGTATAGATAGAAATCAGGATAAGGATCTATGCAACACGAATGTAGATAGAAATCAGGGTAAGGATCTGAGCAATACGAGTGTAGATAGAAATCAGGATAAGGATCTATGCATCACCAGTGTAGACAGAAATCAGGATAAGGATCTGTGCAACACCAATGTAGATACAAATCAAGGTAAGGATCTATGCAACACCAATGTAGATAGAAATCAGGATAAGGATCTATGCAACACCAGTGTAGACAGAAATCGGGATAAGGATCTATGCAACACCAGTGTAGACAGAAATCAGGATAAGGATCTATGCAATACAAATGTAGATAGATATCACGATCTATGCAACATCAATGTAGACAGAAATCAGGATAAATATCTATGCACCACCAATGCAGATAGAAATCAGGATAAGGATCTATGCAACATCAATGTAGATAGAAATCAGGATAAGGATCTATGCAACTTGAATGTAGATATAAATCAGGGTAAGGATCTGAGCAATACAATTGTAGATAGAAATCAGGATAAGGATCTATGCATCACCAATGTAGACAGAAATCAGGATAAGGATCTGTGCAACACCGATGTAGATAGAAATCAGGATAAGGATCTATGCAACACCAATGTAGATAGAAATCAGGATAAGGATCTATGCAACACCAGTATAGACAGAAATCAGGATAAGGATCTATGCACCACCAATGTAGATAGAAATCAGGATAAGGATCTATGCAACACCAATATAGATTGAAATCAGGATAAAGATCTATGCAACACCAATATAGATAGAAATCAGGGATACGAATCTATGCATCTCACATAGAGTGCAACAATAGAATGCACTCTACAACTGGGCATAAATAAATAAATGCAGTATAAATAGCACAGAATACCATACCACACCACACAATTCAAAGCATACTATGATACAACAAAAGAACACCATAGCACACAATGAAAAGCATACTGTGATACAACACAGGAATACCACACTATACAGTGCAAAGCATTTTGTGGTGCAGCGCAATAAAACCATACTACACAATGCAAAGCATGTTGTAATACAGCACAGGAACATCACACTATACAGTGCAAAGCATATTGTGATACAGCACAGGAACACAGCACTACATAAAGCAAAGCATTTTGCAGTACAGCAGAAGAAAACCATACTACACTGAAGTATGATTGGCTATGTCATAAGCGATAATTTAGTAAAGATATTTCTTTTTTAAAAAAGAAAGTTCATCCTGGGGATCCCTCCAGTGGCTCTACTTGATAGGAACTCTACTACTACCACCTACGAACACAATATGTGAGAGATGCAATTACATTAATAATCTAGAATCCTCGCTGTCTCAGTCACATGCCAGTACATCTGGCACTGAGAAGGTTGTCTGCACAAACACTACAAACATCACACCTCTAACACCACCCACATCTGTACAACACACTCCTACATATGTGGCCTAGGAGTTCCCAACAAAAACATACCTTAACAAAAGAGACCTCTGAAGCAAAAACGCACATCACAACCCACAGCACTATGCATCGCACATAGTACACACATCTGTGTCTCACAGCTTCTATACCAGTCATAGGAGACTCTATCGTGAGACACACATATGTACCCCTCACCAGGCTAGACAAGGAGAAAGTCAGGGTAAGTTGTTTGTCAGGTGCTAGAATCTACCATATCATGCACACTCAAGTCTCTTAACAACAGGAACTGTTATGACTCTGTCATAGTCCATGTTGGTGTGAATGACTTGAGACGTACCTCTGTGGACTATATGAAGAGAGACATGATTGACCTCACTGAATATGTGGCCCAGGCAGGTATGTCCCTAGCCTTAAGTAGCATCCTACCATCACCCAGAATGATGCGTCAATACAAACAGAAAATGATTGACTTTAATAATTGGCTTAGTTTCTGGTGTCATTCCAAGGAGATCAACTACCTCACAGCCTGGGAGGACATAATTGACAGACCATGATGCTTTGCCAGAGATTGCCTTCATCTGTCTGCACTGGGCTTCAGGCTTCTGGCAAATGCTCTTCCTTCCCCCATAGTGCCTTTTTTAGGCAAAGTCATGAGCACAAAATTACCGACATGAAAAGTTCTTCTAAATGAAATTTAAAGGTCATGCTGCTAAATGGTAGGAGTCTTAGCAAGAAACTGCACTCATTGCAAGCATTCCTTGATCTAGAGGATGCTGACATTTGTGCAGTCACTAAAACCTGGTTCAAAGCTGTGGAGAGCACCCCAGTCTTACCAGGTTATTCATCCTACCATACTTTCAGACCCCAAATGGAGGGCTACAAAGCCGAAGGAGGTGGAGTTTCAATATTTATCAAAGGAATACATACCTCCAGGCTGGTCAAACAGAATGACCCACAGGGACACTCCAAGTGCAGCTAACTGTTGACAAAAAACCTGTTAAAATCATAGCTAGCTACAGACCTCCACCCATTACTCAGGAAGCCCACTCCACCTATCTGGACTTACTTGAATCCATTAAGATTCAACCCTCTACCATGATCCTCAGTGACTTTAACTACCTAAGCATAGAGTGGAAGACCTATTCTGACCTGAACATGAATGTTCCAAGATTCCTCGACTTCATCAATGCCAATGCATTGGATCAGCTGGTTGACACCCCTATGACAGGTGAAAATATCCTGAACTTGGTCCTAACCAACATGAGTCACCACTGTAGCACCCCTACAGTGTCATGCTCCTTGGTAAGATCCGACCATAAAGTGATCACTTTTGAAGTCACCATCTCCCCTGACCCCCCACCCCCCCTTGTTAGGGTCAAACAAAAAAAACTTCCCAAAGCTGACTACAATCTCCTCAGAGCAGGTATAAGCAGCTTCACAGCCACCATTCCTTCAGTTGGAACTAGCACTAATGTCCAAGCCTATTCAAAAACCTATATGAGCATCTACATAGCTGTAGGGACTCAGCAATACCTGACAGGACCAAATCATCTTCCTCAAGGAAGAGTAAACCTGTCTGGTGGACAGCAGGAATAAACAAACTCTATAATAAAAGGAAAACAATTGCTGTCCATGACCAAGAAGAAGCAGGTGCCAAGTTAGAAGCAATCCCTCCTTTGTCTGAACAAGCAAATAAGGTCACTGGTGAAATCCTCTAAGGCTAACTTCGAGTCCAAATTGGCTACCTCCACTAAAGACAATCACAAGGCCTTCTTCACATATGTCTGCAATCTCAAAGGTAACACCCAAATCTGCTCTGAACTGGTGGTTAACACCACATACACAAACACCATAGATATAGCAAACCTGCTGGCAGACAGGTTCAGTGAAAACTTCAACATCCCTGTCCCCCTCATCTGTAAACCAGGACATCCCCATGCCCCCCCC
This sequence comes from Protopterus annectens, assembly GCF_019279795.1. Classification (NCBI taxonomy): domain Eukaryota; kingdom Metazoa; phylum Chordata; order Ceratodontiformes; family Protopteridae; genus Protopterus; species Protopterus annectens. The sequence continues at coordinate 287,193,565 of NC_056730.1, read as the reverse complement.
CCCATCACCAGGGTGCAGGTCTTTAATGCCCTCTCAAAGGCAAAAAAATACAGTCTCCATGGGACCCAATAACATCCCTGGCTGTATCCTACATGAACTCAGGCATGAGCTCTCAGCTCCATTAGGCACCCTATTCAACCAAAGCCTGAGCACTGGCTTTGTCCCAGCTAAATGGAGGACAGCCACTGTTATCCCTCTACACAAAGGTGGAGCGTCCACTGACCCAGGCGGTTATAGGCCCATCAGCCTAACAAAATAATACACAACTTAAAAAATAAAATAATTAAAAATAAACAACCACAAACCAGTGACCCAATAAAAGTCCAAGCAAATTTTATTCACTCTCTGATGTCTCGGCTGGAATGCCTTCAAAGGAGAATACACACTCAAAAAACACTCAGTATAAATAGTGCTTCCAATTATTCAATAAAGACAATTAAAAAATCACATACTTAATTAAAGGAGAAATCTCAAATTACGTTCAGAATTCATACTATTAGGTATAAGAGTATCACATTTAAGAATATAGATGGCTTCTTTATATACAAATCTATCCCTAAAATAAATATCAGTAGAAACAAAATTAATTCTTTCTACTTTTTCTAAAATAGTACCTTGTAAACCTAGCCAGCCTAACAAGCCTGATCTGCAAGGCTATGGAATGCATTATCATGGACCTTATAAACAAAAATATTGGCAACCTCCAAATACTTGACCCCACACAGTTTGGTTTTGTCAAAGGGTGATCATGTCTGTTAAACTTGGTCGCCTTCTTCAAAACAGTCACCAAAGCTACGGACAAGGAGAAGACAGTGCACACCACTTACTTTGACCTAGCCGAAGGCTTTGATACTATTCCCCACTCGGGCATAATAGATAAAATCTCTCAGCTAGGCTTCAACCTGTATGTTACCAGATGGGTAGCTAACTGGCTCACTGATAGAACCAACTCGGTCAAAGTAGGGGAAGCCACCTCTAGTAGTAGACCAGTAATGAATGGTGTAACCAAAGCTCTTTTTTGGGGCCTCTACTGTTTGGGATATACTTTTCTGAGGTGGAAGCCAAAACCAGTGGTCTGTGGCTGATCAAGTTTGCAGATGACTGCAAGCTGGGCACTGTCTTAAATTCCCCTAGTGATATGAATATCCTCTAAGAAGGCCTTACTGAAACTAATAAAAAATACCACTAATGACAACAGCCACAATCACAGAGGCCATGGCCCCTAAAACGAAACACAAATACCACCAAAATAAGAAAATGTCTTACTGAAACTAATGACTGGTGCCAGAAGCATGGCCTCAAACTGAATGCCATGAATTGCATCATTATCTCCTTTGGGGAAAATGACATCCCCACTAATCACATTAATAACAACGTACTAAACATGCAATCATTTGTGAGGGACATGGGCACCCAGGTTGATAGCAACCTGACTTTTGACCACCACATTGCCTCCGTTGTATGGAAGGCTTTCTACATGGCCCACCTCATAAATTAGGGTAGTTCATCCAAGAACAAGGAGGTCATAACATCCCTGTACTCCTTTATCCAATTATCGAGTACAATGCCCCCTTCAGCATGTACCTTGCCAAGCACATGCAGCAGCTGGAGAGACCACAGAAGTTCCTAACCAGGAAAATCCAGGGTCTCAAACACCTATCCTATACAGATAGGCAAAAAGCCCTGTCCCTCTACTCAGTTTCATACAAAGTGCTCAGAGGTGACCTGTGTCTGGCATACAAGGCCATCTCAGACCCAGCCTTGATGGAGTTGCTGGATATCTGTAAGTCAAACTCCACTCATGCAACCTACATGCAAGGCCTTAACCTGGTCTGTGACATTAATAGAACTTGTTGGTGGGATAGATTTGTGTCACAAAGACTCCCCAGTCTGTGTACAGAATTCTTCTCCATGTCAAGCAGAGTACCTCTCTAGCCCTCTTTAAGAGGAACCTGGACAACTGGATGGGAAACAGAAAATACACCCCTGGGATCCCACCAGTGTCCCTGCTAGACAGGGGAAGCAGGTGCTGACTCTGAGGGAACATGGGCAAAATTCTTGACTAGGCTTATAAGGGCCTCTGGGTCAATAGCCTAGTATCATCCTATGAACCTATAAGAAGATAAACGTAGGTAGTGATTATCAATAGGAGAAGAAGTTGGCTCATGAGTTAATTCAGTGAATAACTGTCAATTGAATGAAGAAATTAAATAAAGTAGATACATAATGTCAGGTGAGTGACACTGATTGCTCAGCCATGTAATTCTCAGAAACTACCAGTATCTGAAGGCCCACATACAAGTGGAAGATTAGGCCCTTCCAACCTTGTGACGAACAGTTTGTCATGGCTGATTGATATGCCAGGGTACTGAATACTATCAGTGTCAGAACTGATGGAATAGCATTCACAAGTGGGATGATCAGTGGTGGATTAAGAAGTAATCATCTAGGACAGTCACTGGTGAATTAAATATGAGAGAAAAAAGCCCTGTGCTATAGGTCTAACATGTACAAAAGCTGGCATACTTGCAGTGCAGTGTAGCAAATATGTCTGCTCACTATTATAACTATATATTCTGTAATTCAGTAAGTAATACATTGAGCCATAGCATGGAGAAAAGTGTCTGTTTAGTTACTGCTCATGTATTAAAATTATATGCCAAAAAGAGTAAGTACTCCAACATACATATGCATGGCAGAACATTACAGGCTGCATTTTCTCTCAAATGAGCTACCTAGCACATATACCTAGTACATATAAGAGTTAATTGTGTTTATAATCAAATAACCTGTTAAACTACATGGTCATAGAATGATAGCACTTAATGTGATTAATAAATTAATTTATTATATCATATAAAGTATTGTAAATTAGTATTTGACTTATATATTCATTTTAGGAATATAATGCACTTCCCCTTTTGCAGGCTCAGTGACAATAATATTTGTGCTTTGCAATTCATAAGTCACTTCACCTTTCACATGCTTAGTTTCTAAGGATTTTTGTTAGGCATTATGGATGTCATGTCTGGGATGTATCTGGGCCTGGTTAGGATCAATAAGTAAATTGATGTCCCCAATACAGTCTTCTCCCTGGAGATTTTTTAACTCAGTCTGACTTTTGACCATAGTGAATCTGAATGGTTTTTTATCCATCAGAGTATCTGGTACTAGTCATTCATCTTTACAGCTATTTTTCTAGGAGAACCAACTGGGTTATCTATCCCTTTAATAATATGGCTATACTCATCCATCCATTTCGGCATATACCTGTGGTCATCTCTCCATCCTTCTTGAGGATATGGACATCCACCCATCTAGGTTTACTGCTGTAGTCGCCCATACTTCTAAGGTTATGCCTATGGTCATTAGTTTATTTTTAGGTTTGATGTGGTCATCTATCACTTGTGCATGTTTTTGGTCACATAGCTTCCATCAAACTTAGCCATCACGCAATGAATATTAAATCTATAGGTAGGCAAACACTTCTAGTCAGGTCTGCATAGTGTCTTCAAACATTATATTCCAGATGAATAGTAAATGTCAGGAGTTGTTTTTCTTGAAACCACATGCCCTAGTTTCTATATGTTATGTTTAAAATCATATACAGCATGTGCAAGGCCCTGTAGAAACATTTAAATATGGCCTGGTATACACATGCTCAAATTAAGAAAAATGGTACTTTTTGCAAACATAAGGTTTCACTGAAGTCCAGTCTTGAACTCAAGATCCTCTTCATCAATGTCAATAACATTGGTAGCAATAAGTCAATGGTTGACTACACTACATTTCAGTGCACTAGTAGAAAATAGTATTTTTTTGAAATTTAATAGTTTATGCTCAGGCTGCATGACTCTTTCCTATACATTTGAATAAACCTTTCAGCTAAACAATTTGGTGCTGAATGCTGGACAGTAAATGAGGTATGTTTTAGGTCACTCCACTTTATACAGGTTTTAAAGTCTTCTGAAGGAAACTGTGCAGTTGTAAATAACACTCTGTCCTTGCAGATATTTTTTTGTGAATATTGTTTATAACATTGTAACAGTATTTTCCGAGCTAATCAAACCCATGCAAATCCCTGTTGACAAAGTAAGCATATAAACAAATTAAAATATATGATTCTAGAATGGTCTATGAAAATCAATATGAATACTCAACTATACTTCTAAATGCAGTTCCAGGGAAGCAAAAGTGATCACGTTGGAACCATTTGGCATCCAGTAAAATGCTTCTGCTAACTCCTCAATTTGTTTATTGGGTTGGGGTCACCACATAAACTATAAACAAGATTCTACATTTTCACATTCCATAGATGTCATTCATGTATAATGTACAACACTCTGGTACATAACCAAAAGGATTATCATCTCAGTCTACACAACAGTGATACATGCCATTTAAATAACTGTTCCTTCCTGTCTATTAATATTGGATGCAGCCAGTCCATCCCTTTAGACCATTTCTTAATGACAATATCATGTGGTTGCAGGGATTGTTTATTATTCTGGATTAGTCTTTTGGGCAGTGGTAATTATTCCACTGTTATCCTATAAAAAATATGTAATGGATCTTTAGTGTTGATCCTTTAGGTGTTCTCATATGGTCATCGTGATAATCCATTAGCATTGCTATGCTACTTGGTCTCTTTTGATTCCTTTCAATTCAACATAATCATATTATGATCCCAGAGAAATTGCCTAGTGCTGTAATTGTGTTGCTGTCATGATAAATTTCCTGTTCATAATTCAGAAATGAATGACAGAGTCTGTTATTCCATTGCCAACAAAGATATCCTAAAACACAAATTCTGATTAAATGTCTTTACTCCCCAGATCATTTCAGTAAATCTGAGCATAACCATATTCAGCTGTCATTAATAACCTTGATGCAGACTCTAGGGCCTGCTGTGCCCTCCCTGAAACTTACAGACTAGAATAGCTCCTCTTTCATATAGTGAAGAAACATATGCCAGCCTAATAGGCCAAAAGGCTCAAACACTAATACCTTGTCCAATGTTATCATTCTTTTAGTTAACAAGAAAGCTTGCTTGCATATATTTGTCAATTCTCATGAAGTGTCATCTTACAAAAGTACTTTCAGTTAATCCTATATGATTTTATGGCTATTTTAATACTATTGTCCAGTTATAATTCAAGCGCCTCTGCTTATATGGCTTTTTGTATCATTTCTGATCCTCACTGCATCAGATTTTTCTGTTTTTTGACTGTGGATTTATGCACCATAGCTGCCTAACACATGCTGTTTTTTTCACATTTTGCTTTTAACCACTTGCACTCCATTTACCACACCTCCATTTGCACACATAGGTTCATAGGTTCATAGGTAGGTACTAGGCTATCTGCCAGAAGGCATTTATAAGCCTAGCTGGAATGTGTTGGCTTTCGCCGCCCCCTTAGATTAGTTCCCTGTGAGTATGTGATGGGTCAGGAGAGGGTTCACCTCTGCCAGTAGAGATGGTGAATTCCAGAAAACCCATCTTATCCTTTTTACTATCTCTCTTAAAGGAGCGATAGTAAAAAGGAGCTGCTGATTATGTACAATTTTCAGCAGCTAGGTAAAACTGAATGAGTTTAGGATAAACTTTTGAATGACAAACAAAACGCTTCACAAATGGATCAGGGTAAAACACTTCACAAATGGATCAAGACTACCAGTTGAAAATAAGTGATATAAAAAGCAAGTAATTTACAAAGAAAGCATGTTTACATGGGGCAAGCTTCCATGTATACTCCATGTGCCCTGGCTGCATCCCTGATCCCATGCTACATATTGTTCCAAATCAAAGGTCACACCGTGAGAAAAGGAAATACCTTTTATGTTCAGGAAGAACAAGTGATTTCCTCTAGCTGAAAAACAGACTTAAGTATGCTTCAAGGAAGCCAGAATTTGAACTGTGAATCAAACTGCATCTACTCGAAAATCTATCCACATCCTAAAGGAAATAGATTATGTGGGGTCCTTATCTGTCAGAGGCCATGTTTCTAGAAATATGCACAGTTTTTTTTAAGGCCCTACATTTATCTTAAACCCACGCAAAGATGGTGATCATGAGGAGAAACAAAAATAGAGCAAGTAACAGCTGACTTGCATAAGTGCAGTCAACCCAACAAAGCATACTCTGCAGTTTGAAGGTGGTCCACAGAAAATATTAATCTAGTTTAGCATTTCCTGTCTGTGATTTTTATGTTATGCTCTAACTAAATTTGTGTACTAGATGTCTCCTCAAAAACAGGCGTGCATGACCCACATTAAAAACGGTTTTAAGGCAGGATTACAGGGCATTTTTTAATCATTACCAGACTCTCATCAGGTAAAAATAAGATGCCATTAAGCCCAAGCATAGAATCATGGGAGAAATATTATCAAATGTAGTCTCAATCGAAATATGCCAATTAATGCGGTGACTCTCAAGGAAAAAGGTAATTAGAAATTCACCTTGCTTAAAGATAAAGTTTAGGAAATTAAATTTAACTTGTAACGTTGAGTATAATTTAAGACTGTGGGCCGCCTTTGCAAAAACTTAGATAGCGGTTTCGCAGCATTTACCATGTAAACAAACACCTCTGAACAGGAGTGGTGTCTTCACTGTGCATCGTTATAATTAGGATTGCGATTCTGGTGAACGTACTTCAGTATCCATAGACCGTGTAGTGGCCAAATAACTGAAAAGCAGCAGGTTATGACTGCCCCAATATCCTGTTTTGTTTTAAGCATTTACTACTGTGTATAATTCAAACTTTAAAGAAGGACCCGTAAAAAGTTGCCTAAAGGTGAATAGATAACGTTACTAGCCAGGCAAAGCAATGTTTCAAAACCTGTGCAACAACCAGTAAGTAAGCCCTACTGTTTTCTGGGGACCAATGTTTTGGCTGATATATTGTTCCTTCTCCTTGTGAAGTACATTTTGGTTACAGCTTTATGTCCAGTCACGTATCTGAAATAATTATTCTGTCTTGTTTTACACCACGTTGTATGCATATATTTGTGTGAGACAATTACCTTAGAATATGTGTGGATCAAAATCGTGCTTTTTGGATTACCACCCATGCATTTCTTCACAGCAACACCATGGGACACACAACTACAGCGAGAGGTCAGCAGCACACTGTCGCAATATGGTATTTTTATAAAATTTTATACAGTCTGCATCCTTAAATTAATATTTAGCATCACTGTGTGACATCTTGGCATAATGAAAGAATGCTTGCTTTTGTTTGTGCTTATTGGTTATTTTATTAACAATGCACTTAGACATGATTTATTGAACAACACTAATACTTTTTGAGGTTGTGTCTATGGACACTGTAATGTTCAGAGACTCCTCTAATGTTAAATTGCTAAATCTTTATTTGATATCAGCCTTTACTGCATTGTCATGTCATACATGTCACACACTAGTGGGTCTCTGCATGCCTCACATAGTCCCTCTCCAAACTGAAAATGCTCTGCTAATGTTCACAGCTCTGCCATATAGCCAGATATACTTCCATATTGTTACTTCTGTGAAATTTATATTATCCTGCAATTAGTAATGTTTTTTATACACACCAACTGAGTTTGCAAAGTCTGTACATCACACAAATATATTTATGTTTGTGTGTGTGTGTGTGTGTATATATATATATATATATATATATATATATATATATATATATATATATAAATAACAAAAATAAAAAACAAGTGAAAAAAGATCGTAGAAACAAAACCACTAATCCAATAAAATGATTGTGTCAGCACACAGGTTGCAAGTCCATAAAATATTTATTGTATAAATTCCACAAGCGCTTTCACCCTAACTCAATTGTAGGGCTTTTTCAAGTATAAAAACAGTGTAACTGTTCATTCAGCCATCTTTAAATAACTTCATTTTGAAAAAAGGTGCCAAAACCAGTCTGACCTAAATTTAAAGTAACCACTCACATTTTTACAACTGTCAAGTTTAAAAACACAAATAAATTCACTTTATTTACCAAATATTAATGAACTTGATAAAACTTTAAATCAAAGTAGTATAAACTAACACAAAATAACAGTTCTGTCTAAAAAAGAAAAAGAAAAGGGTATCAACAATTTTAAATACTTTAAAATTATGTAAAACTATACAATCAAAATATTACTTTAATAATTGTTTCAGTGGTTGTTTTAAATAGTTATTTTGATAAATCTTCAGCTTTTTTAATCAAATAAGGATTAATAGAAATATGCTCATTCAGTCCCGGGGGGTGGGTGGTGTTCAATCTAATTTGCCAATAGGTCTCCCTACAGCATAGCCAATTTTTCCAATCTCCCCCTTTAGGGTCAATAGGTACTTGTTCAAGAATACCAAAATGAAAGCCAGTGTGTTTAGGCTCCATTTGTAAATGTTTACTTAATGCATTATTAATATTCCCTTTTTTATGTTGTATAAATGTTCATAAATTCGTTTGTTTAATGCTCTCTCTGACTTCCCTATGTAGAAACTAGGACAGTCTCTACACAGGGCTAAGTACACAATACCTTTAGTATGACAGTTACCCTTCTTTAAATAAATCCTACTGTTGCCATAATTTTTTAAGGTGATAGGTACTTCATCCAAAATGTATCTATAATACCCACACCTACCACACCTACTAGTTCCCTTATCCAAAGTAGTTGTACATCTATAATTGTTACTTTCAAACACCTTTTTCAGATTTGTTCCTGTTTTATAAACAAAGTTAGGATGATCACCTACTTTGTATACTAAGTCTTTGTTGTGCTTTAACATCTTCCAATTTCTCTGAATGAGGTCCTTAATTTCCCTTGTACTGTTACTGTGTTGAAGAACCATAGCTCTTTTAAAAGCTTGTTCACTATCCACTTCATGACCTTTTACAATTTCCAATGGTTTCCCCAAAATAGGAGAAAATCTAGTTGCACGACCATTTATAATTTCTTCCGATACTTCCTTTATTAACCTATCAGGATAACCCCTTGAACTAAACAAATCAGAAATAAAATCAATTTCCACTAAAAAATCATCCCACTCTGATGTTATCCTGGCTGCTCTGACCATTTGGCCCTTGACTATACTCCTTTTTTGTTTCCAGGGGTGATCACTATTATAGGGGAGGTAGGAGTTACTGAAAGTATTCTTCCTATAAATTCTTGATTTTAATCCCCCTTTAGTTTTGTCTAACCTCACATCTAAATAATCAATTCCACCCTGGTCAAAATTAAATATAAATTTTAAAAATCCAGTGGTGGAATTTAAAAACTCAACAAACTCCACAATAGTGTTCGCTGGTACTTCCCAAATAATAAACAAATTGTCCAAGAAGCGTCGGTATAATTTAATGTTGTTGTTGTAAAAATATGAAAGGAACAAGTGCTGCAACTCCCATTGTAAAAGGACAAGGTTAGCATAGATGGGGGCACAAGCTGCCCCCATAGCTACGCCTCTAACCTGCTTGAAAGTTTCCCCCTCAAAATACACAAAATTGTTTTCCAACACAATTCTCATTAGTTCTATCAACAGGTCAATATCAAAGCTCAAGGTAGACTTTCTGTCCTTCAAAAGTAGCCAAAAGTAATGTAAACCCGCATCAGTTGGAATACAGGTGAATAAGTCAACCACATCAATGGTTAAAAAATACACCTCACCTTCATAAGACTGCAGTGTCAAACCACATAGAAAATCCCAGGAATCCTTCAACATATGCTCGTACTGATCAGGAATATGTTTAAGTGTATGGTCCAAAAAAGATGCAATAGCATATGTTTTAGATCCCTTCCCTGACACAATTGGCCTATATGGAGGGTCAGTTGTACTTTTATGAATCTTTGGAATTCCAAAGAAAGTCTTGGTTTCTTAATGGTCAACATAATACCAATCTTTTCATCCAGTCTACCTTTCATAATAAATTCTTCTATTGCTAGAGCTATTTTCCTGTAAGAGATGTTGATCTCATTCATAGAAACTGGAATATAAACATCAGCATCCCCCAGGATGTTCAAAGTTGTCGTTGAGTAAGTCTTCCAAGATGTGTTTTTCCCTTGTGGTCAGATTGGCCTTAAACAAAAACTTTTTCTTAATTTTTTTATCTCCACTCAATTCATATAAATCTGATGCACATGTCTCTTCAAACACCTGTAAAGCCAGATGGAGAGGAGGGTTGAATGTACTAGCCTTTCTAAAGCTAGTTGTATCATAGCCATTGGTCTGCTCCAACATTAATGCAAAATTTAATTTTCTAGTGTACAGTTTTAACTCTATGAGAGTATCACAAACATCAAATCTTACTGTTGGAACAAATTTAAAACCTTTTTCAAAAAGGTGAAAATGTTCTTTATTAATCTCAATCCCACTTAGGTTAAAAATTTAAAAACTAGTGTAGGAATAAGTCACTTTGTCAGAGTCAATAACTATTTCCCTATTTACTCTTTTGTCCAAGTTGATCATTACACTTTTCCTTTCTTTTTTGTTGTTGTTTTCACTTGGTTCCTTCCTCTTCCCTTTCCCCCAGAAAAATCCTGTTCATTCAACTCTTTTTCTTCCCCTCCCTCAACCATGTCAGTGGTAACTACCACATCTTTGTCAGCATCCACAGTGGTGGGGTTAGGTGTAGAAATATTAATCACTGGGTTGATTGGATTGTGGTGCAAAACATCCACAGTAATTTGTCTATTGTTGACAAATTTTTCACCTATTTTAGATTGTTCAACTGTTTTAGATTTGGTCAAGTCCCTTACTACTGTAGGATCAAATTGTTTGTATAAACTGTTCCTGTAAATTCTCCCTTTGAACACATAAGCCGTATTTTCACTGTATTGTTTCAAATCCCTTTCTAATTTTCTTTTTTTTCTTTCATATATTTCTTCACATTTTCTTTCAATTCTGAAAAAAAATATTATCATAACTTTCTTTATTAAATTCAAATAACAAATCCTCTCTGATGGCTTCATCCAATTTCTCTGCTTCCTTTAACATCATATCCACCTTCATTTTAGCAAATTTTACCATCAGCTTTAAAATTTTAAAACCACATTCCCCGAACACACTATTAAATTCATTAAGCATGTCCAAATCATAAGTAAAGCCTTCAGGGTATTTACACACATGTAACCCTTGTGGGACAACTTTTTTTGTTAAACATTCTTCTAAATATGCAATGCCAATATTAACACATTTTATTTTATACAATTTGTTTTCCAAATCCCTAATTCCGTCTTTTAAAGAAGACACTATAAGAGAATGACCTGCCCCTTTAGACTTGTTTTGGTGGCAGGAATAATTGTTAAAAAAGTCTCCTTTACTTTTTACATAATCAAACCATTCTCTAACATTATGAACACGCCCTGATTCATTGTTAATAACTTTATCAATCTGAGTAACAGTACCTTGGTGTACACGTACACCTTGTGAACATTTTCAATGTCCAAAATACTAGTAAGTCCACTGATAGCAACAGTAGACTCTCCCCTCCTATGGTCGTCGCCCAGTGTTTGTTCAAACCTTTGGGAAGAATGGTTGGTTCCACATCCCTTATGTGGAACTGAGGTAAACTCACGAAGAGTTCCAACCTGTGCCCCCAAATCACCTAAATAAGCATATTTATATTAAGCCTTATTTGATTAAAAAAGCGGAAGATTTATCAAAATAATTATTTAAAATAACCACTGAAACAATTATTAAAGTAATATTTTGATTGTATTGTTTTACATAATTTTAACGTATTTTAAATTTTTGATACCCTTTTCTTTTTCTTTTTTAGACAGAACTGTTATTTTGTGTTAGTTTATACTATTTTGATTTAAAGTTTTATCAAGTTCATTAATGTTTGGTAAACAAGGTGAATTTATTTGTGTTTTTAAACTTGACAGTTGTAAAAATGTGTGTGGTTACTTTAAATTTAGGTCAGACTGGTTTTGGCACCTTTTTTCAAAATGAAGTTATTTAAAGATGGCTGATTGAACAGTTACACTGTTTTTATACTTGAAAAAGCCCTACAATTGAGTTAGGGTGAAAGCGCTTGTGGAATTTATACAATAAAAATTTTATGGACTTGCAACCTGTGTGCTGAGGTGATCGTTTTATTGGATTAGATATATATATATATATATATATATATATATATATATATATATATATATATGTGTGTGTGTGTGTGTGTGTGTGTGTGTGAGTGTGTGTATGTGTGTGTCTATATATTTCACTATGCGGGTACCAGTAAAGTACACACCAACCCACACATATTGATGTATATTGTATTAAGAAGTTTCTGTATAACTTCATTGTTATAAATGTTACTAATTGCTACATATGAAATTTCTACTATGATATTTTATTTTTCTCTGTCTATATGTGCAGTTGTTTCCTGCATTGAGAATGAAGCATTGTAATTTTGTTCAGCTATACTGCTGTGTAGTTCTGAATGACAATAAAGTTTTCTTTGACATTGACTTTGATTTTGTTGTCAAAAGACCCAGATCATCAACATCCCTTACCATTTGATAAGTGTTCCCTTGTTCCTATATCTGCATAGGTTCATAGGTTCATAGGTAGGTACTAGGCTATCGGCCCTAGGGCCCATACAAGCCTAGCCAAAAAATGTACCCTGGCTTTCGCCACCCAAGAAAATTATTTTCCTGTGCCCCTGTTGAGCAGAGCCACAGAAGTGATCCCCGGGATTTCCCATTTCCCATCCAATCATCAAGATTTTTCTTGAAGAGTGCTAATGAGGAGCTCTGTTTGACATAGATAGATAGTCTGTTCCAGAGTATGGGAAGTCTCTGGGACAGGAATCTATCCCTCCAGCATGTTCTGTTTATTGTGGTGACAAGGTTAAGGTCCCTAGAGTGTGTAGCTCGGAGGGATTGGGATTTCTTTAAGTGGAGCATGTCCAACAGCTCTGGGTTTGACATAGCTTTGTATGTTAGGCAGAGATTGCCCCTGAGTAGGCGATATGCGATGGAGTAAAGCTGTAGCTTTTTGAGACGGTCTGCATAGGGCATCTGTTTGAGGCCAGTAATCATCTTTGTGAGGTATTTCTGTGGTCTTTCCAGTTGTTGTAGATGTCTTATGAGGTACATACCAAAAGGGGCATTGTACTCTATAATGGGTCTAATGAGTGATGAGTAGAGGGGAACAATGACCTCTTTTTTGCTGGATGAGAATCCTTTTGTGATGAGATGAGCCACGTAGAAGGATTTCCTGACCACTGTGGCGATGTGATTATCAAAGGAGAGACTACTGTACACCTGTGTCCCAAGGTCTCTTATCACATTTTTGGCATTAAGTAGACTACCAGCTATGTGGTAGTTCATGGGTACAGAGTTTTTACCAAAGGGGATGACAATACACTTTTTGGCATTGAGCTTCAGGCCATGGCTTTGACACCAGTTATCTGTCTCAGTGAGGCCCTTTTGTAGTTTGTCCACATCGTTAGGAGTTTCGATTATGGCTCCTAGTTTGCAGTCATCTGCAAACTTTGTTAGCCAAAGACCTTCTGTGTTGGCCTGCACTTCAGAGAAGTAGATAACAAACAGGAGAGAACCCAGGACCGAACCCTGTGGTACTCCACTTGTCACTGGTCTGATGTCGGATTTGGAATCCGCTACTTTCACAGTGTGGGTTCTGTCCGTGAGCCAGTTGGCAACCCATCTTGTGACATAGGGATTTATACCTAGTTTAGTGAGCTTATCTATAATTCCAGAGTGGGGGATGGTGTCGAAAGCCTTGGCGAGATCTAGATAAGCTGTGTGAACCATTTTACCCTCATCTATGGCTTTGGTGACTGCTTCAAAGAAGTCAATCAGGTTTAGGAGACATGATCTGCCTTTTAAAAATCCAAACTGAGTACGGTCCAGAGTTTGGAGATTACCAATGTCTTTGTTTATGAGTTCCATGATAATACGTTCCATGGCCTTGCAGACCAGGCTCGTCAGGCTAATGGGGCGGTAGTTCCCGGGGTCCGTCGTGGCTCCCCCTTTGTGGAGTGGGATAACTGTAGCAGTGCGCCATTCAGTGGGTACAAAGCCTGAGGTGAGGCTATGATTGAACATGGTGCTTAGGTAGGGTGCCAGTTCATTCTGTAGTTCGTGTAGAATGCAGCCTGGGATATTGTCAGGTCCCATGGATGCTGTGTTCTTGGCTTTGGAGAGTGTGTTTTTTACCTGTGCAGCAGTGATTATAGGAACTTTGCATTCTTCCGGTATAGAGATGGGCCCTCTAGGGGGTGAGAGGGGGGTATCACATTCATTGATTACTTTTTGTTATATAAGTTCATTTTATTTTCTTAATGGTTTATCCTGGTGAGTCTCATGCTGTTAGCAGGCTGAATGGGGCAGACCAATCTTCCCTATCCCTAACAACAGTCTCCATGTCTCTTGGAGGATGCCAAGACAATCCAGACCAGGCTAGAGATAGAATCTATACAGCATGTCTTGTCATCTGCTCCACAGCCTCATCCTAGATGGCAGTCAGCTAGGGGCAGCCTCATTAGGTACACAAACCACCTCAACTTGCATTTCTCAATCATTAGAAGCTTTGGCTCTATTCCCATCACTCCCAGCTCCTCTCTGTGTTATGCACAGTGAGCTTGGCTAGCTGATGGTGCCTCTTGTATCTGTGTTCCCATTCTTTCAATCACCATAGGTGGGGACTGAATATAGACTGGTAAATTAAGAACTCTGTCCTTTTTCTCAGATCCTGTCATTCTCCAAGGTCCAGTATAATGCACATATTACTGCCAGCACTGCACCCATGTACTGCTCAATTTCATGATTCTCTCTGTGGTGCCAGGATAAGAATAACTGATGTAAAATATGATGTATTTGTTCTTTATTATTTCAGAATGTTAGCATATTTATAAACCATATCTAAGCCTTGTAAAATATGTAACATAATCTGTACTGTGGAATTCCATATATAAGATATGTTAACAGTGACAGGAGAATTGTACTTGTATTTGTTCTGTTATGTCATGTAGAAAACTAAATATGTAGATATGATGCCTGAAGGTGACATTTCCCTTTACTGAAAAAAAAAGCAATTCAACTCAAGAATGCAATGTGTTTTATCTAGATCTATCACTCTTCATAGTTAGGCTGTTAGCAGGTCAGAAAATACAACTGAAAGTTTCTTTAGAGGGCTAGATAATGAGAGTTAGGAAGCAGTCATTAGTATTCACATTTAGAAGACTGCTAGTCTTCCCAAGTGTATGAATGTGGAAAAATGTGCTTTAGTAATTTTTTTCTGTGGGAGCAGAAGTGATGAGATGAATGTATATCTGAAACCGCAACTAGTGTTAAGTCAATCAATTCTGATTGCAGGATCAGTAACCACATCTCTGAAGATTTGCAATTCTGCCTTTATTGTTTTAGTACAGAGCATGGCTGATGGATCATTATGTATTTAAGTTAGAATAGCTGCTGTATTTATCTAGCTTAGAGATCTTCTTTAAATATTTTGGCTATACAACTATTTTTTTTTTACTTGTACATTATTACCTCTATATTTAATGTGTACCGGCACTGTCATTTCTTATTTATTGTTTAAGTAAAGTTTTATTTACTCACTTTTAAGATCCTATGGTTGGTATTTATTATGTATTTATTTATTTATTCATTCTTTATTATCAGATAATGAGGTACTATTTAGCACACTGTATTGGCATGCTGTTGTATTCACACCAAGTAGCCAGATCACATCACAGAGGGTGGAAAGAAAATATTTATTTAACAGAGCTATCAAAAAGAAAGAATTCTGGAAGATTGTGTAAGAATTAACATATGACAAGGTATAGGTTATGTCATGTTAAGAACCGTTCCAGGTGTATTTCAAAGTTTATGGCACTTTCACTGAGTGCCTTTCAGGTTCATAGGTGTTTGCTAGGCTAACGACCACAAGGGCCTTTTTAAGCCTAGCCATGCATCTCAAATCTCTGTCAAGTTCTGATACCCTTGATAAGTGTAAGTATGGGCTTGGGAGATGAACCATGTACAGGTTACCTGTTTGCATCAGAGACATAGTTCATAGGTAGGTACTAGGCTATCAGCTCAAGGGTCTAAGTAAACCTAGCCAACAAGGTTCCCTGGCTTATGCCACCCAAGAAAGTTAATTTCCTGTCCCCCTGTCAAGCAGAGCCACAGAAGTGATCCCCGGGGTGTATTTCCTATTTCCCATCCACTCATTAAGATTTTTCTTGAAGAGTGCTAATGAGGAACTTTGCTTGACATAGATAGGTAGCTTGTTCCAGAGTATAGGAAGTCTCTGGGACAGAAATCTATCCCTCCAGCATGTCCTGTTTATTGTGGTGACAAGGTTTAGGTCCCTAGAGTGTGTAGCTCGGAGGGAGTGGGATTTCTTTAGGTGTAGCATGTCCAACAGCTCTGAGTTTAACATAGCTTTATATGTTAGGCAGAGATCTCCTCAGAGTAGGCGATATGTTACAGAATAAAGCTGGAGTTTTTTGAGACTGTCAGTGTAGGGCATCTCTTTGTGAGGTACTCCTGTGGCCTTTCCAGCTGCTGCAGATGTCTTGTGAGGTATATTCCAAAAGGGACTTTGTACTCTATAATGGGTCTAATGAGTGCCGAGTAGACGGGAACAATTACCTCTTTTTTCCTGGATGAGAACCCTTTTGTGATGAGTCGTGCCACGTAGAAGGATTGCCTGACTACTGTGGTGATGTGATTATCAAAGGAGAGACTACTGTCCACCTGTGTCCCAAGGTCTCTTATCACACTTTCGGTGTTAAGTATACTACCGCCTATGTTGTAGTTCATGGGTACAGAGTTTTTACCAAAGGGGATGACAATGCATTTTTTGCCATTGAGCTTGAGGCCATGCCTCTGACACCAGGCCTCTGTCTCAGTGAAGCCCTTCTGTAGGATGTCCACATCATTTGGGGACTTGACTATGGCTCTTAGTTTGCAGTCATCTGTGAACTTCATTAGCCAGAGGCCTTCTCTGTTAGCCTGTACTTCAGAGAAGTAGACACCAAACAGGAGAGGTCCCATGACTAAACCCTGTGGTACTCCACTTGTCATTGGTTTGAAGTCAGATTTGGAGTCTGCAACTTTAACAGTGTCGGTTCTGTGAGCCAGTTGGCAACCCATCTTGTGACGTAGGGAGTTATACCTAGTTTAGTGAGTTTAACTATAATTCCAAAATGGGAGATGGTATTGAAAGCCTTGGCGAGGTCAAGATAGGCTGTGTGAACCACCTTACCCTCATCTATGGCTTTGGTAACTGCCTCAAAGAAGTTGATCAGGTTCAGAAGGCATGATCTGCCTTTCACAAACCCAAACTGGGTGGGGTCCAGAGTTTGGAGGTTACCAATGTCTTTGTTTATGAGTTCTATGATGATACGTTCCATGGCCTTACAGACCAGGCTTGTAAGGCTAATAGTGCAATAGTTCCCAGGATCAGTGGTAGCTCCCCTTTGTGGACTGGGATAACTGTTGCAGTGCACCATTCATTGGGCACAAAGCCTGACGTGAGACTGTGATTGAACATGGTGCTTAGGTGGGGAGCCAGTTCATTCTGAAGTTCATGTAAAGCGCAGCCTCGGATGTTGTCCATTCCCATGGATGCTGTGTTTTTGGTTTTAGAGAGTGCAGCTTTTACCTGCATAGATGTGATTACAAGGACTCTGCATTCTTCCTGTATAGATATGGGCCCTTTAGGGGCTGAGACGGGGGTAAAGTTAGCAATGAACCTATCTGCCAGGATGTTGGCAATATCAGTTGGTTTTGTAATTTTCGTGCCGTTGTGCTGTAACTCAGAGCAGATCTGGGTGTTGCCACTGAGATTCTTGACATAGCTATAGAATGCTTTGTGGTTGTCTTTAGAGTCAGTGGTGATTTTGTTTTCGTAGCTAGCTTTATAGGATCTTATAAGGGATCTCAGCTTCTTACTGAGGTTGACCTGGGAGCTCCTCCACTCATGAGATTTTACTCTCTTTTGCAACAGTTTCTTCCTTCTGTTATAGAGATTGTTTATAGCAGGGGACCACCAGATTGGCTTCCTTTCTTTGGAGGATAGCATGTTGGTTCTGTTTGGGATAGCATGATCCATGCACTTGTGTAAGTGCTTATAGAGTGCATTTGTGTAGGATTCAGCAGTTGTAACTGTATTGTCCATCTGCATGGGTGTCATGAAGTTCGCCACTTCTGTCTTAAGAAGCATGAAGTTGGCTTTGGAGAAATTTTTTGCCATGGTTTCCTTAATGGTGGGTGGGGATGTGGATATCTAGGGTGATTAACTTATGGTCAGATCTGACCAATGAGGAGTAAACTTCAGGTGTAAAACTCATGTTGGTAATGACTAGGTCTAGGATATTGTTGCCCCTGGTGGGGATGTGGATAAGTTGATCCAGGGCACTGGAATTTATGAATTCCAGAAAGTGTTGAGAGAAGGAGTTGGTGCATGAGTAATTTTCCCAGTTAATGGTGGGGTAGTTGAAATTGCCCATTATTAGGGTGTTTGGTTGAACCCTAATATTTTCCAGTATATCAAGAAAAGAGGAGTGGGAATCCTGGGGCATGGTGGGGGATCTGTAGCAAGCTACAATTTGGATTTGCACTTTGATAGCCTCGGATGCATTATGCTGCGCAACTAGCCTGGAGGCATGGATATCCTTAATGAATATGGACACACCTCCGCCTTTGGTGTTCTGGTCCAGGTTAGATGGCCGAAAAGTGTGGTATGGGTTATAGCCTGGTAATGCAGGGGTGCTCTCTAGAGCCTTGAACCAGGTCTCAGTCACTGCACAGATATCGATGTTCTCCATTTTAAGGAGTGCCTCGAGTGAGTGCATTACCCTCAGTTTTTGCTTGCCTGTTCCTGTTATGGTGGTGAATTTGTCATTTGAACCTTGCCTAAAAAAGGCACTATAGGGGCGGCAAGACCCTTAGCCAGTATCCGGAATCCCAGTGGTGACAGATGCAGGCCATCTCTGGCAAAGCATCGTGGTCTGTCAACCATGTCATCCCAGGCAGACAGATACTGGATCCCCTTAGAATGACATCAGAAGCTTAGCCAATTGTTGAAGTCAATCATTTTGTCCTTGTACTGCAGTATCATTCTGGGCGATGGCAGGATGCTACTCAGGGCTAAGATCATACCTGCCTGGGCTACAAGATCGGAGAGCTCTTCCATGTCTCTTTTCATGTAGTCCAGGGAGGTACATCTCAGGTCGTTCACACCAACATGGACAATGACAGAGTCATGTTTGTACTTGTGGAGTGACCTAAGTGCATGCATTATGTGGCGGATCCTGGCACCTGACAGGCAGCTGACAGTAACCTTCTCCTTGCTTAGCCTGGTGAGGGGACATTAGTGTGTCTGTCTATAGCGTCACCTCTGACTAGTGTGTTGGGTGCATTGTTTTGCCTTATGGGCTGTGGTTTATTGGCACACTGAGTCTGTGGGCTATATGTCATTTGGGTTGTGTTGGGGGTGGAGGTTGCTTATGTTTCTGCTTTGGAGGTCTCTGTTGCTTGAGCAGATTATTATTGAGAGCCTCTGTGAATGTTTTTGTGTTTCTATGTGTGGATTTTGGTGGTGTAGGTTTAGTGGGACTATGTGATGAGTGTGGTGTGGTGCAAGTGTCTACCTTCTCCTCTTGACTATCAAGTTCAGTCTTGGTTGGAGAGAGCTTTACCTCCAGTTTGGCTAGATAAGTGCATATCTCACAAGTTGTGGTGTTGGGTGGTAGGAGGAGAGGGTTGTCTGTGTACATGAACAATTGCTACATTGCCCCAAGATGCCCAGATTCATCAGATAGACAGGAGAGAACACTGGGAGCTGACCCTTGGACATGCCTGAATAAAAAAACTTATTTCCTCTAGGCAAGTGAGGAAAGTCAGTATAAAAGCTGTTTTTCTCTAAGCAAGTGAGGAAAGTAAGTACAAAAACATAGGTGACAAACCAGGGATGAATTTCTGGTTTCCCATCCAATAGTCCAAGTTGCACTTGGATTGGATTAGGGAGCAACTCTGCTTTACATGGATGGGGAGCCTGTTCCATAGACGGGGTAGTCTCTGGGATACATACCTATCTCTTCAGCAGGTCCTATTTATATCACAGGCAAGGTTTAAGTCTTTAGAATGGTTAATTCTGGTACTGTTTGTTTTGTGGATATGCAGGAGGTCCATCAGAGTGGGATCTGACAATGCCCTGTATGCCAGGCAAAGATCTCCCCTCAAAAGCCTGTAGGAGACAGAATACAGGGATAGGGCCTTGAGGTGGTCTGCATTGGACATATTACTTATGCCCTGCATTCTTTTAGTGAGGAACCTCTGTGGACGTTCCAGTTGTTGGATATGCCTGGTTAGGTACATATCAAAGGGGGCATTGTACTCAATGATAGGTCTGATGAATGCTGAATACAGTGGAACAATGACTTCCTTGGACTTAGATGCCATACCTTTGTTTATAAGTTGCGCAACATAGAATGATTTTGTCACTATTGTAGACACATGATGATCAAAGGCTAGATTACTATCTATGTGTGTCCCTAAGTCCCTGACTACTGGGTCAACTCTAAGGGGTGTGTTGTCAATATGATAGTTACCAGGGATGAATGACTTCTCAAAGGATACTATTATGCATTTCTTGGCATTTAGTTTTAGTCCATGACTCTGATACCAGTTGTTTGTCTGTGTCAGCCCCTCCTGGAGAAAATTTGTTTCAGTCTGAGATTCGATGACAGCTCCTAATTTGTAATCATCTGCAAATTTAGTCAGCCAGAGACCACTTTGGCCTTGACTTCTGAGAAGTAAATGCCAAAAAGGAGTGGTCCAAGGACTGATTCCTGAGGAACTCCACTTGTGACTGGCCTCTTTGCAGTGGTGGACTCCCCAATTCTGACTTCCTGGTTCCTGTCTGTGAGCCAGTTGGATATCTACTAGGTGGCATATGGGTTTGTACCTAACCTTTTGAGTTTGTCAACAATGCCTGAGTGAGTTATTATGTCAAATGCCTTGGCCAGGTCAAGGTAGGCAGTGTGAATGATTTTGCCCTCATCCATTGCTTTGGTCATCTTCTCAAAGAAGTCCATCTGGTTGAGTATGCACGATACGCCCTTTACGAAACCAAACTGGGTTGAGTCCAGTGTCTGGAGGTTTACTATATCTCTGTTGATCATCTCCATGATAATTCTTTCTATGGCTTTACATATAAGACTAGTAAGATGTATGGGTCTGTAGATGGCCCACCTTTGTGCAGAGGGATGACTATTGCCTTTTTTCATTCATGAGGCACAAAGCCTGTTTGGAGGCTACAGTTAAATAGTAATTCCAGAGGCCCTGATAGGTCATGTTTCATGCTATTTAAAAGGCATCCTGGGATATTGTCTGGGCCTAATTGATGTAGTGTTCTTGGTCTGAGAGAGAGAGCATTAAGGATCTGTTCCCTAGTGATAGTAGGGGGAATTATATTTGATGATATTTCCTGAGGGAATGTTGAGGGGGAGAGAGGAGTAAAGTTGCAGCTGAATTTATCAGCCAAGAGGTTTGCTATATTTTCTGGGTCGGTATAGGTGGTTCCATTTACAATGAGCTCTGCACACAATTTTATACTGCCTTTGAGGTTGCGGACATAGCTAAAGAATGCTTTGTGGTTGTCCTTGGCCTGGGAGGCCAAACTGACCTCAAATTTGGCTTTGGTAGACTTTATTTGGCCTCTGAGTTGTTTGTTTAGTTTAATAAGAGTGCTTTTATCCTGCTGGGTGCTGCAAATCCTAATTTTTGCCATGATTTTCTTCCTCCTGTTATATATCCGATTGATTTTGTGATTCCACCAGGGTGGATTGTTTTTTGAGTTAGTTCTGTACTTCTTCATGGTGGGTACAGCTGCCTCTATACAGCTATTAACATGCTTTTACAGGGTTTTTGTGACCTGTTTCTACCTGGATGTGTTAATTTCAGAAAGCAAACCATACCTTAGACTGTAACAATGTGCTTATAAAATGGTTTCAAGGAAACAAAACAAATGTAAATGCACAGAAGGTGGAAGAGGTGTTGGTAATTATAGAAAAAAGAAGAAACAAAACACAAATAGGCCCTAAGATTAGACAACGTTTGCTTGTTTGAGTTATACAGTCATATACACATGCTCACACACACACACACGCACACACACACACACACACACACACACACACACACACACACACACACACACACACAC
Organism: Protopterus annectens; assembly: GCF_019279795.1. NCBI lineage: Eukaryota > Metazoa > Chordata > Ceratodontiformes > Protopteridae > Protopterus > Protopterus annectens. The sequence goes on along the minus strand of NC_056730.1, from coordinate 287,171,382 downwards.
ACACGTATACAGACACACAGACACACAGACACACACACACACACACACACACACACACACACACACACACACACACACACACACACACACACACACACACATTTAAAATGTGGATAGTGGCAGTATTTTGTAACTATAAAATGCCACAATTCATCATATCCATGTCTGATGTTATAGTCCAGCTAAAACTACACTTTGGCTGAAAAATAAGGTCAGTGGTGAAAACTTTTAGAGTTTTACTCCCTTCCTTGAAATGAAATTACCTCAAAATCAGTTACATGAAGTAGGAGATTTTTGGTCATTTTGTAATTGACTGTGGTCTTCCACCAAACTGTAATTTTATCTAGGTTATATTAGGTAGATCAGACTGATGCAGGGCATGGCTTATCAGCTTTAATTGCTAAATGAAGAAGTATTGGGTTATAGGTACACAGAGTGGGTGTCTTGCATGTACACTGTGTGCTGTTTTTCTGATACTTGTGTAACACTATCATAGATGTAATGAAACTGTCTACCTCATGAATGACAGATGGAAGAAAGGAGCAAGCAACTATGGCCAAGGATAAAAACTCCCTTTTTACCAGTAATTAAGCTGGAGCTATGTATATATACATATATATGTTGAGAACAGCAGTCTGACTTGAACAAAGGCTTCCTTTCTAATAAGAAGCTTACTTGCTGAAAGGAGGAGGAAGTCCACTCATTGCAGTCTGAACATAAGAAAACAGAATAAGACCCACATTTTCTTTGACAAGTGCCAAACCTGCTTTTTCAAGGTTCAGACAGGGGTGTTTTCACCTAAGTGAAAGTGTAATGAACACTTTATTAATTAGTATCTCTTGAACCCTGAGTATGTGGCAGGAGACAAGTGTTACTATCTATGCTTGGCTAGTGGAAGTAAGACATTCCTCCTTGCTGGTACATCTGGACATTTCCCAAGATCTGCCAATCTGTGTACTTCTTTTTAATTTCAGGTATGCAAGACGGGATCTAAAAGTGAGAAAAAGATCAAGAATGTAAAGCACCTTAAATGCATTGATAGAGTTGAGCAGATTGACATTAGGGCATTCATTATTTATGGAATTAAATAGGTTACTTATTCTCAACTAAATTACTTTGATAAAAGTTTAGCTTGCTCTTTTACAAAGTTTACAGAATTCATGGTGCCTCCCTGAAGATTCCAAGAGTAAAATCTGTAGAAATCTTTATAGTTTGGTGGCCTGGATTTTCGAATAAAAGTATACTTCAGTACATGCTGTGTGGGTAAATATGTAAAACATGTGATACTGGTCTCTTTTGTGGTGATTCAGGACCTTTAAACGACACGTTGCTTTTTGATTCTCCTTTTGTGTAACTAACTTATATCAACCAAACTTTTTAAGAACACGTTGGATGCAATATATTAAAATAAAACAAGCATTTGTTAATGTTAGATATATTGTTGGATTTATTAAACCATAATAGTGTAGTGTTAGCTTACTGACAGAGTAACAGCATATCTGCCTATGCTTTCAATGGTCTGGGTTTCACCAGTGGCCTAGATGCCAGAAATGTATCTAGGTCAGGCAGAGTGTAGTGGGAAACGTGGGCAAGGGGGTTCATAGACTGGAAGTTGTCCTATCATATGTAGTAGAGGTTGCACATAGATAGGCTGGAGGTCGTGCAGTGGAGTGTAAATGCTGCCTCACTTCATGGTGTTCTATGTATATAATCATTGTAGTATGAGGGTTTAGGGGATTTGTTAGCCACTACCAGAGTATAGGGATAGTGCAAAATATACAAAAATAACTTTAATAATGCTACTTCAGTAAACAACACCTTTCAACTGTTCAGAATTTTGCAGAATGCCCAGATTTTTCTCTTATATTTTGCAGAATGTCTAGATGTTTATCCTACATTTTGGTCTGCTCATCATAAAGTGGTTTTCTGGCAAATTATTGAGGACTTAAGTCACTAAATAATGACAGACATGAGTTTCAGACTTCATATCCATTAGAAAATGTATGTTAATGCAAACTCTTTTATTCTGTCTCTTTTCTATGTTTATGAGAGCAATATTAAAAATCTTTCCCTGGTTTTGGGCATTTGTCCTCCCATTATTTTTGGCTTAGTCCAGAATTCTTCTGCTAAGAGGTTGAGAGGTATGCACTACACCACAACCATCACTGGGATGCAGCCTGTAGTATCTCACATTACTTTCAACCTCTTAGTGCAACTTAATCCGAATAATGCCTGAAAGAATGGGGGGACAGAGCCCCAAAAATAGGGACAGATTTTAAATGTGTCTCTAATAAACTTAGAACGTTGCTAGAATAACATATTTTGTATTGGTATGCATATTCTGAAGGATATAAAGTTTGAAACTAGTGACTTCAATCCTCAGTGATTTGCCAAAAAAACACAAAGTTTATGAGTAACAGAACAAAAATATGAGGAAAAAATCTGGACATTCTGCAAAAGTCTGAACAGTTGAGAGGTATGGTACCCCATTCCATCACTTTTCCCCTCCCCCCAGAAAGTTGACAAGGAGACAACAATTGATCTGTCATCCTGTCCCAACCAGCCCTCCACTAATCATGCCAAAGTCTGGTCATCAGTTACTAACATTATAGATAGAGGGTATTCTCTGCACCAATAAACCACCCTCCAAGGACAATCTGAACTTTGATGCCACATCACTATGTACTACTGTGATAAGGCTACCTTGTGAACAAATGTACCAAACATTTACATTTTGCTCGGAAAGTGATCTTTTTGCTCACAATTGGCAAAACCCTGCATTCAGCAGAAAGAAAAAAAATGTTTTGCCCTACATCTGAAGAATGACAGCACTTAATGCAGAAGTATAGTGCAAACGTGAAGCCAAAATACTGAATACCATGAAAGTTACATGACAATGATTCCTAGATTAAACATGTTTGTAACTTTGGCTACTGCATTTTAAAGCCCCAATCATAACAGCACCATCAGATTGCCATTTCATTCCTCAGTGTGATTTTGTACATGGTTTGTGCAATCACCCTCAGGGAGTAATTGTACAATGAAACTATCTTAGTTCACAAGCTGTACTTTTAAACATGTTGATGAACTAGGGCATTGTCTGGCAGTTAGTGCAGAGGACTAATGTTCTGAGGTATTAACAAGATGCTTCATACAGTCAGAGGTACAGAGTTTGATTCCTTCCAGCACCACTTGCCTAGTGTGTGACATTGAGCAAGTCATTTGACTACATAGTGTTCCAGGGCCACCTCTGAAAGGGACAGTTGTGTCCATTGGGCTTACCTACTTAGCAAGTATATCAAATGAAAAAAAATAAGTGACATGTTGAACAAGTGGCCAGATATATTGCAAATTGCCAAAGATAAAGCAAAGACTGATGAAATTTAACAGAAGTTGATGATTTTATTGATTATCAATAATTTTGGATCAGAATTTCAAAAACCCACACCATAGAGCTCATCCTCAAGTGTTATAGCACTGTCATGCTAAATCATCCAGAAATCTTTTTTTTTAGTCATAATATTCATCTTTCAGAACAGGTTTGCACTCTTATAGTAAGGAATACACATTTCATGCATATCATGCTGAAAATTCATTGCCAAAATATTAAAAAAAGGAATCATGCTGTTGGCTGACAGTCTCAAACTAACAAAAGTAATGAATGAAGTACTTACCCTAGTTGCTAATTAATTTCCACAGTTTCAGTACCTATTCCTGCTCAAAAACAGATGGAGAGTCAGAAGTTGTAGAAAGTGAACGCTGCTGGGAAAGTGGTAAAATGGTAATTGTTGAAGTAGGTGGGGCAGAGCATATCAAATAATGATGGGCAGTTTTGTTTATTGCAGAAATAAAACACTTCCTTCTTTATTTGTGAACTTGTACTTTGGTTAAGTATGTGCTATCAGCAGTCAGCCTAGGGCAACTAACCCTGAGGTCTAGGCACACCACTTATCATAACAGTATATGAATTTGTGTTAAAATGGAAATTATGGCCACAGTAGAAATACAGACTGGGAAATGTGTTTGTGCCATGTAATTTAACAGATGATTTTCTTTACAAGGCTTCTTCAAGAATTATATAATCACATGAGTTTGATATGGTGGGGACTGTTGCAGCAGTGGGAGAAATGAAAAATAATTACATAAATAATAGCAGTTATTTTTTTACTAAAATAGAGGTATTTTTTTTTACTTCCTATATGGGATTCTAGCAGAATGAGCAACTGGAAAAGCCGATGGTCATGATAAGGCACCTCCCAATGTTGGTTACTAATCTGTATTGGGGGGGGGGGGTTAGGCAGTCAGCTAGGACAGCTACTCAAGACAATTTTGTTTTTAGAAATATTCTTTCTTTCTTTTAAGATACCAAATAAGCTTGTTTGCAAATGGCAAATGGTTAAGAAAGAATAAATCTGCCCACTGGAGTGCTTCTTCTTTTTTTATACCATAGCAGCCTCATATAAAAGAGCTTGGGCTGCGGTGGTGCAGTGGTTAGCGTTGTCACCTCACAGCAAAAGGTTCTCCCATTTGATTCTTGGCTGGAACACCTTCTGTGTGGAGTCTGCATGTCCTCCCTGTGGTCTAGTGACATTAAAGATATGCAGGTAGGTGTGTGCATGAACGGGTGTGCCTTCTTTGAAGGTTGGAAGTTGGGCTGGCAACTCGGCACCGTAAAAATCCACTGCTGGGAAAAGCCGAAAGAAGCATCATATAAAAGAACTTATTGATTTCTGTCATAGGTTCATAGGTTGGTACTAGGCTATCAGCCCTAGGGCCTATACAAGCCTAGCCATAACAATTCCCTGGCTATTTCTTCCACATTATTTACTTTCCTGGACCCCTGTCTAGCAGGGCGACTGACGTGATCCCTGGGGTGAATTTCCTTTCTCCCATCCAATCGTCAAGGTTCCTCTTGAAGAGGTCCAAAGAGGCACTCTGCTTGACATGTATGGGCAATCTATTTCAGAGTCTGGGGAGTCTCTGGGTCAGGAACCTATCCCTCCAGCATGTTTTGTTTATTGTGATGACAAGGTTTAGATCCCTGGAGCATGTAGCTCTGAGGGATTGGGATTTCTTTAAGTGTAGCATGTCCAACAGCTCTGGGTTTGACATGGCCTTGTATGTTAAGCAGAGATCGCCTCTGAGTAGACGATATGCGACAGAGTATAGCTGGAGTTTTTTAAGGTGGTCAGCGTAGGGCATCTGCTTTAGGCCTGTGATTCTTTTAGTGAGGTATTTCTGAGGCTTTTCCAGTTGTTGCAGATGTCTTGAGAGGTACATACCAAATGGGGCGGTGTATTCTATAATGGGTCTAATGAGGGATGAGTACAGTGGGACAATGACCTCCTTTTTTCTGGATGAAAAGCCCTTCGTGATGAGGTGTGCCACATAGAAGGATTTCCTGACTGTTGTGGCGATGTGGTTATCGAATGTGAGACCACTGTCCACCTGTGTCCCTAGTCTCTTATCACACTTTCTGTGTTTAGTGTACTGCCACCTATATGGTAATTCATGGATACATGTTTTTTCCCAAAGGGGATAACAATACATTTCTTGGCATTGAGCCTGAGCCCATGGCTCTGGCACCAAGCATCCGTTTCTGTAAGGCCCTTTTGTAGAGTATCCACATCATTTGGGGATTCAATAATGGCTCCCAGTTTTCAGTCATCTGCAAACTTTGTTAGCCAGAGTCCCTTAGTGTTGAGCTGTACTTCAGAGAAGTAGATGCCAAACAAGAGCGGCCCCAGGACTGAACCCTGAGGTACTCCACTTGTCACTTGTCTGGAGCTGGATTTGGAGTCGGCTACTTTTACAGTGTGGGTTCTATCAGTAAGCCATTTAGCAACCCATTGGGTGACATAGGGATTAATGCCCAACTTAGTAAGTTTATCTATGATTCCAGAGTAGGGAATGGTGTCAAAGGCCTTGGCAAGGTCTAGATGGGCTGTGTGGACCACCTTACCCTTGTCCATGGCTCTGGAGACTGATTCAAAGAAGTCAATCAGGTTCAGGAGACAAGATCGGCCCTTCACAAACCCAAACTGGGTGGTGTCCAGTGTTTGAAGGTTGCCAATGTCTTTGTTTATAAGTTCCATGATAATACGCACCATTGCCTTACAGATAAGGCTTGTCAAACTGATGGGACGGTAGCTTCCGGGATCCAAGCTGGATCCCCCCTTGTGGATTGGGATAATTGTAGCTCTGCGCCACTCAGTGGGCACGGAACCTGAGGTGAGGCTATGATTAAACATGACACTTAGGTGAGGTGCCAGTTCATATTGTAGTTCATGTAGTACACAGCCCGGGATGTCATCTGGTCCCATGGATGCTGTATTCTTGGCTTTAGAGAGTGCGTTTTGTACCTGTGTGGCCGTTATTACTGGAATTTGGCAATCTTCCGGTATTGAGATGGGCCATTTAGGGGGTGAGAGGGGGGTGAAGTTGGCACTGAATCGATCTGCCAGGATATTGGCAATAATCTTCGGATCAGTATATTTAATGCCATTCTGTTTTAGCTCAGAGCAGATCTGAGCATTGCCATTTAGATTCTTGACATAGTTATAGAATGCTTTGTGGTTGTCTTTGGAATCTTTGGCAATTTTATTTTCGTAACTAGCTTTGGAGGATTTTATGAGGCATCTCAGTTTCTTACTGAGGCTAGTAAGGGAGTTTTTTGCATCCTGGGATTTTCCTCTTTTCTGCAAAAGTTTCTTCCTTTTGTTGTAAAGTTTGTTTATGGCAGGGGACCACCAGATTGGCTTCCTTTTTTTGGATGAGAGCATTTTGGTTCTATTTGGGATGGCACGATTCATGCATGAGTGGATGTGCTCGTACAGTGCCTTAGTGTAGGATTCAGCATTTGAACTTTCAGTTCCCATCTGCATGGGTGTCATGAAGTTTGTCACTTCTGACTTGAGTAGCATGAAGTTGTCTTTGGTGAAGTTTTTTATGGTGGTTTCTTTACTGGGGGGTGGGGGTGGGATGTGGATGTTAAGGGTGATTAGCTTATGGTCAGACCTGACTAACGAGGGGGTGACCATAGGTATGGAGCATTGATTTCCCATGTTGGTAATGACCAGGTCTAGGATATTGGAGCCCCTGGTGGGACTATGGATTAGTTGATCCAGGGCGTTGGAATTTATGAATTCCAAGAACCATTGCGCAAAGGTGTTGGGACATGAGTAGTTTTCCCAGTTAATGGCAGGGTAGTTAAAATCACCCAGTATTAGGGTGTTTGGTTCTATCTTAATATTTTCCAGTATGTTTAGAAAGGTGTAGTGAGAATCTTGGAGTATGGTGGGGGATCTGTAGCAAGCTACAATTTGGATTGAAGTCTTACCTAGTGTTAGTTGCACTTGGAGAATTTCAGACACATTGTTTTGGCCAACTAGCCTGGTGGTGTGAATATCCTTGGTGAATATTGACACTCCTCCACCTTTAGTGTTTCGGTCCTGGTTTGGTGGCCGAAAAGTGTGGTAAGAGTTGTAGCCTGGTATTGCAGGGGTGCTCTCTGGAGCCTTGAACCAGGTCTCAGTTACTGCACAGATATCGATGTTCTCCATTTTTAGGAGTGCCTCGAGAGAGTGCATTTTGAGGTTTAGACTTCTAGCATTGAGTAGCATTACCTTCAGATTTTGCATGCTTGTAGCTGTTACGGTGGTGGTTTTGTCCTTTGAAGTTTGCCTAAAAAAGGCACTATAGGGGTGTCAAGAGCCTTAGCCAGTAACCTGAATCCCAGGGGCGACAGGTGCAGACCATCTCTGGCAAAGCATCGTGGTCTGTCAGTCATGTTGTCCCAGGCAGACAGATACTGGATCCCGTTTGAATGACACCATAAGCTTAACCAATTGTTGAAGTCAATCATTTTATCCTTATATTGTGGTATCATTCTGGGTGAAGGCAGGATGCTACTCAGAGCTAGGGTCATACCTGCCTGGGCCACATGATCCGAGAGCTCTTCCATGTCTCTTTTCATGTAGTCCTGGGAGGTACGTCTCAAGTCATTCACTCCAACATGGACAATGACAGAGTCATATTTGTACTTGTTGTGGAGTGACTTGAGTGCATACGTTATGTGGCGGATCCTGGCACCCGACAGGCAGCTAACTGTAATTTTCTCCTTATTCAACCTGGTGAGAGGGACATCAGTGTGCCAGACTATAGAGTCACCTATGACTAAAGTGTTAGGTACATTGTCTTGCCTTAGGGCTGTTGCTGGGTGGCACACTGGTGTTGTGAACTATGTGACACATTGGTTGTGATTGGTGTTTGTTTGCGTTTCAGCTTCAGAGGTCTTTGTTGCTTGGGCAGGTTACAGTTAAGGGCCTCTGCATATGTGGATTTAGTGTTGCTATATGTGGGTGTTGGTGGTGCGGGTTTAGAAGGGCTATGTGTTGCTTGAGGTGTAGTGTGGGTGTTAACCTTTTCCTCTTGACTGTTTAGCACAATCTTGGGTGGAGAGAGCTTTGCTTCCATTTTGGCTATGTAAGTGCATCTCTCACAGTTTGTAGTGTTGGGTGGTAGGAGGAGAGGGTTGTCTGTGTACATGAGGCAATTGTTGCATTGCCCCAGTATGCCCAAATTCACCAGGTGGACAGGAGAAATCACCGGAAGCTGACCCTTGGACATGCCTGGTTTGGGGCTTTTTTTTTTTCTTTGTTAAGTATAGGAGCTGTTTCCTTAGCAAGGTACTTTGCAATTATAGGCTGTTTAGTGCCTACTATTAATTTATCCTTGTTAACAAGGAGAGTTCAGTGTTTGTATGAGTTTAGGGCTTCCTAGTGCTTTCCAGCAGGTATTAGAGAAAGTGCTAGTCACAGGGATGCTTAAAGGTAAGATTGAAAATAATGCACTCTGCAGTGTGCACTAAAGAAGTTAGATGTGAAAGTAGGTAACTTAAGTTTTACCTGTTTAAAAAGTTAAGGTTTAGTGGAGAGTTACTATTTTTAAAACAGCAAGATGGATTGAAAGGGGTGGTCAGTTTTGTATTCTGGTACTATGAAATACTGTAGGATGGCCAATAAATTTAAAATAATTGAAGGGGTGGGATTTCAAAAATGATGATTTTGTGATTACTCACATAAGCCAGTGAAAGTAGAGAGAAATGAGATATATGGTCAGATTAACATAAGAGGCGGGCAACTAGAAAGACAGTGGTATTTAACAACACAACTTAAATGGGTGGGAGAGCGGGAAAAAATTCTGCCTGACTCAGAACAGAGAGAGCTGTGGTCTCTTTTGAAGTTTTAATATGCTGTTAAAACAGAATGCAAGCAAAACACAAGGTAAAGAAAACAAACTACAGTATTCAAAATATAGAAAGGCAATACAGTAATACAAAAAATAAAAGCAAACTAACCTTTCCTTCACAGCAAAGTGTAGCAGATTCTGGATGAGCCTTTCTGGTAAAGCTCTGAAATGTTTTAGTTTACTCCTTAAATAGAAATTTATTCTATCATTAGGTGTATCAGGGCAGTTGGTCAGAATACAGAAGTATGCAATGTCCATGTTTTGGCAGGCTCCCAGGGCTGTCTAACACATCAACATGTTTCAGTTGCCTAGACAATGAAACATAAATATGAGGGCACTATTTGCATATATGTCTCCAAAAATGTTAATCTGGGTCCAACAGCCTGAAACAACAGTGAAGATGTTTATTTTGCAGCAACTGGTATAACTTTGTCAAGTTTAGAGACAAAGAATTACAAACATGTTTTGTAAATTAGTAAAATCAGCATCTGAGCTATGGTTTCTAGAATTTAATCTAGTGCTATGGTATGTAGAACAGCAAACTCTGTTTAGTGCATAGACTGCACCTGTTGACAGGGGTGTTGAGATCGTTTACAAACCACAGAATATGGACTGGTTAAAAGTATGGGTCGCTGACAAATAATCAGTTTTCTCATTCTGCTTTCCTACCAGGCAATTACATTCTGAACTACAGGAAATGGAATCAATTAGCTGCTGAGAAAGAAAGGGTCACTGTGTTCAATAGTCTTTAGCTATTTAAAGGTTATTGCTGATTTATACAAAAAGGTATTGCTTGTCTTTGTATTGTGATATTTGCTGTATATCATTCAGTTTTATTTTTTTCATTCTATTTGCATATGTATGGTGTATGTAAGCATACTACTGAACATATATGTTCTGCTGTACTGTGTTTAACTGTTGATCTCCTTTTAGGCCCAGATTATAATTAAAATGGGTCCCTGGTCCAGACAGTACACTTACCCATTGTCAACAAATAAAATAAATAAACACTTTTTTATTGAAAGAAAAATGAGAAAGAATTATATAAATGATAGGGATAAGGTTTTAATAAAATAGAGACGTAACTAAGCTGTAAAGATATCAGCAAAATGGCAATGAAAATTATATGAGCAATATATTGGATAACTGAGTAAGAAAGGCTATAGAATTCTGATTGTAATTAAATAATTTAAGATCTTTTGTAAATCCTAATCAAGAATGGACTTGTTAATACTTAATTAAGGTATAAAAGCATCTAGTAAGCTCAGCACTAGATAATGTTACATTTCTTTTCATATGTTGACTAAAGTTAATAGAATAAGTGTAAACTAGGCTTTGTCCTAGTCAGACTTTCCCGGTCAATAAATGTTAAATAAAAATAAAAAAATGAAAATAAAGAAATTATCTGAGCCAAAATGTAAAAGTCTCAAATTATTTAATTTTTTGCATCTTCATAATAATATTTATATAAATTATTTATTGAGCAAGCATGTCTGGTAGGTCCTTAAGTCCATTTCTTTTCTTTCAGGGACTGCTCAGAGCTAAAGTCATGGTATGTGTAGTTTGTATTTAGCAAAGCATGCTGTCTTCACCTAGCAATACAACCTACTGTACTGTTTTAGTAATGCAAGGCATATTACTCAGAAGAAGACATTCTCAATATACTTTTAACTGTGCTCAGTAGTCATGTAGCCTGAATTATTATGTATAGCCTCAAAAACAGGACTTTCACTATAGGAGGTGGCCTTTGACCACTTTTCCGTAAAGGAAAACTCGACCTTCTCCTACAGTTTAACTCAACTCTTAAGCTACTTTTCTCCCTACAATATGGTTCTAGTATTGTGTAGGTATCAGAATCCTGTTTGTACTTTATAAAACCTTCATTTACATGCCTTGGAATTAAAGGAAGGGAAAGCACACCCACTTTTTTAAGCTTAACATCTCACATAATTTGCAGAGGATTTCTCTCTCTGTGTGTAAGCTACGAGAGAGAGAGAGAGAGAGAGAGAGAGAGAAATCCCTCAACAGTGTCAGTGGTGAGGATTAAAGCTCCTTGATTACTGCCTCAGAGGAGGCATGTCATAGTTTATACCACTATACTTTTTAAGATGACAAATGTAGCATCAAAAATGTCTGCAATATTTAGAGAAAAGTAAGGAAATGTTTTTGTTCTTGTAATTTTTGTAAAGTATCAACACATTTACCATTGTCATGCCGTCCCACCACAACATGACAAAACTGCCCAAATCAGGCTTCTCTACATGAAGTGAGACAGGGGCAACAGTATCAACTAAGTGAATAGATACTGTTTATAAGAAGTTTTTTTTATGCTTTTTTGTGAAATCCTTCCAGAGGAGGATGCATATCTGGTGCACAGATCCTTGGGAAAAGACATCTTCCACTGACTTTGAGTCAGTCCTTACAAAAATGAAATGCATGAGCATTTTCTAGTCAGCAAAGGAAATGTAACAGTTGACGCCAACAATTATATACAGCTGAATTTACTTTAGCTTACAGTGCTATGTTCTTTTTCATTAAAACATTAGGAAAGGGAAATCTAAAGTACTTTAATTAGCTATCTATATAAATAAATGAATGAATGAAAATAAAAATCTTTCCACTGCTGGTACTGGGGAACAGAATTAATTTCAAATCTTTTTATTTCCAGAAGCACCTGTCAGTTATACATTAAACTGGTAGGATCCCTCAGAGCAGTGACACTTTTGACACCTGAGGGAAAAGTGTGGGGAAAGGTGTCGCTTGTTTCATGCATTCAAAAGAGAGACAATGAAGCAGTGTATGGGTTCAAGATATTTATTGTACATAAACATGTCAGGAACTATAATTAGAACTTGCATTTAAGCTAATGGATTCACTCATTACTTAAACACACTCGCATATGCATCTCCATTCATTACTGCATTCACTCCATCTGACTGTACAAAATGGTGCTGTTATTGCACTTGCTCAGTACTTATATGCACTTGCTATCTAGCTACAGTGGCTGAATAGGAACAATGCACTCAATGATCTACATTCTCCCTCTGATTTGTCCGACATGCAATGGGAGAACAAGACAATCTACATGCTAGATGACATTTCAGTATTAATAATAAATCAAAACTCAAGTCCAAATTGCAATGCATTTTAGATTGGGTCTGGAAATTCTACCCAATTTGGTCACATAAAAACTTTGACTGGGATTAGCAACAAGGAAAGTCTCTGGGAAATTCTTCTCAATAGGAACTACGGGGATTGCATCAGGATTATTCGAGGTAAGTACAATGTCCTCTGAAATCTGTACAAGTGTAGGGTCACTCTGAGAAACAGAGTCTTTGGCACAGGCAATCTGCTAAATCACTGGTTCAGAAACTGGAACGATATGTCTTTGGTTCCTTCTGAAGTTCATTCCTTCCAATTGTACAATATAAGATCTTGGTTCTTCACAAATACTTTTGATAATTCCCACCCGGTTATATCCTTTAGATATTTGCATTCTTATGAGGTTTGCTAGATTTATTGTAGTACAACCTTTGTGACTAGTGTTTCTTCAAAAGTTGAGTCTTGACCACTCTGTTGTTCTTAGCATTTTGAATCAATGGTTGTTTTCTGATTGGCAAGACTGTTCTTGTCTGTCTAGACATTAAACTCTGAGAAGGTGAACCAAACAAGTTATCTTGGGGAATGTTTCTCATATTGAGTAGGTTAAGAAAAACATAGGTACCATCTCTCTTGGATTTCACTAACAAACATTTGCACTTTGAACTGCACGCTCAGCTAATCCATTGGACTATGGATACTCAGGACTACTAGTAACACGGACAAAGTCTCAAGACTCAGCAAATTTCTTGAACTGCTGACTTGTAAACTGTGTACCATTGTCAGATACAACTTTGTGCAGACTACTATGTACAGAAAAACGTCTCTTCAATGTTGTTATGCCAGTGCTAGACATGAGATTAGGAAGAAGGTCAATTTCAAGCCAATTCAAGTAAGAGTCTACTAACATTAAGTAATGCTGACCATTCCATTCAAAAAGATCAGTAGCAACCATTGACCATGATAATTCAGCAATCTGGTTTAGCTGAAGTGGTTCTTTTTGTTGGTGCGGTCTAGTACTATTGCAAATAGAGCATGCTAGAGTTTCCTTCTCTATATATTTTGACATAAAAGGCCAAATTACTATGCTGCTTGCCCTTCTTCTGGTTGAATTCATACCCACATGACTACAATGTAAAATCAAGATATATTCCTGTTGTAATGCTGAAGGAATTACCACTTTAGGACCATTCATGATGATGTCATCTTCCGTCATGAGTTGGTCTTGATAAAGAAAATACTTCTGTATGTCAGGCGGTAAACTGGTTTGTTGCAATGGCCATCCTTTACTGATAAAATGTTTCAGCTTTTGAAGAACAGGGTCTAAAGCAGTGTGATTTCTGAGTTCATCAAGATGTGATGAGGAAAAATGTGTGACTTCCATGACTTCAAAGTCTGCCTTCTCATTGTCATGTTGTTCTGTTATTTGTCTAAGTGCTCTTGACAAAGCATCTGCAAGATATAAATATTTGCCTTTTATATAAACAATATTGAAACTGTACTATTGTAATTTTAACATCATACGTTGAGATGTGCTGAGGCTGAATTCATTGTTTTTTTTTTTCAGAATTGTCACTAGTGGTTAGTGATCAGTCTCTATTTGAACAGGCTTGCCATAAATATAATCATGGAACTTTGAACATGCGAACACTACTGCCAAAAGCTCTTTTTCAATTTGCGTATACTGCATCTCAGTTTGGGTTAAAGTTCTGGATGCATAGGCTACAGGTGTGTCTTCTTGAAGACATGCTGCACCAACACCATACATAGAAGCATCACATGAAAGAGTTACAGGTTTGTGAACATCATAATATCTCAATGTGGGTGGACTGGCAATTTTCTGTTTTAGAATATCAAATGCTCTTTGGTGTTGTGCTAACCAGGACTAATTTACATTTTTGAGTGTCAGCTCTCGTAACAGTGCTGAAAGCTTGCTCAGGTCTGAGATGAACTTTTCTAAACAGTTGACCATACCTAGAAAATGTTGTGAAGATGTGACACTGTCTGGAACTTGCATCTCAACAATTGCTGCTTAGATGGATCTGGTTATAATCCAGAACTAGCAAACAAATGACCCACATAAGAAACTTCTCCCAGCTTGAATTTACATTTCTGAGATTTCAGTTTAAAAATGACTTCACGTGAACTTTCTTGAGATTTCTATCATGATGTCCTTCAAGAATGCAACTGCAGTCATAACATATGGGTTGTCCTGCCTCAGGCAGCCCTCGGTTGGCCGGATTCCAAAGTCTGGGTCTGACGTCGGCTGATGTCGCATTTCTCTCCGACGTCAGAGCGGCTGGAGTATATAAGCATCAGCCGACGCCATCTTCTTCAGTCTTTCTTGCCGCGCGGTGCCCGAAGCAGAAGCAGTTCGCAAGTGCCGGTTGGTCAGCTCCTGTATTCTTCGAAACTGAAGTCATCAAAAAAGCTAAGTACCCCATTGGGGACCTTTTCTTGCCTCAGCCGATGTCAGAAATTACTGAAAAAGTAAATAATTGTTTGTCTTGTGGTAAACAAATACCTCATAAGGATTTCCACTCTTACTGCCTCCCTTGCCTTAGCCCAGACCACGACGTCTTGGCCTGTGCCGCCTGTGCTCGCTTCAACAAGTGCACTCTCAGGTGCCGGGTGGAGTTCGCTGAAGACTTTTTCGGCGAAAAATTTGATTATACAATGCCATCGGATCAACCGACAACGCAGACCCCTAAGAAACGAAAAGACCGGGACCGACATCCTCGGCCCGCGTCTTCAACCGACACCACGCTAAAACTAACCGCGAGTGCTCCGGTTCCCTCTGAGGTGGTTATTCCACCGCTCCGAACCGAAGACACCGCATTACCGATACCTCCGATACCGGAGGCCACTCCGACGCCAGTTATTGATTTTCCTCCGGATACCGAAACCGAGGAAATGCCCGAGACCATAGCACATGGATGACCTGAAAAAACTTTCTCCATCACACGTTGAAATACTTCACTGGCAGAATTTATCCCAAATGGCATTCTTAAGAATCTGTATCTACCAAATGGTGCACTGAAAGTGGTTAACAATGAAGATTTGTAATCCACCAAAATTTGGCAAAATGAACTTTTTGCATCTAAGACTGAAAAAAATAGTGGCATTTGGCATAAGAGCTGCTACTTCTTCTACTGAACTGAATTCTACTGAACTGCTGATAAAGAGTTGGTTGGTGGCAGCTGGAACTACCTTATAGTCTGGGCAAAAGGGGGCATAGCTAGTAAGCCTGTGCCAGCCTTCCTCAGTTGTGTGTGTTTGTGTGTGTGTGTGTGTGTGTGTGTGTGTGTGTGTGTGTGTGTGTGTGTGTGTGTGTGTGTGTGTGTGTGTGTGTACTTGTATATAAATCAAATCTCAAAGTGTGTATGTGTTAGCTACTTGGGCAGGGACACGAAGCACAGGTTGGACAGAGAAGGGGCTGGAGGCCTTAGCTTGGCCACTTGGCTGTGATCTTAACCCAATAGCTGTGCCAGTGGGGAGTCTTATTGGGGATCTGGAGAAAGAGGGAGAAACCAGCGCCAGACTGACTGTGATCTCTGTGTTCTTAAGGGAAATTGCACTTTCCTGTGTGTGTACTTGTCATCCTCCCAGTGTGTATGTCCCCTAGCTGTTGCCAGTGGTGAGGACTGAGGCTCCTTGATTACTGGGCCAGTGCAGGAGCATCACATATTAACTGAATTTTTTATGTAAGATGGTGGCATCTTCTGTGGCAGTGGCATGTTTGGCTCCCATTGTTAATTTTTTGTTTTGCTGCTGTTTTCCATAGTTGGATCATTTTTCTGGGTCACTGGTGGTCGAATGTAGAGAAGAAGTGGTCATGGTGTTGGTCGATCAGTGGATCTGTTGGATGGTGGACTACTGGGATTTGCTCAGATGGCTTGGAGTGTTTGGAGTGGGGAATGGTTGGCTTGGTCATGGCTATTCAGGCCTGTGTGTGGAGAGACAAGCCAGGAGGAGTGGATGGTGGAGACCGGGTGCTGGATGGTGTTGGAGAGTGTTGTGCCAGATCCGAGTGGTTTGTGAAAGTGGAACTGGACAGTTGCTGGTGGAGATGAGGTTGATGTAGGAGTGGATGGTGGATGGTGACTGTGATTGTGGAGACTGTGATAGCTGGACTGGACAAGGCCAGATGGTGGAGACCTGACTGTTAGCTTGGATGTGTGCTGATCCGGACTTTGTTCTGTTGGATCAGTGGGACTGGATTGGTCTTGCCAGTGTGGAGATGGAGCTTCAGTTGGCTGGGACTCTGTGTTATGTGTGTATGTTGTTTATGTGTTTACGTGCTTGTGTTTTTGTTGTAAATAGCCTGTGCTGTGTATAAATGAGCTAGAAGGAACATACTTTCATTCAGCTGTTCACATTTTGGTTGTACAGTCTGAATGACAATAAAGTTTTGCTTGGCTTTGTTTTGCTTACTGTGTACATTGAATGATGAGGATGTTTAAATCTCTTGGATCAATACATATTCGAATATCATCTGAGCTTTTCTTATGTTCTACGACCATGGAGGATACCCATCCAGTTGGTTCTTTTACTGGAGTTATCGCACCTAAATTCACCCTTTTGTCTATTGCTATTTTCACTTGGCTCTGCATTGCCACTGGAACCTTCCTCACTGGTCTGGCAATTGGGCTTACTTCATGGTTTAACTTCACGGAATATGAGACTGGTAGCTTACCAAGCTCGTCTTTGAAAATATCAGCATATTCATGAAAAATATTCTGTGTAAAACTATCATGGTTGTTCAGACTTATATGGTGGACCTCCTTATTAAAGAAAATTAGTCCCATTCTCAAACTGTCTTTGAGGCCTAACAGTGACTGCACATGTCTTTTGGCTATGTAAAACTGCAATTCATAGCTGTTCCCAGCAGAATGGCATGTGAGAACTACTGCGCTATCATTTTGAATCTCTTCACCACCATAATCAAATAGTTTTGCACACTTTGGCTGAATGAAGTTTCTAACCAGCTTTTACTTTGTCAAACATTTGTGCTGATATAACTTTGCATTTGGACCCAGTGTCTTCTTTAAGTTCTACAGGTTTCCTATTAATCGAACAGTAAAAAATATTTCACTCTTTGCTGCCAACTGATAATTAACTGCATTAACAGTCTCATCAATCACAGAGACACCATCAACATAAAAAGTTTGCTTATGGCTTTCTTTTTGATCTACTTGTTTCTTTGGATGCTCTCTTTTAATAAAGGTATGTCTCACTTTAGACTTACAAACCCTTTTGAAATGATTCCACTTTTTACATTTGTGACATTGCTGACCAAAAGTTAAGCAATTTTCTCATTTAGATTCATGGTTGCCTTCACAATGATGGCAGTTAACAATAAAGTTGTTTGTTGTTGCGGCTGTGTTCAGTTTATGGTTAGAGTTGAAAGCTGCCACACCCTTTGACTTATATCTCAGTTTGCACCCAAACTTATGATGCATATCATCAACATTCACACTGTTAGTTACTGCAAGCACATTCTTCTCATTTGTAAGCATATTTGTGTGCTTTTCTGTAAATTCATATATTTGATAAATCTCTATGGCCTTGCTCAATGTTAAATCAATATCTCAAAGCAAAATCTTTCTTACTGCATCATTATTAACACCACACATAGATCGGTGGTGCTGCGGTAGCATTGTCGCCTCAGAGTAAGATGCTGTCCAGTTCGATTCTCAGCTAGAGCGTCTTCTGCGTGGAGACATGCGTGAATGGGTGTACCTTCATTGAAGGTTGTGCATCAGGGCTGGCAACTCGGCACGTAAAAATCTACTGCCAATCGTTAGCGGACTGGAGTTCCGCTGTGGCGACCCCTAACAGGGAAAAGCTGAAAGAAACAACAACATAAGTCTGTCCTTTATCAACTCATCTTACAAATCACCTAATCTACATATTTTTGCTTTATTTCTTAAGTCGGTAATATATGCTGCTATAGTTTCACAAGGCTTTTGATTTCTTATGTAAAACATGTGCCTTTCCATTGTAATATTCATTTGAGGGTTACACGTTTCTCTAAATTTACATTTTAAGCACTTAGGGTCTTTCCAAGTTTCAGCCTGTATCACAATATGGTGGCTCCCCCCTCCCCTGCATACATGGCAGGTGCATACATAAATGAGCATTCCCTCTCAATGGCTTCTGAGCTTGCTAAATTAACAAGTATGAAGGCTTTTGTACCTGCATCTTTATCAGAAAAAGCATCCTGTATGAAAATATTGTATTCTTGTTCGAACACTTGCCAATTCTCAGCAATATTGTTATCAAACACCAGAGTTTCAGGTCTGAGAAATCCCACTGCCATAACAACAAAATCCATTTAAACATAAGCATTGACCAAGTACTTGTAATTATGCTCGTTTGCACAACAATCTCCCTGAAAAGGCTTCACTTTGACACTACAAACACTACGAGCATTCCAGAAACTTCAGACACTTCAAATAGCTTTATTAATGTGAAAAAGTAGTACATTGTGAAGAAAGGCAGTCATTGTAGCCCTTTTATACATTTTAACACTTCGAAAATAATTTCAAACACTTTTGTATTTATTTTGAATATTTTTCTCAGTATGCCACAATTTCGGACATTTCGTTTATCTCTGTAATTATTTTGAATGTTTTGAATGCTTCACCACTTATTCTGTGACAGAAAAATTATTTAAACAAGTTTAGGTACCTTTGATTAATCGCTGACTTGTTTCCAGGTTCACTCCGGTATATTTCTCCACTTTTAACTGCATGCCGCATGGCTTGTGTGTTGCTTCAGTTTCAGATCCCATTCTGGCACCATGTCACTTGCCGCATGCATTCAAAAGACGATGAAGAGGTTATGGGCTCGAGATATTTATTGTACATAAACATGTCAGGAACTATAATTAGAACTTGCATTTAAGCTAATGGATTCACTCATTACTTCAAGCAAACTCGTGCATCTCCATTCATGACTGCATTCACTCTGGCTGACTGTATAAAATGGCACTGTTCTTGCACGTGCTCAGTACTTATATGCACGTGCTATCTAGCTACAGTAGCTGAATAGGAACAATACACTCAATCTACGGAGGGGAATGGTCAATCCATCTTGGAATACAAAAAATATATTTGAACAAAGGCCTTGAATTTAGCTACTTTTTTGGTTGCAGCTGTATAACTCCTTAATATACTGTAAAACAAGCCCTGAGACATACACAAATGAGGGCCATTCAAGAAATAAAAAAGCAGTCCTATTATAGAAGGTATATAAGATGACAGTGACGGACATCCCATTATATGTCAGTGGCATGGGAATACACCACTATTTCCTTATGTCCAACATGACTCATATAAAGCAGACTGGAAATGGATTATGGGAAATATAAAAGCTTGAAGAAAATAAGATCATGTTGATATATCAAACCCCATTGGCAGCCATTTTGCAGCAGTCATTAACATTCTGTAAGAAGCAGTCAGAATGATTTAGAGATGCTAAACTAGCTCAGAAAACAAAAATACAGTGAAAAACTAGTTTTTTCTAGTTCTAAGGTAGAGTTTAGTCAGGTGACCTTGGCTTTTGATTTGAAGGATGTCAGACTTATTTAATCTATTTTTCATCTATACATTTTCCAGAACAGTTCTTACCCCAACTGGTAATGTATCATGGACAAATTATACAATGCATATGTAATGATTATAGCAAAGGCTTGGTGGTATAAGTTAGAAGGGGTGGGGCAAAGTTGCAGAGTAGTCTATAATGTTAATTCTCATCTGGGTGATTGTCAAGCAAACATGCAAGAAGTTTGCTTTGCCATATGTTTAATGCTGCAACACCAATATCATATATACGGTCACGTTCCACTTTAGATACTAGTTGCATGTTCCCCTCCTCTTTAATATTCTTACCAACACCCTCCACACATCCACACAGAAGGCCTCCCTAAAACAATACCCAGATGATTCCACACTCATATGCAAATCAGATAACCTGGCATATCTTCAAAAATTACTGAGGACGTGTTAGCAGCCACTGAAACATGGATTATTAACTCACAACACATGCTCATCGCCCCCCCCCCCCCAAAAAAAAAAATACTTCTTTTTTCTCAAAATCCCTTTCTCATGAACAAAAAAATTTAAAATCCTCTCTCTTAATGATACAACCACTGAAGTCACTTTTCATTGCAAATTATTAGGGACGATAATCTTAAATTTGATCTGCATATACAAAATTGCATTAAAAATACCAAAAACTAGGGATGCTTTATAAAGCCAAAAATTTTCTAGCCAACGCAACAAAAACTACACTTTCCAGTTCTTAGCTCCTCCCCTCAGTACTTTGTTGCACTCACATCCTTACTAAACTCCAAGCATCAGAAAAAGCAAAACTTGAACAATGCTGTATTAAAGTAGCTAAATTTGTAGCAAATACCCCTTACAGAACCCACCACACTATAGTACTGAAAACCTAAATTAGTTAGAACTACCTCATAAATTAATATATACACAGTTTCTTACCATCTATAAAATGATCTAGCACCCAGCTGCTTGACTGGTATTAAATACCATTTTATATAACTATATTCCTATTCAGTCATTATGATCCAGTGACCAAAAAATTCTCTCTGTACATAAACCTATAAAATTGGTTGGGTATGGTCTATATTCATACCATGTCAGTAAGGCCTGGAGCTCCTTAACTATATTCAACAGGTCAATACCCTCCCTCCCTCCAGTCCTTTTAAACCATTCTGAAAGACTTAGTCAAAATTTGGCTCTGTTTTGCTCAACCCTAGGATAAAGTATATCCCTAAATATGAACAAGTGACGGTAGCGTTGTCACCTCACAGTAAGACGCTGTCCCGTTCGATTCTCAGCTAGAGCGTCTTCTGTGGAGACATGAGTGAATGGTCGTACCTTCGTTGAAGGTTGTGTGTTAGGGCTGGCAACTCAGCACGTAAAAATCAACAGCCAATCATTAGCGGACCGGAGTTCCGCTGTGGCGACCCCTAACCGTGAAAAGCCGAAAGACACAACAACAACCTATTCATACCTTATATCTCCTTATGCCCCTTCTTCACTCACTTCCTTACTATAATTCATTTCTCTCCCATGAATCTCAATATAAATTTGCCATAACCCTGTTTTTTCTCTCTTTTCATATTGCAACTCCTGTTTGTATTTAACTAACTTAGCTTTAATTTCTCTAAACTGGCTAAAATTTCTCCAAATATTAAATCTTTGTCATATAAGTTGTATCCATTTTTAATCAATGTTGTCCCATTATGTCTAATTTGGTATAATTGTTTAAATTGTAGTTTTTTTGTATTATTTTTAAAGACTGCAAAATTATTGCTCTTAAAATGCCTTTGTAATATTTTATAAATTTTGTCCCCAGGCCTCTGTCAAAAATGAACACCTACTCAGTCACTTTCCCAATAATCAAATGTCAATAAAATAAATAAATAATGCATATGCTATAATGCATAACAATGCATTGTTAATATAAGGTCATGAGACCAGGTATAAGGGATTTAAGCATTTCCTTAGATTAACATTCAGCGTGTGTGTGTGTGTGTGTGTGTGTGTGTGTGTGTGTGTGTGTGTGTGTGTGTGTGTGTGTGTGTGTGTGTGTGTGTGTGTGTGTGTGTGTGTGTGTGTGTGTGTGTGTGTGTGTGTGCAAGAGAGACAGCCTACCAATATATACTATTGTCAGCTAATGAGCTTCATCCTGTAGTCTTAGGTTTGAATCCTTCATTTTCAAATTGCACACTGACAAACTTTCCGGGTCACCACTTGGATTACCTGTTTAACAAATGAGCTGAAAAGTAAAAACAATAATCTAGATTTGCACTGGACAGCTGTTCTATTAGTACAGTCACCCAACTTAAACTTGTTCTATCAGTGTAATATTTTGAAATGCTGAATTTGGCAACAACAGCAGATAGCACTGTAATATTTTTAGCATGTCCACCACTTCTGCTTTCTCAGTAGATGAGCCTGTCTGTCTTAAAAACTGTCATTTATGGATACATTTCCTGCATAAAGTGATTGGATCTTTGTACCAGTAAGTGTTGATTAAAGCACATAAAGTTTTTATTTCGAGTTTCAGATAAGATATTGACTCTACTTCTCTATGTATGTATAAGATTTATCTGTTTATCAACATCACATTAACTGCTGTATAGAAAACGTTTTAGGGGAAGATTATACTAGGGCTGTTAGACTCATTAAAAGACTACTGTAATGTTGGCTGTAGCTGTAAGTGTTGACATAGGGACTAGAGTACTTTGGCACATGCAAGCTCTTACAGAACCCATAGGCTTTGGTTTAATGGATCTACTACGATTAATTGTGTGTTCTTTAATCAGCATGCAATTGATCACAATGAAAGTGTCAATGAATTCAAACCAAAAATGAAAGGTTAATATTGGCAGCCCAAGATAGTAGGTGATGTAGGGTCTATATTAAATAAGCGAATGCTTAAAAAAGTGAACGCTTATTCATCAACCCTAGTTCAGCGAACGCTGAAAATGCTGAACACTTGGAACAGCGATTTTTTTCCCAGGGAAAAAAAATTGCTGTTCCATAAAAAACAACAAAACAAAACAAAAAAAAAAAACTTAAAACAGTATTTAATGTGGGGGGCTGTGCCCCCCACGCCGCCCTTACTTAAATAAACCAACTCTGAGATCACTCCACAGTGGAGGAAATAGCAAACTCCTGAAAGTGGCCCAGAGATTTCTTTCCCAGAGAAAAAATTCGGTGTTCCGGGTGTTCGGGATTTTCAGCATTCACCAAAATAGAGTTGATGACTCAGCATTCACTTTTTTAAGCGTTCGCTGATTCAATATATACCTGGTGATGTACACGCCAGTTTACAAAGTCCATTGAAAATGTGGGAGAAACAGACAAATGTAGGTTTTGTAAAACCGAATTGGAAACAGTCACACACCTTGTTGCTGGTTGCTACAAACTAATGGCAGAAGGATTGTATACTGAAAGGCATAATAATGTGACGAGACTGTTGCACTGGGGATTGTGCAAACATGGTATCGAAGTGGCTGAAAAACACTGGAAACATGAGCCACAAAGCATCAAAGAAAATGATGAAGTTTATATCACATGGGATCACCCATTACCAACAGTCCAAAAGATAGATGCTAGAAAACTGGACATAGTGGTCCAAGAAAAAGAAGACAAAAGTAGCATTGATAATTGAAATCACCACACCCAGTGACTACAGTGTCTTGCATACAAAGAGACACAAAGTCATAAAATACCAGGATTTGCAGGCAGAAACAAGAGCAATATGGAAGAAAGATACTCAGACAGTTTCAATGGTTGTAGGAGCAATGTGTCTTATAAAAAAAGAATGTACAATTGTATTTAGACATGTTACCAATCCATGTAACCCCGTATGAATTGCAGAAGGAGTCATTACTGGGCACATTGCGGATGCACTTTTGGCAGACATCAAAGATTGAAACAATACTAATTTCATGAACTTTAATCATACTTTAACTTAGGAATGGGGTCCATTCCCATCATGGTATTAGAGATGCAAAAGATTTGGAGAAATTAGAAAAAAAGCAGCTAAGTCCCCTACAGATAGCATTCTCAAAACAACAGCATTTCAAAAGTCACACAACAGTATTGCTCACTTTTACTGCACCCCCTGGTGTGAGAACAAGCCTTACACCCTCAGTCTCTGAATATATCAACTCTGAGGTCACACAAAGTCAGATGAATGGAAGAAGGTGCAAAATAAAAATAAAACTTATCTGCTCCATCTTCTACAAGTCCTGCACACCAAAACTGAAACAGCATGTGGAATGCAGCTGGTTCCAGTGTACCTGCACATCAATTCCAGGAAACATACATTTTTTTAGTAGTAGTGGAGTTTTGATATTTGTTGCAGAAAGACTTAATAAATTGTAGTTTTCTTGGGTTTAATGCTTTGAATATCAATTTTCATGCTATGTGATTATGAATAAAAAAAAAAACAACCAGACCAAAGCTCTTGGGGTCACCTTACTAGTAATGATTAATACATATAAAAAATAAATAGATAAATACTCTGGAATATTCTGAGTAAATACTGAAAGCTGCAAGGTAGTTTGGATAAGTAGATTCCAAAACAGGTAGATGGCTTAAAACAGAGCTGAAGGAGGAGGACTCAAGAGTGATAGTCAAAAAGATGAGGAAAATGAATATATTATGTAAGCATGCGTATACTGAGAGAAGGTTAAAAGGAAAGACAGTGCTGAGAAGGTTAGCGAGGTTGATAAGAAACATGATGGAGCCTGCTATAAAAACAGTGACAAGACAGGAGGAGAGTTCTTTGCTGAGAAGAACTTAGGCAGTGTAAGGGTATTTGGGAAGAATCCAGAAATAAATGGTGATTACAGAGAGAGAAAAAGGAAGGAAAAAAGGGAAAGGTTTAGAGCAGTGAAGAAGCAAGTGTACCTGTACTGGAAAATAACCTTCCAGTTTAGAAAGCCAACAATTAAAACACTGACTGCTAAATAAATGAAATAAATGAAAAAATACAACTAACAATATGAATCCTGACCCCAGAAAGCAATTAAGAAAAATGCACAAAAACATGTATTTTTTTTCTGCAATGGGCAGGCCTCTTTATTTAATTGTCATAATTTAGGGGCTGTGCAACCTCAGGAAAAGTGTATGCGCCTTTCCTGAGGCTTTGCAATCTCACAATTAGAATACATTTGTGAAATTCTGTCAACTTTATTTATTTTTTTGTCTAGTCAAATGCATTGTTTTTAGTAAATGACTTTCAGGATTGAATGCAGCAAATTTTCTAACATGTTGAGTGAGGTGGCAGGGAATAGCGTGAGGCTCACAAAGGGATGTACATTTTAGGTGGAGACTGATTAGATTAAAGAAATATATTACAACCCCTTTAAATTAAACAAGGGGAGCATCATGAGGGCTAGGGAAAGTGCATGGTCTACAAAGGGATAACAGAAGGCTATGAATGAGACAGAGTTGGCAGCACCGTGTGGACAGTGATTGTGCTGTGCTATACCAGAAGAAAAACTCATAACACAAGTGCAGCCAAAAGGGATATATATATTTATTTATATATATATATATATATATATATATATATATATATATATAGAGGTCTACCTGAAAACGCCGACAGTGCACAACGCTGACGACGAGAATACCGACACCAGAAGACTGACAATGGAGAAGACCGACAGTTGAGAATCCTGACGCTGAGAAAACCGACATGTTAAGGTAAGTGTGCGATAGGGACGGATGTTAGGGTCAGGGTGTGGGTAAGGTAAGTGTGTGATAGTGATGGACGTTAGGGTAGGGTGCTGGTCAGGTAAGTCTGTGATATTGACGGACTTTAGTTTTAGGGGCAGGTTAAGTGAGTTAGGGTTAGGGTGCGGGTAAGGTAAGTGTGCAATAGTGACGGACTTGAGGGTTAGGGCTGGATTAAGTGAGTTAGGGTTAGGGTGCGGGTAAGGTAAGTGTGTGATAGTGACAGAGTTAAGGGTTAGGGGCAGATTAGTTGAGTTAGGGTTAGGGTGCGGGTAAGGTAAGTGTGCGATAGTGACGGACCTTAGGGTTTAGTTTGGGTTAAGGTTAGTGCATAGATAGTTGTGTATGTAAGGTTTAGTGTAGGTTTGTAAGGTTTTTGGTGTGCTTGTGTTGTGTATGTATTTTTCGGGAAAGGCATTTGTTTTGTTGATTGTCGGGATGTTGGTTTGTTGGGCATGTGAAGTTTCGTGTTTTTGAACTTTCTTTTTTGTCATTTTTTTCATGTTGGTTATTTCGTTGTTGGTGTTTTGGCGTGTCGGTGTTATCAGATAGACCCATATATATATATATATATATATATATATATATAATATTTTATATATATATATATATATATATATATATATATATATATATATATATATATATTGTTTCAGAGTGTCTCTGTTTTGCTGTGTAGGATTTGCAGTCATAGGTGACACCGTCCAAGATTTGCACTCACTTGAACTCTTATTAATCCTAATTTTTTAAATATGTCTCTGTTTGCTTTACATACTAGCATCATGCCTTCCCTCCATCTGCAGGAGACACCGTACTGATTCAACATTGTTAGCTTTTCCACTTTTGAAAGGTCCCACAAGCATGAAATCATCTTAGCAATGTGGATTTAATTTTTTTTTTATTTTCATGCTATTTCTTTTTTATGAATTTCAGTTTGCGCATAGATATTCCAGTATATCAACCACTACAGAATTAAATATTGTTATTGAATGACTTTGCATCTCTGAACATTATGAATTACAATGTGCAATATAAGAGGTTAATTCCTTCTCCACTATGATGCCTAGGTCTTTGTAGGTATTTGCTTCCTCTACTATCTCTACTCAGATATGACCAGACATTTCTGGACTTTGTAAATGATACAACATTTGATCAATCTGTTCCCCTATCCACCGGAGGTGTTAATCTTCGTGTTCTTGTCCTCACAAATGTTTCCCCCCTCCTTGTGTCATCCCACATGTTACCCCTTCCTTAGTCAAACCTGACCATCTTGCTGTAACTTTCTCACTAGAAAATCCCACTTTGCAGTTTTTGATAATGCCTCTACATTCAGAGATTTCTGAAAAATCAATTATTTTCTATTTTCTGATTTTACTGATAATCACAAAAGGAATAGCTCTTCAGCAAACCTTGTTCTCCTCTGAATTGTGCTTCCTCTTGGGCAAATGTACTGAGTCATATGCATCAGTCCAACGTAAACACAAATCTAACCTTGTTTGGCAAAAATACTACAGCAGCAAACTGCATAAGAAAAACAAAAAGCTCTTTGCTATCTCTAAAAGATGCCCACTTTGACATTAAAAAAATGATTTAAAATGATAAGGAGTTAAAATGGTAAAGGATTTAAAAAATGTAAGTTTCTAAAACTTACCATTTAGAAATTAAAAGCAAAGAACTCAGAGCAGCAACTTAGTCAAAAGACACATCAACCAAATACCGGCACTCAGTGTAAAAACAACCAAATAAAAGAAAACACTGAAGGCAGCAGAGATGAACAATTAACAATTAAAATTAAAATTTTTAATTGTTCATTGTTAACTGTTCATTGGTTAATTAGTTTTTACTGAGCAATTAAAGTTTTAGTAAGCAGAGTATATATATATATATATATATATGTGAAAGTTCAGGTTATGTTTGTATTTCTGATGAAGTCTACCTGACAAAAGTGTTGATTAAGACGTTTTTATGGTAATTTTCTTGTGAGTTCGTTCTCTGCTGCCTTCAGTGTTTTCTTTTATTTAGTCAAAAGACAATTGAGAAGCCTTTTTCAGCAATATTAAGAAGCTCAGAAGTAACTAACAGTTTTGTACTGAAGTTATTTCTAATGCTGCCTTCTTCTATGATACCAAGGACATTACTAATATTCTTGCAGACAAACTTTATTTCAGCTTCAGCCTACCCATCCTCTATCTGTCACTCGACATTCAACATCATACCTTCCCTATGAAAACACTCTGGACCAAGTAATTTTGGCACTTTCCAAAATAAAAAAATACCAGATCCGTGGGTCCTGGCAATATCTTTGGATGTCTACTGACAACTGTTAAGTCCCATCCAACAAACCCCCTCCATTGTGTCTCCAGCCTGAGTCTGTCCACTGGTTGCATCGTATATGCATGGAGAACAGTTGGTGTGACTTTCTTAGATAATGTAGAGCCATCTACTGACCCTGGGACTTTTAGACCTATTAGTCTCATTAGTAGTTTGTGCAAGCCTATGGAATGTATTATTAGTCAACTAATAAACAATAAAATAGGTTTGGCTTATACCCATGTATCCACATCAGTTTGGCTTTGTAAAAGGCAGCTCATACCTACTCAACCTGTTTTTTGAAAAGGTTACTGAATCCATTGATAAGAGATATATGGACCTTACCATTACCTTTGACACTATTACCTCTGCTAGAATTATTGATAAAATCTCCCAACTCAACAGTAACCCATACATAGCTCACTAGTTTTTAGCTAACTGCCTGCCTGACAAAACCTATACAGTTAAGGTTTAGACAGAAGTACATTATCAATGGTATTCCATGCAACTCTGTTCTGGGCCCCCTCCTTTTCAGTATACATTTCTCTGGCAAGAAAGATGATACCAACAGACTATGGCTAGCCAAGTTTGCTGAAGATTGCAAACTAGGAGCAATTATCCAATCCCATTCTGATACTCAAATTTTCCAGCAAGAGATAGATTAAACAAATGCTTGTTATGTTAATAATGGGCTTACCCTCATTGTCAAGAAATGCAGTATGGTTTATTTTAGTAAATCTAGTATTGTTTCCACTGTATAGATAACATTCTACTTAAATCTAAAACAATCATCAGGGACTTGAGTACCTTTCTTGTCAATAGACTCTCCTTTAACTAGCATGTCTCTGTCATGGTTAGAAAATCCTTCTACCTTCCACAACGTATTCATCATGGTATCTCCTCAAGGTTCTAGGAAGATGTAGTCCCACTTTAATCATCTTTTATTAGGCCTATCATTAAATACAATGCCACTTTTGACACATATCTCACTATGCACCTAAACCAGCTCAAGAGACCTCAACATTACTGCACTAAAAAGATCTCTGATTTCTGTACACATAGCTACTCTAATAGATTAAAAGCCCTGTCCCTCTTTTCAGTGTCATGTATTTCTTGAGGGGTTATTTCTGCTTATCCTGCTATGCTATGAATGACTCTTTGAAGTCCTCCACATAAACAAGTCTAGCTCTGAATGCACACTTTTTGATATCATGGAAAGATGCTGTACATACAAAAGAAAGACATGAATGTTTGTAAGAAATATGCAGACATGTTCTCTAGCATCTAAACGTATACTACCACATCAGCATCAGCTAATGGCATGACAGATTTCCAACCCAGCACATTCCCTTTTTGTGGAATTGGCTGTACTTACATAGGAAGCAGAGTAATTCCCTAAAAGCCTTTAAAGCTCATGCATATGATTGAATAGGTAACCACACATTTCATCTGGGATATTGAGGAAAATCTGCTTAATGAGGGAAATTGATAGTCTCCCATCAGTACAGGGTATTGTCCTTGGTCTCCTTGGCAGCATACTTAATAAGAACATGTAAATCTATGTGTTGCCCAGTCTTTTGCTATGGAATATGAAATGTGTTTTACATTTATTGGAATACCATTTATCTCTGATTATTTTGACAGTTGGGGCAGTCCTTCCTACAACTTTATAGAGTCTTATTTGATGCTATCTTATGGGCAATTTTTGCATCTTTTGCATTCTTGACTAATATTTCTTTTGACACACCTAGACTGATGGTTTATACAGAGTGGAACTGAAGCCTTAATAGTAGACTTTAAAGTACTGATGACTTCATTAGCCAGTTGTTCTCATTTTGTTTGCCTTCATCTATTTCCTATTTGCCAGATAGTTCAACATGTATTAATTAATTTTCATTAATAACAGTTTCACTATAAGAATATTGTACTCCACCTTATGAAATGTTTTGCTGTAAACAAAATGAAAGGTGTCTACTTGTTCTTTATTATTCTACAGTAAACCTAAACAGGAACATGAGTGTTAAACCAGGGGTGAAGTTACAGTTTCCCCTTTGAGTCATCCAAATTACATTTGAATAGAGTAAAAAAAAAGTATTTTGCTTTATGTGGAGTAGATGGCATTTCCAAAAAGGGCAGCATTCTCTCTGACAAATACTTATCCCTCCAGCATGTCATATTTGTGTTGCAGAAGACATTGAGCAGGCATGAGACAGAGGTCACCACTTCATAGACTGCATGATATCGAGGAGATGTACAAGGCTGTGAAAGGATCTACATAGTTTTTATGATTTTTGGCCTATGATTTTATTTATTTGTTTATTTTATTTTAGTGAGAAATATTTTCATTCCAGGTGTGACAAGTGTTTGGACAGGGACATACCGACAGGGGCATTATCAGTGATTGGCCTAATGAGAGCCGAGTACAGTGGAATGATTACATCCTTGTAAATGGATGCTAGATATAAGCTATGCACTAAAATGACTTGGTTGTGATCATAGAATAGTTAATTGTTGACATAGGCTTCCAGATCCCTGATTACAGGATCAACTTTCAGAAGTGTGCTACCAGTGTTATTGTTACAAGGGAAGTCATGCTTGCTGCGGGATATTGTCATACATTTCTTGGTATTTAGGTTTTGTCCAGGGTTTGATACTGGCTATGTGTATGGCAAAGGCCCTCTTAGCGGAGCTTGGTGTCCTCTGGGATTTTATGATGGCACCAAGTTTACAGTCATCTGCAAACTTATGAACCTATACAAAGCCCCTCGCTGGTCCTCTTCAGGAGGAATCTTGATGAGTGGATGGGTAACCAAAAGTTTGCACCTGGGATCACTCCAGTGGCACTACTGGACAGAGGCTATAGAAGTTAAATTATAATGGTGGAGAGAGCCAAACACATTTTCGGCTAGGCTTATAAATGCCCTAGGGCAGATAGCCTAGTATAAACCTATGAACTTGACAAGACATAAAACCTTAATATTTGCTTTGACCTCCAAGAAGTAATGCCATAGAAGAGTGGCCAAGGACTGCATACCTGGTTTACACCGATAGTGACTGACTTTTTGGAGGAGGTAGAGCTACCACCCCCCCCCCCCCTGACTTCATGAGTTTTACTCATGAGCCAATTTGCTACTTAAGAGATTTGCATTCAGCTGGGAGAATTTTATCTATAATACCCGAATGTGGCATTGTGTTAAATGCCTTTCCAAGGTCTAGATACATGGTGTGTACTAATCCGACCTTATCCATTGCTTCAGTAACTTTCTTGAAGAAGTCAACCAGATTTAGTAGGCAGAATTTGCTCTTAACAAACCCAAACTGGCTTGGATTGAGAGTTTGCAGGTTGCCTATATCCTTATTTACTAATTCCATAATATCCTTACATTATTTGAACTACTATACCTACTTCTAATTAGCACAGACAAATTGTGAGGATCCACAATATCATACGTGTACTTATGTCACTGTATCACAGGTACCAATATTATTTTTATCAGTTTACTATTAGAATGTCGAGTATCAGATACTCAACCAGCCCAACAACTGCAATAAGTGCAGCAGACCACTGAAAACCAGAATGCCAACAATCAACAAGCTCACAATAACCCTTGAATCCTAAAAAACCCTACTGCTCTGGACCCAGAAGCAAGTGCTGCCATGGGTCCGGAAGGGGAGCTAAGTCAGACAGTAGTTATTTTTGGTCTTCTGCAGTCCAACTGTCAGTATCCCCAGTTTAGCCTTACTATAGCAGAGTATCCGATATTCAACATTCTGATAGTAAATCGATTCTATCATAATCCATGTGGTGTAAATGACCTCAGACATACCTCACTCGACTACATGAAAGCAAACATTATGGATCTCTCTGAATATGTGTCACAGACAGGTATGAGCCTTGCACTGAGCAGCATTCTACCTTCACCAATGATGACGCCACAGTATGTATAACAATGATTGATTTTAATAATTGGCTGTTTCTGGTGTCACTCCAAGGGCATCAAATATCTTGCAGCATGGGAGGACATGGTAAACAGACCACACTGCTTTGCCATGGATGGTCTGCACCTATCCCCCCTAAGTCTTTGGATATTGGCTAGAACTTTATCCACCCCTTAGAGCCATTTTTAGGCAATGAGAAAATGACAAAACTACCGACATAGGAAAAATGACTCAAAGCAACCTTAAGGTGTTACTGCTCAATGGTAGAATATAGATACCTGTGCCATTACTGAGAAACAGTTTAAAGCTGTAAAATGTACTCTGGCAGTGCAAAGTTACAGTGCTTCCACATATGTAGACCAACAGCAGCACAGACAGGGCTAAAGGTGGAGGTGTATATCCACAAACTATTGAAACTGATAAACCACGACAAGGCTCCTCAGTAGTTCACTCGAGTAGAATTTATTCACAATGCACCAAAAACACGAACAAAAGTAAAAGTAACAGTAGTAAGTACTTAACGCTTTCACCCTGTAAAACCTTTAGGGCATCTTCAGAGTACTGAGTAAATATCCATTCAACCATGGTTAAATACATTTTTCTTAAATTACACAACGCCTGTCATTGGTTAATTGATTAATTGTTTAAATGTTTAAAATTCATTTGTACTTTGTTATTAGTAAATATAGTACAATAGATTAAAAAGCAATGTATTAAATGCTATACCTATTATAAATATAATAAATAAATATTGTAAATATTATAAATATTCTAAAAATTAGATTAATACATCAACATATAAAAACCTATATAAGCTAAAAATATTGTAAAACATTACTGGATGTTTTAGTTGAGTAATAATATAGAATAAAAACAAGTCAATACAGTAAACCCACTATTTTGTAATATTCTTCACCTTAAGGAAACATAAAATTAAAATTAAAATAACCATTTATGAACTGTATTATGCTGTAAAGGCATTAGTATGTCAAATACAATGTGATCTTTGTTTTAAAATACTTGAAATAGAAATATGTCCATTAATACCCGGTAAAACAAACTGGCATTTAGTCTTAACTGCCACAAACATTCTTTTGCTTCTAGCAAATTGTTATAATCCCCTCCTTTCTCCCAGTAATTGGGAATTCTATCAATTACAAAGAATATAAATCTCTTAAAATTCTCACATTTACTGCTGTGTACATATAGGGCATTCACCATCTTTTTATTTTTGATATCTCTATTGTGTTCGAGAATACGCTCCCTCAATTTCCTGGTGGTTTTCCCTACATAGTATGCTGGACAAGAAACACATGTAGCCAAGTAAACCACCATTTTGGTATTACAATTACAGTGTCCTGGGCATTTTAAGGATCTCCCATATCCTTGCACCATAGTGTATGGTCCATCATTCACAAATTTACAACATTTACAAAAACCACACTTACTCATTTTTGACATGGTGTATATACAACTACTGTTGTTATTTTCCATAATTTCTTTTAAATTAGTGCCCCGACTGTACGTAACCTTTGGAAAATGCCCTATTGTTTCATTATATTCTGTTCTGTTAGAAAAAACACTAAACCAAGTATCATTTAATATTTTGACTATAGTGTCAGAGTTGATATTAAATGGTAAAATAAAAACATCTTTTTTATTTTTGTTAGTATTTGTCTTCTCTATAGTCATAGTGTTTAGGCCATCCTTTATAATTGGTTTATATAAAGTATTTCTTTTCATCATATCTTCATCATTTACTTGATTTACTAATTTTAGTGGATAGCCCCTATCTAAAAACATATCACATATTACTTTTAGTTCATAAATAAAATTGATATCTTCACTAATAATACGTGATAGTCTGACCATCTGACCCTTTACAAGATTCTTTTTTTGAAAATATGGATGGCAGCTATGATAATGAAGGTAGGAATTTGAATATGTTTTTTTTCCGAAAAATATTAGATTCAACCATATGCTTAATAAAATACAGGTGGAGGTGTCTCAGTCTCCGTTAGAAACAAATATACCTCCGCGTTGGTTAGGATAATGCCTTGGAGTTCATCCACAAGCAAGTCACCATAGATAAGGTCCCTTACTATATTCTAGCTAGCTATAGGTCACAGTCTATACCTTAGGAGTCTCACAACTCTTACCTTGACCTATTAGAGGCACTCACCATCCAACCAAATACCCTGTTCATGGGTGACTTTACCTACTCCTCTATAGACTAGGAAACATTCACTGCCTCAAACTCACAGGCACAATGCTTCTGGACTTCATTAACATGAACATCCTGGACCAGACAGTGAGTGCTCCAACCAGAGGATCAGACATGCAGGATTTACTGCTCACTGGCATGGGCGAGTGTTGCACCTCCTCATGTTACATCCTCACTAGTGAGGTTGGATCACAGAGATGTCTCCTTTGAAATAAAAATCAATTTGGAAAACCCAACTAAAACTGTAACAGTTAGAAACTATTCTAAGGCAAATTACATCCTATTAACTGATGGCTTATCAAAATTCAGTGCTCTCCATAACCCCAGGACCCCGGCAATCTATGCAGAATTATTCACAGAAACGCTATACAAACATGTAATTGGCTGCATACAGGCTGCCATACTTACCAGAAGTAAGCCCAAAACAAACACCAAAAACAAAACCCACTGGTGGAATCCTCACTTCAACAGGGTATATACAAAAGAAAAAAGTCATGGCTAAAATCAGAAAGAGTGACTCCCATAAAGACAAGAGCTCTCTGATTCAACCAAACAAAAATTTAAGCATTATAATTAAGTCCAACAAGGTCAACTACAAGGTCAGGCTAGCCTCACAGGCTGAGGACAATCACAAGGCCTTCTTCAGCTATGTCCAGAAAGGTAACACAAAGCAGTGCACTGAACTGGTTGTTAACACCACCACCTTTAGTGATCAAGGAGAAATAGCAAATCTATTTGCTGACAAATTGAGTTCTAACTTTACCCCAACTCCTCCCGGCTACCCCTATGAAATTCCTTCTAGCATACTCCCTCAACTATTAGCAGAGATCAAGCTCTAGTGATGCTCACTAAGACCAAAAACACTACCTCAATGGGTCCCAGCAGTATCCCTTAGTCTAAAACATGACAAATCAAGACCACTTCAGACACTCTTCATCTACATCTTCAAAACAGGTTATGTACCAAGTGGTGCTGCGGTAGCGTTGTCACCTCACAGCAAGACGTTTTCACAATCGATTCTCAGCTAGAGTGTCTTCTGTGTGGAGGCATGCATGAATGGGCGTGCCTTCGTTGAAGGTTGTGCATCAGGGCTGGTAACTTGGCATGTAAAAATCCACTACCAAACATTAGCGGACCGGAGTTCCACTGTGGCGACCCCTAACCGGGATAAGCCGAAAGACACAACAACAACCAAGTGAATGGGGGACTGCAATGGTCATCCTTCTTCATAAGGCAAACAATCAGCTGACCTGGGGAACTATAGTTCCATCAATATGACAAGTCTAATATTCAAAGCCATGGAAAGAATTATCATCAAGGACAACAAGGACACAGGCAACCTACAGAAACTGGGCCCATCCAGTTTGGCTTTGTTAAGGTAAAGTAGTGCACAATTAATCTAGTTGATTTCTTCATGAAAGTCACCAAGGCAATGGATGAGGGTAAAACAGTGCATACCATGTACATTGGCATTCAATACAATACCTCACTAAGGCATTGTTGACAAACTCTCCTAACTAGGCATAGATTCCTACATAACTCACTGCATTGTCAGCTGCCTCACAAATCCAAGAAGTCAGGACTGGTGAAACCACCTCCACCAAGAGACTGGTCATTAGCGGAGTACTTTTTTATTTATTTTTATTTTACATTTGTTGACCGGGCTAGTCTGGCTGGATACATGTCCATTTTCAGCAGAGGCCCGAGGAGAAAGGCTCCACTATAAACTAAGTACATTAACATAAAAAAAAATTACTACTCTAAGATAATAGCTAAAATCAGATATTACAAAAGCAAACTCTTTGATGACCAAATGGAAGGTCATCCTCTTGGAACTCCATGCTGGGCCAGCTCCTGTTGGGATCTACTTCTCGGAAGTCAAGGCTAATGTCATAGGCCTTTGGTTCACCAAGTTCTCAGATGAATGCAAATTGGGATCTATTATAAATTCCCCCATGGCACCAACATCTTACAAGTAGGTTTAACAAAGACAAATGACTGGTGCCAAAGTCATGGCTTAAAACTCAACACCTAGAAATGCATTGTAATTCCCTTTGGAAAATTGCTCACCCAAGTTAATTACTCCATCAATAAAACACCCCTAAGAGTCAACCTAGTAGTCAAGGCTTTGGGAACATATGTAGACAGTAATCTGGCCTTCCGTCAACATGTAACAAAGATAGTAAGAAAATCTTTCTATGTCACCCAACTATGAAGTAGGGGTATGCCATCTAGGTCCAAGAAAGTTGTAGTACCACTCTACTCAGTCCCTTTCATATCCATCATTAAGTACAATGCCCCCTTTGGCATTTACCTTACCAGCCACTTGCAACAGATGGAATGCCCACAAATGTTCTCACCAGGAGAATCTAAGGTATAAATACCTCGTCCTGTAAAGATCACCTAAAGGCCCTATCTCTGTACTCATTTTCCTACAGGCTACTGAGAGGAGATCTATGCCTAGCTTATAAGGCATCCTCAGATCCAGCTCTGACAGCTCTTTTGCTTACCCACAAGACAAACAGCACCAGAAACACTAACTTCACTTCTGACATAAATAGAACATAGTGGAGAGACAGCTAGTGACTCAAAGGATCCCACAGTATGGAATAGGCTTCCCATCCACGTGAAGCAGAATTCATCCTTGACACCATTCCAACAAAACCTTGAACACTGGATGGAAAATCGTAAATTCACCACTTAGTCTGGCTCCCATGTATCTGATGGCCATATGGCTATAGTCATGCCACAGGAGGCCTTATTACTATGCTGACAATAGGAAGTATTGAACCTGTAATGTATTAGCCTCTACATTTGTTATCCTATTTTTGTCCTCAGTATTCTTATTCTGTGATTGTTAAAACTGGCATAAGGCCCAAGAGTTACAAGGATGACCTCCTAGAATGAATTACTACCATGATAATCACCAGCACTAGCTTTGGTAAAACACTATAAAATGAGCATATAAATTACAATAGTCATATTTTAAGAATATAGAAAGTGATCCAGTGCAAGCAGTAATGAATGTAATGACCACTGAAACCTGTTGTTCTGTTACATGCAAATGTCTGTTAAAGTAGAGGAGAGAAAACGAATGAGAAAATACACAAGTGGGATGGGACCTAGTTCATAGACTGAAAGAGCAGGCTATGGGTGACAAAAGACATTACTACCAAACAGAATTGTTATGTGACCCTGTACTTCCATTTGGTCATCATAAAGTGTGTGTGTGCGTGTGTGTGTGTGTGTTTGTGTATGCATATGTGCATGAGTGTCAATGTGTGTGTGTGTGTGTGTGTGTGTGTGTTTGTGTATGCATATGTGCATGAGTGTCAGTGTGTGTGTGTGTGTGTGTGTGTGTGTGTGTGTATGCATATGTGCATGAGTGTCAGTGTGTGTGTGTGTGTGTGTGTGTGTGTGTGTGTGTGTATGTGTGTGTGTGTGTGTGTGTGTGTGTGTGTGTGTGAGTGTGTGTTTGTGTATGCATATGTGCATGATTGTCAGTGTGTGTGTGTGTGTGTGTGTGTGTGTGTGTGTTTGTGTATGCATATGTGCATGAGTGTCAGTGTGTGTGTGTGTGTGTGTGTGTGTGTGTGTGTGTGTGTGTGTGTGTTTGTGTATGCATATGTGCATGAGTGTATGTGTATGTGTGTGTGTGTGTGTGTGTGTGTGTGTGTGTGTGTTTGTGTATGCATATGTGCATGAGTGTCAGTGTGTGTGTGTGTGTGTGTGTGTGTGTGTGTGTGTGTGTGTGTTTGTGTATGCATATGTGCATGAGTGTCAGTGTGTGTGTGTATGTGTGTATGTGTGCATTTTATATTTCCTTACTAATGACTAAATGATTATCACTACTTTTCATTATACAAAAATATAAATAGAAATATGTGCAAGTACAGTGCAGTGCAGTAGTACATAAAGTGGTAACATCTGAGCAGTATGCAAAAGAATATCTTGTACATTATTGAAAACATATGCAAATACTCTACTGAATGCACTGTTGTTTTGATGTGACAAAATCATAGCATGGTGATTGACAAATCTATGTGAACTGGCACGTAAGAGATGTCATATTATAAAAAATAATTAGAGAAAAATGTATCCGTCCTCAAAAAACACCACAAAAATATATTAAGTTAATATATAGTTGATATGTAGAGCAGATACCAAATAGCTGCAAGCATATATTCATTTAATTTTTTCTGTCATTTTTCATGGGGATAATTTAGCATTCACATATTCACACATTCCTCCTGGTAAAGTAAAGGCGAGGCTCTACTTCCAGTTGACGTGACGTCCAAATGGGAAGTAAAAATCTGATATTCTGTACCAATGAGTTTGATTCTACATTGACAGACAAAACACTGAATGTACTAAACATTTTCAGATTTATGGAACCATTTTCTGTCATCACAGAATGAATTTTTCAGTGTTATAGACTCCATATTTTCACTCATCATTAAGTGGGCACATTCAAAATCACAGACATCATTTTTTCTCATCATTATGTAGCAAAACTAATGCAACAGATTTTTTTAACAACAATTCTCACAGAAAATAGTTATAGTTATTATTTTTGCCGACATGCCTGAGTTATACTTATTATTTTTGCCGACATGCCTGAGATATCTTAATGTAAAACAACCTGTCATGTGCATTAAAAAATAAATAAATCTTCTAATTCTTGATCCCACATTTACGTCAGAAGATATTCTAACTCAATTATTTATTTTTTTTAATTTTATTTTACATTTATTAACCGGGGGTGTCTGACTGAGCCGAAAAGGCCCTTTTTCAGCAGAAGCCCTGGGAAAAAAGCTCCACATAGAAAAATTACAGGTGCATTTAGATATTTAGACATGATCAGTATACACACAAATTACAATAGACATGTTTTTACAGTGGTATGCAGCACATCAACAGTTACAGTGGAGAGAACAAACAAGAAAATATTAATTTAAAAATAAAGGTAATTAATAGATATGTGGTGTACAGCTGAAATTTGGAACATAGGTAGAAAACATACATAGTACACAGGTACAGTACATACATTGTAGATTAGCCAGTGTTTGTGAGTTAGAGTGAAAACTATTATCAAGTACTCTAGGTTTAGTATATGTACCTTATCCGCTTTCACTAGCCTGGGGAGCAATCATGCCACTGCCAACTTTGCTTGAGATGTTACCTAGTGAGGTTTTTAAAGGAGACTTTGGACAATGTGTTTTGTATGCTAGTGGGGAGTATGTATAGCAAATGCCTTATGACATACAAATAAGTGTAAATTTGCAGTATATGCTGACACAGGTCTACTTTGTATTCCCAAAATCCCACAAGCACGAAGACGAAAATCCTGAGACGCTAATCACGAACCAGGAAATACTGAACAGTGTAAGTTTACATAGGTCAAGAGAACACTTGCCCAACACAACACTAAGACACACCCTGCTATTTAAAATGCCCCCACACCCCCCAGCTATACATACCATCTCCAGGATCACACTACAGTGGAGAAAGGGCATACATCCCCACGTTGGGCAAGTGTTTACTTGTCCTGGGTAAACTTACGCAATTCAGTATTTCCCTGTTCGCGATTGTCATCTCAAGATTTTCGTCTTCGTGCTTGTGGGATTTCGGGAATACAAAGTAGACCCACTGACACACATCAGCACTGACAGATAAAACTGTAATGGAATTCATATTGTACAGTGGCATTATTTTAAAAATGTCAGTAATCTGTTTTTAAGATAATGGATCATAGGATCATGGGATCATAGGAAGTTGCTAGGCTAGATGGTTGTGCCAGATGACCCAAATCAGTGATTAAGAATGGAAGGACACTGGATGTAGAGGAAGATGCAGCAATTCACCAATAGAAAACAATCATTTGCTATTTCCTCCTGTAAACAGTCAGTGAAGTAACAAATAGAGTCCATTGTGCAGTTCTGGAAACTTCATCATTGCAAGGGCAAAAGCACTATAGAGCAGTCCAGTGGAGGCAGCGGTAAAGGTACATGGACTATATTAGACCCCTTATGAGGCTTCAGTAGAGGAATGCAGCATGCATATCTCTGAAGAAAAGAGGGAGGAGGCATGAGGAAAATGTTTAAGTGTCATGACAGAGTTCATGGGTCATCTCCTTTCAAAAAGAAAGAAGTATATGAAGATAACTGGAATCAATTTCAAGATACAAGTTGAATGGCTAAGAAAAAGTAAATAAATATTTTCAAAGAAATGGTGCAAGTTGATTGGAAATGATTTTCTGTGCAAGATAGCAATGACAGAGGTGTTGAGTAGATTTTAAAAATGTTCTGGATAGCCATAACAGAAATTCTTATGAGTCATGGGAAAATAAATTAATGTGCATCTTAAATTAGGAGAAATTGGCAGAGCATAGACATTGTTATCCTCTGAAAAACTACGTTTCTTTTACAAAATGAGATTTCCTACAGGAGACTACCTCTAAGTAATAAAACACAAAGTATTGCACTCATAAGTTTTTTAAGTAACAATAATGTTTACTTCACTGTTGATGATAACTAACACTAGATGGCTATAGATCAGCAGGTACATGCACACATGCATACACACATACATGTACACATACATACACACATGCAGACATACATATGTAGATGGCTCCATAACAAAAATCCAAGTACTTTGTCATCAGCTCACATAAATGTGATCAAAAAACATCAGAATCACTCAAATGTCAACCACAGTCAAATGCAAAAAATGAGTAATACAAGCATGCATCCTTACATTCACTGCTACTTTCATATACCAACTCCAAGTCTGCACTATTTCAAGCAAAGACAAAATCCGCAAGATAGCAGAATCTTAATTTTTCAAGGCAAAATTACAAATACACACACCAGTGATCAAATATTGAAGTATGAAGCATGAATCTATAGATAACAAGCTTGACAAACAGATAGATAGCTAGACTGACTGACTGATAAACATACACATTGATAAATAAATAGATTAGATAGATAAATCCATATATAATTATTATGGCCCTTCTGCCCTTCGAGAGTATTAAAAGTGAAATCACAAGAGGGGAAATGTTTGTCTCTTGTCAATCAGAGTAAAAGCGGATAGTATGAATATGACAGCTACCAGTTTTTCAAATATAAAATGAAATCTTGCACTTGAACTTTTTTAACCAAGCAAAATAATTATGTTTCTACCATAAATGTTAGATGAAAAAGTTATTAAAAAAAACAAGCACATGCTGTCCCACAAAGTCTAGCACAAGCCAGGGATACTAAAATAAGATGCCACATATACTGTGTATCAAAGCAATGACCAATTTTTCTGTATCTCATCCGTGATGTGATTTTAATGACACACAATAAGGAAACATGGACGGCTGCGGTGGTGCAGCGGTTAGTGTTGTCGCCTCACAGCAAGAGGTTCTCCGGTTCGATCTTCAGCTGGGGTGTCTTCTGTGTGGAGTCTGCATGTCTTCCCTGTGGTCATGTGTGGGTTTCCTCCGAGTGCTCTGGTTTCCTCCCACATCCCCAAAGACATGCTGCAAGTGGATTGGACATGCTAAAATTGGCCCTAGGCATGAGTGCGTGCATGTGTGTGCCTTCTGTGGAAGGTTGGATGCTGGGCTGGCAACTCGGCACCATAAAAGCTCCACTGCCAATCATGAGCGGACAAGGTGATCCGCTGTGGCGACCCCTGACTGGGTAAAGCTGAAAGAGAGAGAGAATAAGAAAACATAAATTAGAACTGCCTAATCAAAAAGGTAACACATTTACATCATGACAGATAATCACATTTATCCTACCAGGATATAACAGATTCCTTGTGGAATAAGTCACATACGACTGCTATGCATAATGTCTTTTTAACCAAACTCTAATGGTTTTGTGATAACCTCTCAAAACAATAATTGCGTAATCTCAAAAGCACTCAATTATATTTGACACCACAAAGCACATGAAAAAATACTGTGTGACTCAGTTCATTGCATACTTATTACAGAGTATGTATATATATATATATATATATATATATATATATATATATATATATATATATATATAACATCAATGTTTTATTTTCATGCAGATACACAAATGACTTAGTAATTGTCAAATCAACAAACACATCACTTTTGACTAATTTCTTAAATGCTTGATTAATACTACTAGATTTTTCAATTTTGCAGGTACTTTCTCTAATTCTAAATTTCAATATAGTGACATGGAGGTTATCAAAAATGATACAGAATACAAAGCAATAGATATAATAAAAAAAAAAGCTAGCAGTAAGTATTTATACTTTACTGGTGATTGTCATTATACTTTGAAAAAGACACTGTCAGGGGTCAGTTGGTCAAGTTTTCCAGATTCACCAAGACTGGTACATTTAACAAATAAAGGAGAACAGAGACAGATGTTCCTAAGTAGGGGTTGGAACCTACTCTCAAAGGTTCAGTTGTTGAAGAACTGAGTTAAGAAAGAGATGGGGTTCACTGGATCAGTCTGAGCATCAGAAATTAGTCATGTACCTAAAATGTCTGTGAGTTACCAAAGAGAGATTATTTTAATATTAAGAAAATTGTGTGAGATAATTGGAAAATGCTTAATGGTAACCATTGTATTGTCTGAGTTCTGTATCACTGCCCCTAACCATAAAGGTGGTAGTAGTAGGAATAGAAGTCATAGCAGCAGCAGTAGTACCGAACACTTGTTGGCGAATGAAGGCAGAAGGAAAAAGTCAGTAAGTTACAAAACCAGAAGGACCTCACATTCTGGGTAAATATATACCACATATTCCTTTTTTTCCTTTCTTTTTTTGCACACTCTCATTGAGTTGGCTTATTATAGTTCTGAATATTTCAGCTGTATTTTTTCTTATGCCTCATATGTGTCTTGATGTCAAGTTTGGCTCTTATTATATTGACAAACTATCTAGAAAATTAAGCGAACAAATCAAACGACATTTATATGCTATACATTCGAAGAATATTCACAGTGTTCTAGGCATACATTCATAGAAATGTGATCATTCTCAAATTTATTTAAGAAAAGGAACTTATTTTGGATAATAGGAAGGATATTTTGAACTCGAAATGAGAAAGAAGAGAGGTGCACTGGCATCTTAAGCTGGACCAAATACTCTTCTCAGGCTTAATGAACTCATTAGTTTAAGACCTTAGTTGAAAAGTAGAAGTATTAGATAAGTTATTCAGTAGTTATATGTCTTTAGTGCTTTTGTATTCATTTTATCTTTGCTTTTCAAAGATATGAGATTTTATTTTTTATTGGATTATTTGGTTACATGAATATATGATTGTCTATTTAATGGACCACTATCACCGGAAATGGATAAAATATATATTTTATGACTTAACTTGATATCCTATGCTATAATAATGTCTCAATGGCACTCTAAGCAGTCATCAAAAACTTTTATTTTGTTCTAACCCTAGATGCGTTGATGGGGATGGACATACTGACATGATTTTCTTCTTTGTTTGGGCTTTGCATTCCCATGATGCATTGTGGGTACTTAGAAAATAAGCTTATTTTGCCTGTTGTCTTATGCCATATCTTGGTTGTATTTACATAGAATGCCAAACTCAGAATTTACTTCTAATCTTGAGACTCTGTAGAAGTAATGTTTGAAACTTTTTTTTCCAGTGACACTTTTGGGTTTATGTTCTTTGTTTTAAACATGCTTCAATAAGCAGTTTCTTCTTCCAAAAAATAGTTCTTAAAATAGATTAAAAATATCAGTCACTTAGCTCCTCAAGTCAGTCTGTTGCTCTCAATATTATCAGGTTTCTTTCCTCTTAGACTATCTAGTAAATGGGCTGTGAATTTCCAAAGGCTAAAAAAGTTTATAGTCCCACAGGGTGGGAGATAAAGCAACTGCAAATGGCAGTACACAGTGAAACAGGTATGGATTCTTAAGAGACTCAATAGGTTTATGATGCTACTGGATATGAAATAAATAGCTGCAGGTACTTTGTCTTGTATGTTTTCCTTTTGTGAGAAACCTTAATATGTGATGGATAAGATTACATAAGGACCAAGCAGACCAATTCCTAAATAAATTACCATGAAATTTCTTTCAGTAATAAAATGCTGTATGCCGATGAAGTTGACTAATACAAAAATACAACAGAAGGTAAGAAACTGATGTTATTCTTTTTAACA
Source organism: Protopterus annectens (assembly GCF_019279795.1). Lineage (NCBI taxonomy): Eukaryota > Metazoa > Chordata > Ceratodontiformes > Protopteridae > Protopterus > Protopterus annectens. The sequence goes on along the minus strand of NC_056730.1, from coordinate 287,127,094 downwards.
TTTGGCAATGTTAGAATATTTCCATCTGGAGGAAAAGACATTCTGTGAAAAGTAAATGATGTGTTTAGGATATAGTTGCTCTTGAAATCAGTTGATGGTTTTAAGAAAATATCTGATCTCACAAAAGTCAGACACACTGATGTCCCGCTCACCAGACTGAGTAAGGAGAAGGTCACAGTAAGCTGCCTGTCGGGCGCTAGAATCCGCCACATAACACAAGCACTCAGGTCTCTCAACAGCAGGTACAAATATGACTCAGTCATTGTCCACGCTGGTGTAAACGACCTGAGACGTACCTCCTTGGACTACATGAAAAGAGACATTGAGGAGCTCTCTGATTATGTAGCCCAGGCAGGTATGACCCTGACCTTGAGCAGTATCCTACCTTCACCAAGAATGATGCCACAATACAGAGATAAGATGATCAGCTTTAACAATTGGCTTAAACACTGGTGTCATTCAAAGGGGATCCAGTATCTGTCTGCCTGGGATGACATGCTGGACAAGCCACGCTGTCGCAAGGGACGGCTTGCACCTGTCACCCTGGGATTCCGGATATTGGCAAAGGCTCTTGCCACCCCATAGTGCCTTTTTAGGCAAGGCTCAAATTCTAAACCTACCACCCTAGAACACAAAAAAGGAAAAAAACTAAGGATAATGCTGCTCAATGCCAGAAGTCTAAATCTCAAAATGCACGCACTCGAGGCCCTTCTCAGTATGGAGAACATCGATGTCTGTGCTGTGACAGAAACCTGGTTCAAGGCTCCTGAGAGCACCCCAGCGCTATCAGGTTTTACCTCATATCATGCTCCGCCCCAAAATCCGGACAATACCAAGAAAGGAGGGGGTATCCATATTCATCAAGGACACCCACACCTCAAGACTGGTGGCAATGCACGATGCATCGGAGACCATCCAGGTGCAATTAACCATAGGCAAGACTGCTCTGCAAATTGTAGCATGTTACAGGCCACCCTCACAAACTCAGGAAACTCACATGGCCTTCCTGAAAACACTAGAGGGATAAATGTATCACCAAACACCATCATACTAGGTGACTTCAATTACCCTAATATAGACTGGGAACACTACTCAAGCCCAAACACCCTAGCCCAAAAGTTCCTGGAATTCATAAACTCAAATGCCATGGAACAACTAGTCACCATCCCCACAAGAGGAGATAACATACTTGATCTCATCATCACGAACATGGGAGCACAATGTTCAACACCGAAGTATACCCTCACTGGTGAGATCAGATCACAAACTAATCTCGCTGGAGGTGCTCATCCCACCCCCACCTGAAATAAAAACGACCACAGTAAAGAACTTCTCAAAAGCCGACTTCACACTTCTAAAGACTAGTGTGGTCTCCTTTCAGGCCCCCGAGCCATGGAAAACAATACTCAAGCCGCTGAATCACTTACAAACGCCTTCTACCAGCACCTGCAGGACTGCATGGATAAGGCAATCCCAAGCAAAACAAAGACTCTTTGTACCAAAGGCAAGCGTCCAGTCTGGTGGACCTCAGCCATAAACAAACTCTACAACAAAAGGAGGAAGCTACTACAAGATAGAGCAAAATCCTTAAAAGGTAAGACACCCTTGATCAGTATAAGTAAAAAACTAAGAGCTCTCATAAAATCATCCAAAGCAAATTTCGAGAGAAAAATAGCTAAAGACTCAAAAGACAATCATAAGGCCTTCTTTAGCTATGTTAGAAACCTAGGAGGAAACTCCCAGATATGCTCAGAACTAGTTCAAAATGATGTGAAGATTACTGATCCTACAGACATTGCCAACATACTGGCTGACAGGTTCAGTGCAAACTTCTGCCCCCAAAAGGAGAGATATCTATACCAAATGAGTGCAGCCCCCAAACATCTCCAGCGCCAAGTGAGAACTGCTCTCCAAAGCAAAAACACAGCATCCATGGGACCCGATGGTGTCCCCGGCTGTGTGCTCCACGAACTCAATGAGGAATTAAACCCATAGCTAGGACAGCTGTTTAATCAAAGTCTTACCTCTGGATACGCACTCCAGGAGTGGCGACTGCAACTGTGGTCCCACTTCACAAAGGCGGTGCCTCCACAGACCCTGGAAATTACCGCCCATTAGCTTGACAAGCCTTATCTGCAAAGCCATGGAGAGGATCATAATGGACCTCATAAATAAAGACATAGGGAATTTGCAGACTTTGGATCCAACCCAGTTTGGCTTTGTCAAAGGCAGATCATGCCTTTTAAACTTGGTTGACTTTTTCAAACAGTCACCAAAGCCATTGATGAGGGAAAGGCAGTCCATACAGCCTACCTCGATCTGGCTAAGGCCTTCGATACAATACCCCACTCGGGTATCATTGAAAAACTCATCAGCTTAAATGTTAACCCATACATCACAAGATGGGTTGCAAACTGGCTGAGTGACAGAACCCACAGGGTCAGAGTTGCTGGCGCCATGTCAGACTCAAAGCCTGTCACAAGTGGTGTCCCACAGGGCTCAGTCCTGGGCCCACTCTTGTTTGGCATCTACTTTTCCAAGTACAAGCAAACACAGGAGGGTTATGGCTGACAAAGTTTGCAGATGACTGCAAACTGGGCCATAGTAGAAAACACATCTGACACAGATATCCTTCAGAAGGGTCTCACAGAAACGGATAACTGGTGCCAGAGCCACGGCCTAAAGTTAAATGCCAAAAATGCATAGTCATACCCTTCGGGAAAAACAAGGTTACCCCTAGCTACCAAATAGGTGGCAATCCACTGAGCACAGAAGAAGTTATCAGGGACCTGGGGACCCAGGTTGATAGTAGTCTGTCATTCGACACCCATGTAGCTAAAGTAGTTAGGAAGTCCTTCTACATTGCCCACCTTATCATGAAGGGATTCTCATCTAGATCAAGGGAGGTCATAGTCTCCCTTTACTCATCACTCATCAGACCAATGATTGAGTACAATGCCCCATTCGGAATGTATCTGACCCGACACTTGCAGCAGCTGGAGAGGCCACAAAAGTTCCTCACCAAAAGGATAAAGGGTCTCAAAATCTGTCCTATGCTGCCCGACTGAAAGAACTCCAGCTCTATTCAGTCGCCACCGCTTGCTCAGAGGTGACCTTTGCCTAACATACAAGGCCATGTCAAACCCAGATTTGATGAATATGCTTCACCTCAAAAAATCTAGATCCATCAGAGCCACAAGGGCGGGAGACTTAAACCTCGACACGGCTATTAATAGGACGTGCTGGAGGGATAGATTCATCACCCAAAGACTCCTATGCTGTGGAACAAAATCCCCGTACATGTGAGGCAGAGCACCTCGCTGGCCTTGTTCAAGAGAAATCTTGACCAATGGATGGGAGATCGCAGATATACCCCAGGAATTACCTCAGTGTCACTGCTTGACAGAGGCACAGCAAAATAATGGGTATAGTTCCCCATACAAAAGGGGTGGCGTAAGCCACAAAACAATGGGCTAGGCTTATAAATGCCCTCGGGCAGATAGCCTAGTATGAACCTATGAACCTATGAACCTAAATACAAGTTTTAATATGTGAACAAAAGCACAAAAACACTAAGAAAATGAATAAGGTGAGCCTGTTGTGGAGTTTTGTTTCTTGTTTGCTTTGATATATTTAAAGTTTATAATATTGAAACTGTTAAGCATATTAGCAGTTTTACAGGCATGAAGAACGATATTTACTGTACCTCACAAATACATAGTTTACTTATGCTGGTTTCAAACATACAACATGTTCAAATTACCTTTTAATTGTTTATAGAAACCAATTCTAGAGAGGAGACCTTAACATGCTCAAGCATTTCCTCAGCTGCTAGCAAAATATTAAAAAAAAATTCTGAGTTTGTATAACACTAATGCATGCAACTCACATCTTTGTAATCACCACTTACATGTTTGTAGGTTCAAAGGTAAGTACTAGGCTAGCTGCATTGCAGGCTATTTTAATTCTAGTCAATTTCCCTTCAAAAGTGTGAATTAAACTATGTACCTTGTCTGTGAGGTAAGCACCTTAACCATTATGCCAACCCCCAACTTTTAAGACAAATGTTAAAACACTGTCATAAATAAAACATTAATTCAGTTTCCTCAATTAGTATTAAAGAAAGGAACTATATATGCACACTGCAGTCTGCATAAAAATATAAGGCAACAAACAAACTTTATTGAAGCCTGATGTTAAAGGAGTACCTTTGTATTTAATACAAGTTTATAGCAAACTATACACAAGACTAATGATAACTGGACACAAATAAAAGATGATGGCAAACAACATAATTCAGAAAACATCCTGTGCTGCCTTCACCACAGTTTGATTCTTCCACTATATTCAATATACTAAAACCTCTACATGGTTCCAGGAAAGTCAGATAAAATGTAAATTAAATGTCTCAGCTCGACAAGTCCTGGGAAATGAAGAAATAACATTCTATGTGGCTCACTAAAAGGAAATGGAAGGAGCAGCACAGCTCAGCAGACACACAAAAGTAGAAATCAGTAGTTCTCTCCATCTCTAGAATGCCAGCCTCATCAGCAGACTGAAGAAACTGCAACCACCTTCACACAAAAATGTTCACTGGAGAATGGGGAAACAGCAACTATCTGCTCACAGAGGTGCTGGTTAACTGGTTAGCCACTAAATCCACTGGAAATCCAACAAACCAGAATCAAAAGTACAAGCAAAAAAATAAATACTAATGATAGGAACAGAAACATCCACAGGCAGGCATCTGCTGCCATCTTTGGAGTGGCACTGGATTCTCATCCCTTTTGTGCAGTGTGTCCCCTAACATACATAAAAGATGGCTTCATTTTGCTTTCCTATAGACTTTCTTGACTCACTTCACAGACAGCTTCATTTCACCCATAAACAGCCACACCCACACTCACGCCTGTCATCAGAGACTGCACCTATGTAGCATACTACTATCTGTTACTGGAACTTTCACCCAGAAGAGCAAAACAATACAGTCAGTGCTGTGGTAGTAATCTGTTTCTGCTTTGTGAACAAGATCAGAACCCTCATTTTGCAATGTGGTGCCAGTGGGTATTATAGCCAAGTAGTAGATAGCAGGACATCTAGCTGATAATGAGGTCCATCATCACTTGCAGGCTGTATCAACATTTTTCCAGAAGAGCAAACACTAATACCCTGTATGGAAGCAGTGAACTACTAACTGCAACACTATAAAGTCTATGATACAGTGATCAGGAGTGCACTGCTTTCCATGATTTTACCTCTTCTTTCTTTATAGCTGATGAGAAAGAAGAAGTACTGAGGAAGGCAGCTTTATTTTAATTGTCTGTTTTATTGTACATGTCAATATGCCATGACTTATAACAAAGATCTGGTCATGCTATGCTGCAGGATTTCACAGTGTGCATGGTCCCTTTAATGTCATTTAGCCTGTTTGCTGCATCAAACAAAAACTTCATTAATTTGATTGATGTTTCTAGACTAGCCTTTTCTCTTTTCCTGCAAATAATTGTTGTAACAAATCATTATTAATTTGGATGTCAGTGAAATGAATTCATGTGGCATAATTAGGCACGTGTTACAAGAAGTTAGTTCTTCTTGCACAATAATTTAAGTGTTTGAAATACAGAATGCAATGACTGCAGCATAATAAAAAATGGAATGCTATTATTTATCCTGTCATTTTACGTGCTTCTCATCTTGTTTATGCCTCTGGCTGGCCTACATGTAGGGAGGGGCTCAGGTTACATCCCATAATTGTGTATTATCTGAACTAATTCATTTACCTGTAGAAGTAATGTGTAAAAAAATAATGTCTGTTTTATCCACATATCAAGAGGTTTAATTTTCTGTTACACATTAATTTTAGACAATAATAATTATAATGCAGTCTGGCTCTCATAAACTGTTGATTTTTTTTGTATACATGACATTTTATGAATATTTAAAAGCAATTTCAGAAGGAGACACCTTTGTTATATTAGCTAAGAGAATCTGTTTTAGTTTGGTGAGATGTAGAATTCAGATAAAAAAGGAACCACAAGACATTATAGAAATAATCCCTAAGCAACAGCTTTAATAGCAAATATATATATATATATATTTTTTTTTTAACTGTAACACTGAATTGCTGTATATGTGTTATTATAAAATATAAAAGATAGGTAAATTCAGTAAAGGCGCTCATTTTGCATCAGAATATGTTAAGCATTCTAACTGCCTGCTTCCATTAGAAAATGTTATTAATTGCTACCATAATTATGGTAATAGCAAAAAATGCCAGAAGGAAAGGAGTTAGAGTGTGCATTTTTGCTGAACCATTAACTATTAGCTAACCTAATTGTTTTGTATGTTGTTGTCTTTCGGCTTTTCCCAGTTAGGGGTCGCCACAGTGGAACTCCGGTCCGCTAATGATTGGCAGTAGATTTTCACGAACGCCGAGGTGCCAGCTCGACGTTCAACCTTCAACGAAGGCACGTCCATTTACACATGCATTTTGAATGCCCACCCAACCGCGGGGAGGACATGCAGACTCCACACAGAAGGCACTCCCCACACTTGAGCCGAGAATCGAACGGGAGAACCTCTTGCTGTGAGGCAACAACGCTACCGCTGCACCATCGTGGAAGTTTATTGTTTTGTATAAAAACAAATAATACATACCCAAAGACCTACTGTAATAATGGTATATCTGAGATCCTGTCTGAATTTTCTGTAATATCTTAAGAGCAGTAGAGGTTACATGCCAAAGGATGAGAGTCGAAACAAAGATTAAGATGTGGAAGGCAACAATGGAATCAGAAAAATATTTATATGTTATATGATGAATTTAGGGCTACAACAAATTCAAAGAGCAACCATAAGAACTTCTATATTAGGAAGCTTATGAGTAACCAAGAATCCTGTACTAAACTTATCTGTCATGGTACTTCTTTCTCCAAGTACAAGGACATTGCTGATATTCTTGTAGACAAATTCTCTTCCAACTTCACTGCACCCACCCCCTCCTCTGCTTCTCCCCACCCCCCTCTATCTAATGATATATATATATATATATATATATATATATATATATATATATATATATATATATATATATATATATATGGGTCCTCTTCAGTAGATCGAACATATTACAAGTTAGAACCTGATATGGCCGAGAACGTATGTTCGAACTTGTAAATGTTCGATTGGACTGAATGGAGATTTCCATACAGTGCAGAATGGGAAGATTTCCCTTTTCCACAATGTAGTGTGATCTCGGAGTTGGTATATTTAAGTAAGGGGATGTGTGGGGTGCAGGGGGGCATAGCTCCCCTGCTACAGCAGTTTAATTTTGTTTTTTTCTTTTTTTACTTCAGTGTTCAAACTATTACAACTTCGAACATATGGTCTCAGCCATATGTGGTTCGAACTTGTAATATGTTCGATCTGCTGAAGTAGATCCATATATATATATATATATATATATATATATATATATATATATAAGTAGATCCATATATATATATATATATATATATATATATATATATATATATATGAGTGTGTGTGTGTGCTACCTTCAAAGCAGCAATTTTATGACTGAAAAATGGCCAGTGCAGAAACTGAAAATCAGCTGATCACACAAAAAGGCCTTTTTTAAGTGCGAGATTGCAGTATAGTGGGGATCAGGGAATATACCCTTTTCCCACTTTAGTGCAAATTTGGAGTTGTTATATATAATTAGTAGGGAGGTTGGGGGTCCAGGGGTACCTACCGCAAAAAAAATTATTATTTTTTTTAATCATTATGATTCCATTTGGAGTATATTTATATCTTTATGATTTGAACTGTATTAGTGCTATGACAGGTGTTCAAAGTTTTGATAGTTTTAAACTCTGTTATAGACTGATTTATATATATATATATATATATATATATAATATATATATATATTATATATCTATATATCTATATATATATATTATATATCTATATATATATATATATATATATATATCTATATATATATATATATATATATATATATTATATATCTATATATATATATATATATATATATATTATATATCTATATATATACACACACACACACACACACACACACACACACACACACACACACACACACACACACACACACACACACACACACACACAGTTTTAACATGGTGGAATGTTTCTCAAGATAAGAGAAGGAATCTGTGGAAAGCAAAGAAATGAAACTTTTTAACTGCTAGATATTATCTTCATTATCTACTTTTTCTTAGAAAATTTTCTCCAAGCTTGGATATGTAGGCAAATAACACCCTAACTGCTTCCAGAGTGGAGTAATCAGGCAAGTAATCAGAACTACTGTAATCCATTTTTACGCTGTCCATGGCTTCCTGATGAACACCTAGAACCTCAATCTCTGGATCCATGACCCTGCTGAAAACTAGATAGAGGGGATTACCTGCTCCCAGTACCTTCCTGTTGTTGGTGCTGCTGCTGTGGGCCACACTGAAACTACAGTAGTCACTGGCTCCTCTGCATCCTAATAAAGATACAATGTTGGGGGGTGAAATATTCAATGATTTCAGATCTGAGCAAGAAGCACCCCTTAAGCAGGAATCCAAAAGGACTGTCCTGGTGCTCTTAGCAAGCTTTGCTTATCATAGCCAGCAGTGCCAGAATATAAAATGTCAGAGCCTGCTATTGCTACACCTTCCTGTGCATTATACCCTACATGGACCATGAGGGTACCCAGGTTAGAGGATATAGATTCCTTATTCTTAGTCTTATGTCTTGGTGGACCCACTGGCACCATAGCTTGCATTTCATCTCACAGATCTCTTTAGGAATACACCATGTGGTTGAAATATTTCAGTGGCTATCTTTCTAAATCCATCTATCAAGCTGGACTCCTTGCCTAATGAATGGAGATCTGGGCTCTAAAATTTTGAAGACCTGCAAAAGGCCAAGTAGAAATAGTAGTATCTGGCTTGAGTGTCTCTGTTCAACCCATACACTATCTTGGAGGGTGGAAAATCTGATATTCCTTCCTTCCTTCTGAAGTACAGAGGCCACTGTGTGGGGGTTTTCATGCTATTATGGATGCATTTTTCAAAATATATGTTAAAGGGGCCATATTCTGTGATGTAGAGGGATAAAGCACTGTGACCCATATGATCCAAGATCAATTAATTGCTCAGAAAGCTGGAAGAGTCAGTGAAGAGATGGATGGGAGACTCCTTATGTATTAGCAGCTTGTTTGCCTGTGAGGGAGGGTTGTGATGAGCCATCCCTCTGTGGTGATCTGGTATCATAGTGGAGTGGTTTAGGTCACTACTCCTAGAGTAGGCCTCAGTGAGGAGGGACATGGGTGGGTCCACCCAAGTCAGTGCATTCACTCTGGCAGAGGTGTGTCAGGTACCAGGCACACCTGTGTACTAGGGGCATAGGCAGACCCACAGTGGTGATACAGAATCACTCAAATCACAACCAGGGGAGAGGTTAGGCAGCATATCAAAAGTTTGCCTTAATGACTGCCAGAATAACAGCTTTGCTATTGGCTCTTTCCTTCCAGGGAATGAATGCAGTGGGAACAGCTCTCACTCCATGGGAAACAAATAGACCAATCAATCACAGAAATCTAATGATGGGCAGACACTGAAACAACAAAATGTATCTAAAACAATCTGGTAAAGAGGGGACAACCCAGGAAGTTGTGGTGGGGGGGACAGATTAAACACCCTGCTGTAATCTCTGTAGAGAAGAACAGGGGTGAGTGGGCCATGTCCCCACTGCATCATTTGCAAATATTCCTAAACTTTAAGGTGATTGAGAGAAAAGTGGAGATACCCCTTTCCATTGTCAAAGTCATTTATGGGATGTCCAAAGAAGGTTTCAAGTTCCCGTAGTTTTTGCAACAGCTTCCTTGGGCTTTTTCTCTGTTTCTCAGTTTGAGTCTAAAAACTCAAAAGTTTGTTTAAGGATTAGAGAGATGAGAACATGCAGTTTAGAAAACATTGTGTTAGTACTTACTAACTAACTATAAGTGTTTAGTTATGCAAGGTAAGAATGTAACTTAATATTTTAAGGTGTAAAGCTTGCTTTTATGAAACTACTGGAAGCTTTGCTTCAGATCTATTGATATTTGCAGTAGAAACTAAGGAGAACAGGATGAAACTATATTTATCAAGTACTTATTAAGTCTTGACATGGGTATTAACTTTACTGACATACAAGGATTCTTAGTGATTCTGACTATAGTATCAAACAACAGTTTTAGTTTATGCAAATAAGTTTACTGATGCTACATTGTGGTTGGAAGGAAGAACCAAAGTGAGACATATGATTGGTTGGTCTTGGCTATAGTGCCAAATAGCAGTTTCAATCTATGCAAATAAGCTTACTAAGGCTGTATTGCGATTGGAATTAACAACCAATGTGAAGTATATGATTGGTTGTCAACAGAACAGTAATTCTGAACCCTTAGTAGAACATAGAAGCAGCTTGATTGGATATAATACCATTAGTTAGACAAATGATTGGCTAACATTAAAGCACCGATTACAAGAGCTAGTTCTCCTTAGCTCATGCAAATAAGTTCACTGATGCTGCATTGTGACTGGAAGTAAAAACCAAAGGAAAAAGGAAGTGACTAAAGCCTCATTATGATTGGTTTTTCAATGTTATTTAAATCATTGTTGGTCTTTACATTACACAATCTGAAGAAGGCAGTTTATGTCAAAAGCGCTGATTGGATTTTATTTATTTTATCAATAAAAGCTCATTTTCTTCTTAATCAAGTGGAACTTGCTCATTATCTGCTGTGGTGACATCTACAGGATTTTGCTTCTTCTGTTTTCCCAGCCTGAGACGCTTCAGTGTGAGTGGGATATATATTCTCATTCTACATTTTCCAGGTGGGTAGCCAAGTGGCTCACCAACAGGACACATACTGTCAAAGTGGGTGACTTCACCTCTAGCAAAAGACCAGTCATCAGTGGCGTACCACAGGGTTCTGTACCTGTCCCTTTACTTTTCAGAATTTATTTCTCAGAAGTCCAGGCAAACTTGAACAGCCTGTGGCTGACCAAGTTTGCTGATGACTTGAGTCTCCCAATGATGTTAATATACTGCAGACATGGTTAACCAGACAAATGATTGGTGCCAAAGCCAATGATTAAAGCTAAATGCAAAAAATGCATTATTATTCCCTTTGGAAAAGTTGATACCCCTACTAATTACATTATAGACAGCACCCCCCCCAAGTGTAGACCCAGTGGTATGTGATCTGGGAACTCAGGTTGATAGCTATCTGAACTTTGACTGCCACATATCCACAGTAGCAAATAAATCCTTCTATGTGGCACATTTTATAAGTAAAGGCATCACATCTAGATCCAAGGATGTTATAATTCTATTATACTTAGCCCTCATCAGACCAACAATTGAGTACAATGCTCCCTTTTGCATGTACCTCACCAGACACCTGCAATAACTGATGAAACCACAGAGGTTTCTCATCAAGAAATTATAGGGTACACAAAACAAGACTTATGTGGAAAGACTGAAACCCCTGTCACTGTATTCTGTCTCCTACAGGTTACTAAGGGGTGACCTGTGCCTAGCTTACAGGGCAATCTCTGATCCGCCCCTGATGGAAATACTACTAATTTGCAAATCAGACTGCAGGATTTTCACTCACTTCAGGGATCATAACCTAGTCTCTAACATGGACAGGTCATGCTGGAGAGATAGATATATCTCCCAGAGACTGCCACTTCTCTGGAACAATTGTGGCAACTCAGGCTAGATATGGCTAGGCTTGTTAAGGGCTCTAGGGCAGTTAGCCTAGTAACCTCCTATGAACCTATGAACCTATGAGACAGGTTTTGCTGAACTGTGACATTGATCTAATAGGTTTTGCAAAATCATGATTGCTTAATCATAATGAAACCCACTCATTGTTATTTGTAATAAAAATGCATGTGCTCTTTTAAACTCCAATATCATCTGGTGGACATAAAATAAACTTAGGAAGATTAAAAGGTACACATTGGTGAAAACAGTGTACAAACAGTGTTTGTTTTTCTTCCTGTCCATGTCACTTCAGTTAACACCCCATGTTTAGCTAAGAAAACACTTTAAGCAAATATAACAGCTGCTGAAGAAATAGGAATCCCATGAAATAACTTTTGACATGTGCAAAATATTTATGTAATTGTTCCTCTGCTGCAGTGATCATATTATCTACTGCTTCTTCAGGACTGTTGTTAGAAGGATAATAAAGAAAAGAAGTCCACATTTTCTTTTTGAAGTGGGCGGAGCAAGGCAAGGCAAGGAGGTGGAGCAAAGGATGTGACTTTTGTCTAACATTTACCTTTTCCACAGATGGCAGCCTAAGATGCTTACAAATCCTATGATTCTTGTTCCAGTCTGAGTATTGACTGCACTTAAAGGTAAAACTGACCAAGCATTAAAGTGGATGGAGTCACTAGGGGTAATGGTTAAGCAGACAAACATACAGAATGGGGCAGTAGTATGCTGCCATATTTAAATTAGACAAGGTCAGAATGTGTTATGATCCTCAATATGTCAATAAAAAGACATCAATAAATGGATCAAAGGTCAACATTCTCCTTTACAAACTATTGAAGGAGTGGTTGTTACTATGCCTAATGCCAAATTCTTTTCAGTGCTTAATACAGACCATGGATGCTGACAAATAAAACTTGATGAAGCAACTGCCAACTTCTATACTTTCAATACACTTTTAGGTAGCTACAGTTTATAAAGATATCTTTTGGGATCTTATCAGCACCAGAGGTATTCTAGCAAGCTTAAACAAACATGACTGAAGAGCTACAATTATGATATTCTAGTCTAGGGTGCTACAAGGCAGGAGCATACAAAACAGCAGATCAAATTGGTAGACAAACTGAGATTGCAGAATTCAAAGTTCAACAAAGCCAAGTGTCAAACAGGTTTCTAACTGAAAAACAGTCTATGACCTGATGATGACAAAGTGCATGCAGCTGTGAATATGCAAAAACCTACTGATAAATCTTCTGTTAGGTTATTCTTGGGAATGGTAAAGTATCTGTCAAAGTTCATACCACACTTTTCAGATATAAGAATACCAGTTAGAAAGCTGCTAGAGCATGACCCAGTGTAACAATGCCAGTTAGAAAGCTGCTAGAGCATGACCCAGTGTGATGCTGGTCAGTACAAAAGAGTTGAATTACAGAAAATGATGGAAACCACTGCAGCAGTACTACAGCACTATCAGTCTTTGCAAGTCAGCAAGGATTGTAAGCAGGTCTACAACAGGAAGGTAAACGATCTGCTTATGCATCATGACCAATAGCAGATGTTTAAACTCACTACGCTCAGACAGAACAAGGATTGTGAGCAGGTCTACAACAGGAAGGTAAACCATCTACTTATGCATCATGACCAATAGCACATGTTTAAACACACTACGCTCAGACTGAACAAGGACTGTGAGCAGGTCTACAACAGGAAGGTAAACCATCTGCTTATGCATCATGACCAATAGCACATGTTTAAACTCACTACGCTCAGACAGAACAAGGATTGTGAGCAGGGCTACAACAGGAAGGTAAACCATCTGCTTATGCATCATGACCAACAGCACATGTTTAAACTCACTAAGCTCAGACAGAACAAAATAAATTTTTGAATTATTTTTGGTTGCCAAATGTTCCATGGCTATGTGTATACGGGAATCATTTTATTGCAGAGTCAAAACCTACACCTGCAAAAATAAAGAGAATATAATTGACATTACAGATTCATGAGCTTCAAGTGTAATATTTCTAAGCAAATTGAGCACGTGATTCAGGACTGTGTACTGTGAGACAGGTTTAAGAAGCAAAAACAGAAAGATGAGTCAATTCTACAAGAAATTCCTTCACTGACATGTTTGGGTTAGTCAATTTTCTTTTTATTCCATAATAATAATGTCCGATTCTTGTTGTGTGTCAACTAATACTTTCAGCATCTGACATTTTTTCAGTTAAATGACACTATAACACATTCAGTTATTACTGTTAAGAAATCCACCTTTTCCTGATATGATCTACCTTAATAAAGTGTCTTGTGTTGGTCCACAACTTACCTGCCAAAAATTGTAGTCTTTTGTCATGGAATGGGGACTCTGAATGTGTTATCGGTCAGCCCCAGATAACCATGAAAGAACAGATAAGTAGAACAAAGGACCCAAACAGTGTACAACATTATGAAGACATTTAACTACTTTGATGAGACTATTACTATTACTTTTTTCTGTTAGTAAAGAGAGATATGCCTTTAAAACTATGGGACTTTCATCTGCACAAACACATATAAAGAGAAAGCTAAGATCCAAGCTTCCTTCATCATTTTTATTGCTAGTACTGGACTGTAAACAGCCAACATTGGAGTCACTGCAGAGAAAGTAGTTGAAACAAAACATATTGATGAAAAACAGCCAAAACGTTCTGATATGAAGGAAAGAGAGAGAGCAGGAAGGGTTGTGGATCAACATTTGAGAGATACGTCACAGTCAGAAGTCATTGTTGCTATTCATAATACCCTATCAATGTCTTACACTGTCTGAACAGATGATATGTAACTCTACCCAGCCAAGGTCTTACATTATCTGAGGAAATGAAACTTGGGGAAAATAAATTGCAGGTAGCATCACAGTTTCCAGAAATGTTTCTAGGTAAATATTTAGATGATAATATTCAAGACTTGCCAGAGGTCGTAGTGAAGTCTTATCCAGAAGCAGTTACCTCAGCCACTGAAACCTGTACTGGAAGCAGCTCAACGTTTAGATTCATACGTGATTACTAGGCTAACACCCCCAGGAGGCCTTTTTAAGCCTATCCATGCTTCCCAAAGTGAGAATTAAACCTTGTACCCTGTATCTGTGAGGTAAACAACTTAATTTGTCTCACAGTTAGCTTACAGGATTAACGAGCTGTTCCCTGTGGTCCAGAGGTGCAAGGTTTGATTTCTTCAGCATCCATTGCTTAACTGTGTGACTCTAAGCAAGTCACTTAACCAGACACCACTCCCAGACTGTGTCTGAAAAAGGTCCATGGAGATCAGTGCTCTACCCCAAAAAACAAATACAAATAAATAAAAAATAATTATTATGCCAACCTGCATGTTGTGTCTTTCTTAATCCTTTAGTATGAAAACAGCTAGTGTGAGTGATGATGGTCAAATGCAGGACAATTCAGGTTTCCAAAACAACTGCAATTATCCCATTGTGGTAGGCAAAAACACTCCAATATCGTGAACACAAACAGTTTATAATAGGGTTCATTATAGCAGAATTTTGCTCTGTTTAAGGTATGATACCTCTCAGCTGTCCAGATTTTGCAGAATGTCCATATTTTTGATTCATATTTTTGATATTTTCTGCATAAAATTTGTGGTTTTCTGGAAAATCATTGCGGACTGAAGCCACTAAATAATGACAGACATTTGAATTTTAGACTTCATGTCATTCAGAAAATGTATAAACACAAAACCTTTTTATTTTACCATCTTTCTTAGTTTATAAGCTTGATATTTAAAACCTGTCCCTTTTTTTTGGGCCTTTGTCCCCCCATTC
This sequence comes from Protopterus annectens, assembly GCF_019279795.1. Lineage (NCBI taxonomy): Eukaryota > Metazoa > Chordata > Ceratodontiformes > Protopteridae > Protopterus > Protopterus annectens. The sequence goes on along the minus strand of NC_056730.1, from coordinate 287,111,478 downwards.
TTTTTGGCTTTGTCCAGATTTCTTGTGCTAACAGGTTGAAAGGTATGCATGTGACTTTTGAGTCATATTCATAAATGATATACATATGTTTTGCAGTTGCATAATTGTAAATATTATTAATATAGTGATCATTTTTATATTCATTTAAAGAGAGATGTCATGTACAAGGTATGTGGAAACTGTATCTTTATGAGATAAGTAAGGCTGAGGTGTGATTCATGTGACTTGGGGTAGGCATTCCATTTAGAAGAAAAGCTTAAGGTGGAAATATTTCTCAGTGTCTCCTGTGTTCAGTGTCTCCATATGCTACCCTAAGCTATTATATAACCACGTATTTTCTCTAGGTCAGACAACAGTGTCTGTTTCTACTCACACATAATATTAGATGGTAGTTGTTTCTTACTAAATATATCAGTTGCATTAAGGAATATTGGAATACTGTTGCATTACTGGTGAACAAAGATTGAACACTTAAGCTTCAGTTGCCCAAGGTCAGTTCATAGTTATATGTTAGGCTAGTGACCACCAGAGCCTTTATAAGCCTAGCCATGCAATCCAAACCAATTGTGCCCCTGTGTATAGGGTTGCCACCTTTTCAAATGCCCAAAGTAGGACATTTTTTGTAGAAATGTCTGATTTTGCAGGACAAATCATACCCATGACCAGTACAAAGGACAGGGTTTCACTTTTTTTCCAAAATAATAGCTTATTCTTGTAGCATTTGGGTTGCTTATGCTAATTTGTGTAACATTTGGATATTTCAGATTCAAAATAACTGTTTCATGCAATGATTAAAGAAAACTTAGGAAATATTTCTGTCCTAAAATCTCAGGACATTTGCCATTTCTTTGATTTTTTCGCAGGACACAACTGCCCAGAGACAGACTGTCACTCGCAAAGTGGGACAGGTGGTAACCCTACCTGTGTATCATGGGAGTTAATTAGGAGGGGATATGTTAGGAAGTTTTTAGAAGTTATGTTGGGGGTGTGTTAGTTTGGGCATTACTGTCTGCCTCTGTATATAAGAGACATAGGATCAGACCTGGGGAGAATTTCCGATTTCCCATCCATTGGGCAAGGTTATGCTTAAATAGGGTTAGAGATGGACTCTGCTTCACATGGATGGAGCCTTTTCCAAAGCATGGGATCCTCTGAAAAACATATTTGTCTCATCAACATGTCTTATTTATGTCACAAGCAACATTTAAATCCTTGGATCTTGTGGTTCTGATGCTGTTCAAATTGTGGATGTGTAAAAGGTCCATCAGAGCTGGATCTGAGGATGCCTTGTATGCCAGGCATAGATCACCTCTTAGTAACCTGTAGGAGACAAGAGCACAGAGAAGTGGCTTTAAGGCAATCTGTATAAGACAATGTGTTTATACCCTGGCTTCTCCTGGCAAGGAAACTTTGTGGGCATTACAACTGTTGCATATGTCTGGTCAGGAACATTCTGAAGAGGGCATCATGCTCAATGAAAGGTCTGATAAAAGATAAATAACGTTACACTATGACTTCCTTGGACCTGGATGCCATGCCTTTACTTATAAATTGGGCAACGTAGAAGGATTTTCTTACTACCTTGACCACATGTTGGTCAGAATCCAGATTACTGTCTCTATATGTTCCCAGATCCATGACTACTGAGTCAATTCTTGCTGAATGGAATACTTAGCCAAGGCGTCAGTTATCCCAAAAGGCTCTATAATGCATTTCTTGGCATTGAGTTTTAGTCTATGACTTTGGCACCAGTCATTTGTCTGTGTTAGACCATTTTGTAAGATGTTTGTTTCATGGGGGAAACTATGATAGCTCCCAATCTGTAGTCATCTGCAAACTGGGTCAGCTAAAGGCATTTGACACTAGCCTTTACCACCAAGAAGTAGATGCTAAATAGGAGTGGTCGCAGCACAGAGCCCTGAGGTACCCTGCTGGTGACCATTCTCTTAATGGAGGTGGTATGACCACTCCTGACTTCCTGTATCAGATCTGTGAGCAACCTGGCAAACCAGAATTAACATAGGGGTTTATGCCCAGTTCAGTGAGTTTGTCAACTCTACCTGAGTAGGGTATTGTATCAAATGCCAGGTAGGTGGTATGCACCACTTTCCCTCATCCATTGCTTGGTGAATTCCACCAGGTTTAGTAGGCATGATCTTCCCTGGACAAAGCCAAACTGGGTTGGGTCCATTGTCTGAATGTTGCCTATGTCTTTGTTGATCATTTCCATGACAATTTATTCTATGGCTTTGCATATTAGACAAGTCAGACTAATAGGTCTGTAGTTCCTGAGATCTATTGATGGTCCACCCCTGTGAAGTGGGACAACCATCACAGTCCTCCATTCTGGTGGTGCAACACCTATTTTGAGGCTGTAGTTGAAAAATGAATAAAACGGTCCTGATAGGTCAAGTTTCCAGCTATGTAAGGGGCACATCGGGATACTGTTATGGCCTGCTGAGGCTGTGTTTTTGGCCTTAGCGAGCAGCGTCGGGACGTGCACCCCTTTAGTAGTTGGGAGTTATGCTAGTGGGCATTTCATGGAGGGAGGTGGGGGGAGTGAGAAGTGAAATCTGAGCTGAATTTGTCAGCCAGCAAATTTGCTATGTTGCTCTGCTCAGTGAAGGTGACAACAGTGGCCACCAATTCAGCACACCAATTAATACTGCCTTTGAGAGTTTGGACATTGCTGTAGAACTTCTTGTGGTTGCCTTTAGCCTGTGAGGCTACCTTGACCCCATAAATGGCCTTGTTGGACTCTCTTAGTTTCCTGTTTAGTTTAACTAAAGAGCTCCTATCATTATGGGAGTTGCTCTTCCTGAGTTTAGCCATGACTTTTTACCTTTTGTTATATACCCTATTAAGGTTAGGATTCTACCAATGTGACTTTTTCTCTTTTTGTTATATACCCTGTTAAGGTTAAGATTCTGCCAGTGAGACTTGTTTTTAGAGTTTTAGAGTTTGTTTTGTGCTTGCATCTAGTAGGTAAAACAGCTTCCATACAGTCATTTACACGATTATACAGGATCTCTGTGAACAACTCGCCAACAACCAGCGTTACTCCATAGGAAATCTCTGTCAGCGAGTTGTAAGAGAAGTGATTCTCCTTTCTTTGAGTTAGTGCAACTGTGGAGTTGGTATATTTAACTTTGGGAGTGCAGGCTTGCCCCCACCTACAAAAAAACACTTAAAAAAGTGTTTTTCAGCATTTTATTTATTTATTTATTTTTTGGTAAATGCAGTTTGGGGATTCCGAACCTTGATGCAGTCACTTTCATCCACTCATGGTGGTAGCTTGAATACAGATATTCAAGGAAAGGTGATGGATGCAATACTAATATATTCCTATTACTGTTCCTATAAAAACATAAAATAACAGTTAAGTTCAAAAGCAGGCATGAGTGTTGGCAGCAAGACAGTAAACACAGAGAAAAAGTACTGCTGCAGCATATGACAGAGTAACTTAACAAGGGTGAATGAGAGAGGCAGGCAGATAGACAGAGAGATGCCAAAATAAAATAATTGAGTATGTCCTTGGGATGCCACCATATAGTTGGAGGTGAAGAATGTTTTTTGCACCCAGCACAATGCAGATGCACAGTATGCTGGGATATGCTGCAACAGCAAGAAGTAGGAAGAAATATGTGCAGACAAGGTGATATAAAAAGTCCCTTGTTTGAGAAAGTGTCAATCCTGTTTTTGTTCAAAAGGAGAAGGGGGTGGCTCAAGTGGGAATAATGTTGTTGATGAAGCAATGACACGTGGCAAGGAGGTCAGCTATGAAACACACTAGAGACAAGAGTGGTTCTTAGCTGATGGAAAACTTGTCCCAGAGGCTAGATGTGAGAATGGCAAGAATGGCAAAATACTGACTGAGGTCAATTCTGGGGGGGCTACATAGGGTGTTAAGAATGCAAGCACAAATACTGGTTAGTTATAGATAAAGAATGTCAATGGTAAAAAGAAGAGAGAAATAGATAAGGTAAAGCAGTTTAACGTAGGAATTTAACTCTGTCAGGTACTAAAAGCCCCCATGGTCTTTTAAAGTATTGCATTTTTTTAATACAGAAGAGATGCACAAAGCTATAAAGATTTTTTTTTACTGTAGGGTTTTTATCTTGCTAGTGCTGGTAGCAGAGACTAGGCCAAAATTAGGAAGGGCATATTTAGGTTAAAGAATTAAGACACCAATAGATAGGGATGATGTGACTCAAGGGAAATTAGTCTGTGAATGATGTAATAACATATGAACTATATAAAATAATTAGATTCCCACCAGAAACAAATAAGCTTCTCCCATTTTCCCAGCTGTTGTACACAGAATAATATACAAAATTGTCTGAATAATGTAGAACTTAAGCATATAATTTTCTCCAAATGTGAGGGATGCTACATAAATCTTTGATGGCAAAATCTAAGAAGTTTATTAAAGTGTCAAACAACCAAGCATTGAAAACCACATCTCATTTGGTGCGCAAAATGAAATGTGATTTTCAGTGCTTACACACCGTTCAATAGATGCTGTTGTGTACGAACTGATAGTTAGGCCATTCTTTTTCCTGATTAATGAGGCAGAGTTTTAATATTAACTGTCATTCATGCTTGCCTTTTCTTCTGCATGTGTATATTCTGTGGCAAATACTGCCTTTGCTACTGTTTTAATGAAAAAGGATGCTTACGCAATCATGTTATAGCTGAAGTTCTTGCATTATTTCTCTGTGGCATGCCTCTCAACTGTACAGATTTTCAAAGAATGTCCAGATTTTTGCCTCATATTTACAATCTGTTCCTCATAAAATTTGTAGCTTTCTGGCAAATCACTAGGATGATCTGAGGACTGAAGTCACTTAATGACATACATTTGAGTTTCAGACTTCAAATCCTTCAGAAAATGCATGTCAAGACAAATCCTGTTACCCTAGCAACTTTCTAATTTTATAAGAGAAATATTTAAAATCTGTCCCTATTTTTGGGCCTTTGTCTCCCCATTTTGTCAGGCTTTGTCCAAATTTCTTACACTAAAAGGATGAGCGGTATGCGTGGATGAATGAGATTCACTCATTGGGCCACTGTGACCACTGTGACGCATGCACACATACATGAGTATATTTATTGCATAGTTATTAAGCCAAGACAAGTTCTAAACCATTAATTACATATTATATTATGTAAGAGTCAAATATGAGTGAAGGATAATTTTATTTATTCATTTTATTTTTATTTTACATTTGTTGATACATATCCATTTTCAGCGGAGGCCCGGGGAGAAAAGCTCCAACATATCTACATACATTCAGAAAAGAAAGAAAACAGAACAAATAAGAATTAAAAAAAAAATTATTAACAGAATTGTTCCAGCCATCTAGTTATATAGAGACATCAAAAAGATGAAAATAGGCTTAGTTAACAAATGCAACCTCTTAGTGAGGGTCCAAGTTACATGCATCAGGTAGATATTTACATATTATGTACTTTATGATAAAGGTATCTTAGTGCAGACCGGTTCTGTCAACCAAGTACATAGTTGGATTGTATCTAGAGATTGCTAAGGTTAATTAACTATAGTAGAGAGGGCAAGGGAATTTAGTACCAGGGTTTGCAGGAGGGGGCTAATCAAGGATAGAGCATGGACATAGCCAGTATGGTTTGAAATGGAGTTTGAGTCTTTTCTTAAATTGGGATAAGGAGGTCATGTGAGTAAGGTGGGCAGGGAGAGAGTTCCATATCTTACCAATGGTATTGGCGAATAGGGAGTTTCCGGCTGAATTGTTAGATTTGACTGTTTGGACAAGCAGTCTATTAGATGAGCAGAGTGAGCTAAGATTACTGTATGGGACAATTATATTTTCCAGTGCAGGCGTGTCACCTGGTTGTTTGAGAATTTTATATGCCTCAATAAGTTGGTTTAGTTGTAAAAGGCTCCGTAGTTCTATCCAGCCTAGGTCTATTAGATTAAGGCAATGGTGTGTCCTGTAATGTGTGCCAGTGGCAAATCTTGCAATGTTATTATAGCAGCTAGAGAGTTTACTAAGGTTAGATTTGCTAAGGTTAGTAAGCATGGGCGAGGCATAAAGAAGGGTAGAGAGAAGATGAGAGCGGGCAATAGCTGCTCGAGTTAGAGGAGTTAGGAAATATCTTATCCTGTAGAGCGACCCAAGTTTTTTGTTTATAGATTTAATGGTTTGATTGATATGTGTATCAAATCTAAGATTATTATCTACTATTACTCCTAGGAGTTTAGTATTGGGGTCTGGTGAGATGATAGTTCCATCATTTGATGTGATGGTAAAGGTTACTGCTGAGGTTTTGTGGGTGGGTAAGAAAATTAAAAGTTTAGTTGTTTTCAGGTTTAAGATCAGATGCCTATTAAAGAGCCAGTTTTCAACTATGGTAAGTGTGCACTGAGTTTTTAACAGTAGATTTGTTGGAGAGGTGTCAGAGCATACCAGGGTGGAGTCATCCGCGTACTGAATGCAAGTAGCATCTGGGATGGCTGTGTGGAGATCATTGATAAAGATTAGAAAGAGAAGGGGTCCTAATATAGAACCTTGGGGAACTCCTAGGTTATTTGGTAACAAGCGAGAGAGCTTGTTCTGCCATAGAACAGCTTGTTGCCTGCCATTCAGATAGTCTTGGAACCAATGGAGAGTTGATTATCTAAGGATATGGTTTTCAGTGTGTGGATAAGTAGTTGATGGTTGACCATATCAAAAGCTTTGGACAGGTCTAGAAAGAGGGTTGAGGACATTTTGTTGTTATTCTGGTTGTGGTTAATGACATTGGTGAAGGAAAGGAGAGCTGAGGAGGTACTGTGATGGGGTCTAAACCCATGTTGAGAGTTGGTCAACAGTTTATTTTGAATGAGATAGTGCAGGAGTTGTTTGTGCACACACTTCTCCATAATTTTAGCCAGGGGAGACAGTATGACTATGGGCCTATAGTTAGACAATTCAGTAGATATACCACCTTTATGGAGTTGTATGACATATGATATTTTCCAGATGGAGGGAATGGTGACTTCTGTTATGGCTCTATTGATTAGGAGAGAGATGGGGTAGGCTATAGCATCTGTAGCTATTTGCAAGTACTCAGCTGGAAGAAGGTCGGCTGAAAGTGTGGTTGGCTTTAGCTTCTTTAGTAAGGATCAGATGAGGGATGCAGAAACTGGTTAGAGGCTGAAAGATAGTGGATAATTAGGTATAGGAGTATTAGCTATGGAGGCACTAGGAGTTAGCTGTCTGGCTAGGGCCTGAATAGTCTCAGTGAAGAAACTATTAAAGGTATTTGCCACATCTTCGGTGCTTTTTTTGCTGGAAGCTGTGGGGGGAGGAGTAGAGGATTGACCTGGATGGAGGAGTTTATTTATGCCCGCCCAAAACTTGCAAGGGTTATTGTGGTTATTCTGCTGTAGTTAGCAGTAGTAGTTTTTTTGTCAAGTAAGATGGATTTTTTGTCTCATTCCTTAACTGCTGAAAATTAACTTGATCTAGAGTGGCTTTAGTAGTATGCCACTTGGCCCATGCCTTATTTCTGAGTAAGATTTTAGATTTGTTTTCTTTTGAAAGCCAGGGGGTGATTTTTGTTTTAATTCTAATTGAGCGTTTAGGAGCATGGGAATCAAGTATTTCTAGGAATATGGTATTAAAGTAATCCTCAGCCTCATCCAGGGGAAGGTGTTTTAGTTCAATCCAGTTACAAACTTTGAGTTCAGATTGGAATTTTGTGGGGTTAAAGTTTTTGATGTTTCTGACACACTTCTAGGTGGGCAGGTGGGAGTTAACTGTTTTGTGTTTAAGTATATATGTAATAAGGTGATCACTAAGGTCATTTGGGAGAGTCCCAGACATATACATGTGGGAATGACCATTGATGAGTATCCAGTCTAGGATACTCTCTTTTTGATTGGGTTTTCCTATTCTGGTGGGGGAGTGTATGAGCTGCGAAAATCCATAGAGATTTATGTGGGTAGAAGGAGAGTCTGAGGAACATAAGTTCCAGTCAATATTAAGATCTCCCATGACAATAGTTTCTTGGGGGTAGTTAGAAGAAATCCAGTTAAGAATGTCTTTCAAGGTGTTAGTATTATTGTCTGGGGGGATAGATATACAGATTATGTTTAGAGATTTTTTTTATTAACTTGTAGTTTGGTAGTAAAATGTTGGCATTGGAGGTATGGGGTGGCTGTGTGGAGTCAATTGTAACATTAAGCGTGTTTTTATATAGTACAGCTACCCCACCTCCCTTTCTGGTAGTACGGTCGGCCCTAAGTATATCATATCCAGGTGGTAGCATTTCATTATCTGATGCTGTTGGTTTTAGCCAGGTTTCAGTTAAATACAGTATATCAGGGGAGTGAATTGCTAAGATGGCATGTAGGTTATGTACCTTATTGTTTAAGCTTCTTATGTTTAGGTGGCAGGCCAGTAAGGATTTAGAGGGCCTGTTGATGGAAGATGGGCAAGCAGAGTCTAGAGAAGGGGATGGCCCAGGGTTGGGGTGGATGTCCCCGTCCCTAGTCAGATTTTTTTGTAATGTAATTAGGAACTTCATAAATTTATATATTAGTTTTAGGTAGTGTTTGGATTTGGGATGGATTTGTCTTGACCTATTAAGATGCATGTAGGAGGGGATGGTGTTAGTATCTGGGTAGTGATTAAGTAGTTCAGATGTGGATGGGAGTATGGGGGTACTGGTTTGATATGTAGGATATTTGAACCCTAGGCATTGCTGATTTTCATAGATGGTGAGGAGGTATGGAATAATTAAAAGGGGTATTGTGAAAGATGAGATATTGAGTTTTATAGTTAATGTTGTGGGTGGGGAAGTCATTATTAGCACAGGGGAATATTATCACTAAAAATGAGATTAGTAGGAGGAGAAAAAAACAAGAGGGGGAGGAGATTACTAATATGGCAGTGAATAACTACATAGTTTTGTACTTTATAACAGGCATGTAATTTGTATACTAAATTGACTTTAGTAAATACCCTTTCATATGATTTCTTTACTATTTCTTCAGGATTGCTAATGCATAAAAGGAGAAAGGCATTTTTAGATGTATATTGTTTCTTTGCCTACAGTCTTAGCACATTCACCATCCTCATCATCAACCCCCTTGTTCCTATTTTCTATATTGGGTCATGGTGTCATGTCAACTGTCACCATCTCTCTCTATTCAGTGCTACTCTCTTGCCTTCTTCAACACTCATGCCTGACTGTTGCAGGTCTTCACTCACACAATCCATCCACTGCTTTCCAGGAAACCATCGTTTCCTTTTGTCTTCTTCTCTGTACAAAATCTTTTTCACCAGATTGTCTTCTGCTTTTCTGCACATGTGCCCAAACCACTGTAATATGTTTTCTTTGACCTTTTCTGCAATTGGAGCTACTTTGTCTTCTGTTCTTATGTCCTAATTTCTTTGTCTGTCCCACAGTGTGCATACTACCACCCAGGGACCAGGCACTTCATCCCCATCAGCTCTAGCTTCCTCAACTCTCTGTCTTTACTGCCCAGGTTTCTGTACTATACAATAGTACTAATCACACCACTGGTTCACACACCTTAGTTTTCAGCTTCTTTGGCACTCTTCTGTCTTAGACTACACCTGACACTCTGTGCCAGTTGGCTGCAGCCCCTCAGATTCTAGCTTTGATCTCCTCATTCAGACGTCCCTTCTCCTTGACACCCCTCCCAGATACTTCTAGCTGTTAACCTGTTCCACTATTTTCCCCTCTAGGTCAGTTCTCAGCTTATTCTGATTTCCACCATTTTCTGCCATTACTACTGTCTTATTTGTACTCAGTTTCATTCCATGTGCCTCCAATTTTTCATTCCATTCTCCTATCCTTTGCTGAAGTTCTTGCTCAGAGTCTGCCTGCAGTGCCATACCATCTGCATTATCCCCTCTAACCTGTTTGCTAATGTAGTCCATCACCAGTACAAACAGCAGTGGGCTCAGAAGTGAGCCCTGATGCATACCCTCTACCATTGGGAACCCCTCTGTGAGACAGAACACTGTTCATACTTGAGTCATTGGGTCCTTGTACATAGCTTGCAGTAATTCTGTCAATGTTTCTGGCACTTCAGACCACTGCAGGACTCTAGAAACTGAGTGAGTTGTACCAGAAGTAGCACTAGGAACTGAGTGAGTTGTACCAGAAGTAGCACTAGGCCACAAGTATCATAACTGAAGAATCTATTCCATGTTGAGAAATAGGTTATCCTGTTAGAAAGGCTACTTGCCTCTTGGGGGTATCTCTTACTTGTAGCAAGAGTAATTCTATATATGATTTATAACAACTTCCTAACTGTGAGGCAAACTGACTATAGTGATGGATGAAGCACTCTGCCTTGTTGCTGAAGCAGCAGGTCATCCCTGAGAGGAGATTAAATGAACTATTTTACCAATCATTACAAAGAGAGTTCCAAGGCTATTTGGGCCAAAACAGTATGATGTGCATCAATTCAGCCTTTGCTTTTGATGTTTTTAGAAAGATCTTCTGAACTATAAAAAATGGAGGAAATAGATAAAGCAAAGCATCTCCAAAATATCTTGACAGTGATTGTGACCTCATAACCAGACTTTGGACAACCAAATAATATTTGGGGATGCAAGCAAATTATTGTACAGTTTGTCTCATGTGAATGTAGATGTTAGTATTGGGAGCACTTGAGATCAGCTATCACTTGTGGTCTAAGGAAACTGCCAGGCTAAGACTGCCTGTCAGAAGACTGTCTAAGCCTGTAAAAAGGACAGCTAGTACCTGGAGATCTAGGGAGAGTGCTAGGGTCCATAGTTGTATGACTAGACTGCAGAGGTGGTGAGACATTGTGCCACTCTCCTTGCTTACATTCCTTGTTACTTCAATTGACTATACTTATCTGCAGAACACCTGAGGTTTTGAATGATTTTAATATCATAACTGCTACATTTTCTTACAGGTTGAAGTACATCTTCCTTTGTGATGGAAATTAAGTCGCACAATCTGGTATGAACTTCAGATGTCCACCTCAATGGAAGTCTGATGTATCTGCATTCAGGTTCAGTTCTACAGGCAGAAAGGACATTCCTGGGTTCAACATCCATCCAACACTTTGTGTTTTTCTCTAAACCTGATATTAGTTCAAGATCCTGTTCTAGTAGATCTATAATCTAATCAGAAATTATGGAAGTAATTTTGAAATTTTATCATGCACGGTGCAGTAGTGCAGCGGTAGACTTGTTGCCTCACAGCAAGAAGTTCTCCAGTTCGATTCTTGGCTGGGGTACCTTCTGTGTGGAGTCTGCATGTCCTCCCTGCATTCGTGTGGGTTTCCTCCAGGTGCCGGTTTCCTCCCACATAACAAAGACATGTGTCTGGAGCATTTCTCCCCAGGCCTCCTCTGAAAATTGGCTCGTTCCAAGTCAGACTTTCCCAGTTAACAAATGTAAAATAAAAATAAAATAAATAAATGCAAGGGATGACATGCTGAATCACATATGATTCAACACTGCTAGAAAAGACCCAGCCACAAAACTGCTCTAGGATATTGTCTAATAGAAGAATGAGAATGTGTCATGAACCCTTTGCCTTTGAAAGGTCACAAACCCTTTCTACCAAGATAAATCCATGTGTTCCTAGAAAATGTCTTAATTTTAATTGTGATTATTTCCACTTTCTTTACATTAATAAGAAACTCAGTGAATGTAGAAACTGAATCATCATGCGTATACTACTAACTGTTGATAGGACTGAGCTGGACTCGTTAATCCGGATGGGTTTTAAATGTTATAGGCTTTCAAACTGAGTACAGCTATGGCAAAAACCATGAATCTGGTGAACACTCTCAGGATCTGTAAAACAAAAAGAAAAAGAAAAAAGCAGAACTTAGAAATATACTATGTGGCTGAAAAATAGGGATATGCAAGCATGAATCATTTAGGTCCAGAGTTGCTATCTGGGTTTCATGAAAGAGGAAGTAAAGAAACAACTGAAGTACCAGCATTTTAAGTTTCTTGATTTGCAGGTCCTACTTTTAACTGTGTAGTTCTAAAATGAGTCCCCAAGTTCTGCCATTTCCTGACTAGCACTTGGAAGAGGCCTGAATAATATTATATTGATGAGAAAGCAGAAATGAGCCTCTCTGTGACTCCCTTGCTTAACATCTTGCCTACAATACTTTCTCCTTAGTTAGCAATGCTATGGATGCCTTTGAGATATAATAAGACATGAGCTTCAAAAAGAAATTTTATCCTATAACCTCTACAATATTTCTGTAAGCCATTAATCAAAGGGATTTTTTCTAGTTACTTTGAAAATGAGATATTATGTCCCAAATGGCTTCAACTAGTTGACTATCTCCTTGATTTAATTTCCTCAATGTTACCTTTCCTGAACCATATTCTTATTATATGCAGTATACTGTGAGATTTCAGTTCATATGACAACTATGTTTGTTCTTGCATGGTGGGCAACCACATAATGTGTGTGTGTGTGTGTGTGTGTGTGTGTGTGTGTGTGTGTGTGTGTGTGTGTGTGTGTGTGCCTATAAATATAATGGGGTGTGGGAGTGAAGCTCTTTACATGAGATTCAGTGTTTCTAGATTGTAATCTTGTTGTGCTATGTTTTTAGTGCATTACAATCAATAGGTTAGGCCTCAGTATGCTGGATGCCAAATTTTCATAGGGGAACCACGCACCCTCCCAAAGACATGGTTCTTAAAGTAAGAGGCAAAAATGTGCAATCCTGAAGGAAAGGGGAGGAGAGTGTCCTGTACCTAAGTTGCAAAGTACTGAAGAAGTAACTTCGATAAACTCTTACTATCAGTAGGTGAGAAAACAACTGTTTGTGAATTCTTCTGATCTTTTAGGTTACACCTTCTTGGAGGCTCCTTAACCCCTGCCATAGTGTGTAGACCTCTAAGGATGTTGATTTCAGGAGAAGAACTGAATTCCACCTCATTTCAAATAAAAAGAAATGTGCTTACCTTTCTCAGTAGAAAATTAAAAAAAAAATGGCAAATCATATAAACCAACTTTTAAAATTTTCCTTAGTGTCGCCTTTATTTTCCAGCTCATGTAAAAGGGAAGCTGCTTCTGAACCAAAGAAAACTCCAGCAGAACTGGGATGGGTCCTAATATTAGCTACAATATTGTAAAGATACTGCTGCCCTTTAAGCCAAGTTTGCCTTTTTTCATGAGAAACAAAACAATAAATTTCACAGGGGAAAAAAATAAAGAGAGTTATGGAATTTAACACATGTTCAGATTCAAACTTTTAGACAGACATAGTCAACATTTTTATAATCTTAGAATCAGAATCTAACTCCACTACTTGCACTTGGAACTTAACCATTCATTTAAAACCTACACACATTGCTAACATACTGGCTGACAGGTTCAGTGCAAACTTCAAAAGGAGAGATATCTATTCCAGAGGATTGTAGCCCCAAACATCTCCACAGCATCCTTGGGACCGGATGGTGTCCCATGAACTCAATGAGGAATTAAACCCACAGTTAGGACAGCTGTTTAATCTTAGCCTCACCTCAGGATAGACACCAAGGAGTGGGCGCGTGCGACTGTGGTCCCACAGACCCTGCCTTATCTGCAAAGCCATGGAGAGGATCATAATGGAACTCATAAATAAAGACATAGGGAACTTGCAGACTTTGGATCCAACCCAGTTTGGCTTTGTCAAAGGCAGATCCTGCCTCTTAAACTTGGTTGACTTTTCGAGACAGTCACCAAGGCCATTGATGAGGGAAAGGCAGTCCATACAGCCTACCTCAACCTGGCAAAGGCCTCATCACAAGATGGGTTGCAAACTGGCTGCGACAGAACCCACAGGGTCAGAGTTGCTGGAGCCATGTCAGACTCAAAGCCTGTCACAAGTGGTGTCCCACAGGGCTCAGTCCTGGGTCCGTTTACATCTGACACAGATATCCTCCAGAAGGGCCTCACAGAAACGGATAACTGGTGCCAGAGCCATGGCAAAACAAGGTTACCTAGCTACCATATAGGTGACAATCCACTGAGCACAGAAAAGTCATCAGGGATCTGGGGACCCAAGTTGACAGTAGTCTTTTGACACTCATGTTGCTAAAGTAGTTAGGAAAACCTTCTATATCGCCCACCTGATTATGAAGGGATTCACATCTAGATCAAGGTGTACTCATCACTCATTAGACCTATGATTGAGTACAATGCCCTGTCGGAATGTATCTGACCAGACACCTGATGCAGCTTGAAAGGCCCCAAAAGTTCCTCACCAAAAGGATAAAGGGTCTCAAAAGACTGAAAGAACTCCAGCTTTATTCAGTCTCTGACATATAAGGCCATGTCAAACCCAGATTTGATGAATATGCTTCACCTCAAAAATCTAGATCCTCAGAACCACATTATAAATAGAACATGCTGGAGGGACAGATTCATCACCCAGAGACTCTATGCTGTGGAACAAAACATGTGAGGCAGAGCACCTCGCTGGCCTTGTTCAAGAGGAATCTTGACCAATGGATGGGAGAATTACTTCAGTGTCACTGCTTGACAGAGGCACAGAAAATTATAAATGCCCTTGGGCAGATAGCCTAGTATGAACCTATGAACCTATGAACCTATTATCCTCATAATTGAATATAAATGCCCATCAATCCATTTCTACTACTAACTTTAGGTACTTCAGAGCTGTAGGGAAACCAGGGCCAAGCATAGCAAGCAGGTAACAAGAAATATTCCTTCAAAGGACACCAGCCCGACCATGAGTAAATTGAAAGTTTTAAGAATCATAGTTTTGGAATACAAATTGTTTAGCAGAAGTGTTATGCAGCTTAAGAGTCAAGCTGGAAGATTCATAAGCATGGTGCATGGCAACGTGCAGCTATTGTTTAAACTGTGGTTTATGATCTGAATATTATGAGTCATAAACATAAATAGTGATAATGTTGTTTTGCATACAAACCATCCCTTTTAAATACCACTTGCCTAAGTGTAGGAACTGAACATGCTATCAGTACACTGACAAAAAAAGATGAGTAAAATAAATTCCTTCTTCATTGTTCCAAGCAAATAGATACAGCCATAAATAAAGAGGATACACGTTGAGCTTAAATATAGAATAGCAGTCATTGCAACCTTCAAGAACAAAGATAGGCACACACACACACACACACACACACACACACACACACACACACACACACACACACACACACACACACACACACACACAAAAAAAAAAAAATCACAGACTTATTGCCCATGTATGTGGTGCACATCTAAGTTATTATTGAGCAGGATAGATCTGGTGGCAAGGGAAAGTGATTGGTAGAGCCTGTACTTTGTCATAGTGCCACCATACACTGTAAACTTGTAGGTTGATGCTGGTATGAAATGCTAGGAAATATTGGTCTCCAGGAACAGTCTGTGATGTGCTGTACTGTTGCTGCTATAGCTCAGCAATATTAAACTGAGCAACACTGCAACTTTGATTATAGCAAATGTCATTAGGCTTGTTTTAGGATGTGTTGGTCTATAGGAAGACCAAATAAATTGATGCCTGTAGCAGCCAGTTTTGGGGTCTTATCTTTCTGTCTATGAATCACAGCCAGAGCTGAGCAAATGCATTTACATTGCTGCACTATACCTGTCCTCTTCCATGATCACAGCCACATATCAGTCATTGTCTGTAGTTCACTGTTTCTTGTAAATAACTTTTTTTTTACAGTGGTACATGATTTTTAATGTGTGCCAGTCTTACCTAGTGGATCATGTTTGTGTGTACTGCTGTGTATAAGCAGGGTTAGAAATATCCAACAAATATTTATTTCTATCATTTGCTGGCTCTGAGTCTTTTTTATCTAGGCCAGAAGAGTGGGTATTGAACCATTGATTATTGTATATGGTTACATAGCTTAAATGCTAATGAGATAGCAACCACAATTAGCATATTATGTGCGGCATCCTTGATTCCAGAAAAATGATTTGGAATATAAACCTCACAGGGCTTAGACTAGCCCTCCTGCTTCAATATGTTACTTGGTAAGCCTCTTGATATGTCCAGGTGTCAGGGAGTAACAAACTATCTGCTAGAACTAAAGAAATGCATTTGCAAAAGTGAAGAAGTATATTTGCTTTCAAGACTTTTATTGACTGGAACTACAGAAAGCAGCAGCATGTTGTATCTCAGGGGATGAATCTTTGCACTGAAACTCCAGGTTATTTGGCTCAAAGCAGACTTCTAGTCACTCTCTCTGTGTCTGTAAGAGTTTTCTTAAGGTAATCATGTTCCCCTCTCCCTCCCAAAATACCTGTGGCTAAACTGCCTTTACTATAGTGTCTAAATAGATAAATGCATAGAGAGAGAGAATGTATTTATTCTTGCCCTTTTAGCACTAGATGTGGATATAAAATGGTCAGTGGACCAACCCACTTTCCTGGTTAATAAATATTAAAATCAGTGGGTAAATTAATCACAGTGGGAAAACAGATAATTTGCACCCTCCAGGAATCATTTCAGTTCAAGGAAATCTGTCAGAAAATTAAAAGCACTGCATACAGATGTTTCATCTGTTACTTACCAAAAGTGGATTACCTGAAAAGTCTGAAGAGAAACACTATGCTGAATTCCTGCATGTTATCAAGAAATAAACCATAAAGGGATGTAACTATTTTACTTTTCTTAGAGGAAAAATACAAAATAACACCATTCAGAGCAAAAATTATCATCCAAAGGGATTTCCCATTTTTTGACAATTGTTCTTCATACAACACAAAGCCCTTTAGAAGCATATGCTGTTGAGTTGAAGAACACACCAAAGATTCCGAACCTGGTGAAATGCATGATTCTATCTAAAGAAAGAGAGAATTATTTATGATATAAAAATAATGAAACAGGAGGGAGTCTATTAAGAGGGACTGACCTGACGATATCAAAAGTTGTGAGAATGTAAAGCAATTGAAAGTACTAGTGCACAAATAAACGATTAACTGAGAGAAGAAGAGAATGTGTGTAAAATAAAATATGAGTCGACTAATAAGATGACACCAAGACAGTCAAATAAAGGTGGGATGCGATGTAAATGAAATCAACATGAAAAAGAAAGTTGTGTATCAGTGTACTGCAATAAAGTCAGAGTCAGGAAAAATCACTGTTAGTGCAGCTTCCAGTAGATGTGGCATAAGTATAAGGGGTGGTACTGCCCAGGTCTTAATCAACCTTGCAAAATTTTTCTCCTGGAGAAGAGCATTTTGAAAACTAGGTAAAAGCAAAAACAACTGCATTCCAAATAATTTCATATAGCTAAGCAGAAATATAGAAATAAGTTATTTGCTATTATACGAGAGGTCATTAACATCCAAAAACATGCACACTGATTGGTCAGCCAAACCAGCATGCCCATTGTAAATCGAGCATATACCAATAGAAAAAAAATTGGGCACACAGACTTTCTTCTATTAATATATGCCAGCGCTTTGCAGTTTTCTTGCGGTAAGAGGTTGAAAGGTAGGTATGGAGGGCAGAGAAAATAGAAGGAAAATCAGATATATTCTACAAAACTAAAGAAATGTACCTGATTTTTCTTTAAACTGTCTAACTTTCACTGTTTCAAAAAAATAAAAAAATAAAAAAGCAATGGTGATTTTCCCATCTCCATTGCTTGCAATCCAAAGCACTGATGGACTGTGTAAGTGTTGTAAAGTAAGTCCCATATGCATGGGCAGTACATCAACAAAGCTGCAGTACAAAAATAACGTGGAAGAACACCACTGAACTGTTGTATAAAGGTATTATTTAAGAAAAGTACGTATTTTTTTTCTTAAATAATGTCATTGTATAATAGCAATAGCCAGCTCCTGGGTGTAATATATTGATGGATTACCCATGGTTGCCTTTGTTTAATCACTCGGGCTTTGCCTTGTGATTAAACCACACCAACCATGGGTAAATCTTCAATATATCACACCCACTTGCTAGTTATTGCGATAATACAGTACAAGTACAAAGACTTGATACGGTAAAATCTGAAAATGCATCAGAGGCACTGAAAAAATTATTCTTATCTGACTGCTGGGAAGAAATACTGAGAATTAATGGACAAACTGTAGAATTTAAGCTTTGCACAGGTGCAAATTTTAATATGTTGTTAGAAAATATTTTAACAGCTGGAAAAAAGGGCTCTGAAGAAAAGGTTGTGTGCCCACTAGTAACCTGTAAAGCACCAGGTGGCACCATCAGGGAAGAACTTTTGATATGAGTACTAAAATGAATGTTTGATCTTTTTTCCAAACAATTGCACTTAAATAAGTTAGTTTGCTTAATAAATTGGGTATGGCTTGTGAGAAGCTAAGAATGGTAATATAAATTTGCAGAGTAATAGCAAAGGGTCTACTTCAAGTTGTCGTAAGCTGACAATATCGAGTCTTACATTGTCGGTATGACAATATCGAAAGTGAAGAACATCGTGCAAGTAAACGGAAATCTCCGTAAGGGAAGATTTGTGTTTACCTAAATGTAGTGCGGTCTCGGAGTTGGTATATTTAAGTAGGGGGGTCTACGCCATTTAGTTTTTTTTTGTTAATTTGTTTTTTTTTTACGTTATTCAATGTTTTACTTAATCGATCAATAAAGTTTGACCTTTATTGATTCGATTAAGTAAACTTTCAATAAAGTGATATAGATGCAAAGCAAATACTACATAAGTTCAAAACTAATTACACTATCAAAGAGAAGCTTCAGATTCTGAGCAAAACTATAGAATGTTAGTCTACATAATTATGCTGATTTGTTTACAGACTTAAAATGTTTGTAGAAAAATGTTACTCCCAAATAAAACCTAATCCCGTGTTAGTGACGTATGCTTACAGAAAAGTGCCTGAAGTAAAGATGAACAAAAATTAAAAGCGCTGTTGGCATAGAGGGATAAAGTCCTTTGAACCATGTGATCTGTGTCTTTTTAGCAGCTCAACTGCTTGTTGAAGCTGACATGGGAGTGGATAGGAGTAATGTAGAATTGCTGGCTTACCTCTCATCAGTAGAGTATGTGGGTGTACATGCCCAAGGTACGCATTCCAGTGGCTGAACCTACACTGGATACTAGAGACATCATGGAAGTGCTGCCTTTAAAGGGAGCAGGGATGTTCTGAAGGGTTATGTCATTCATGGAATAAAATAAAATGACCTCATTGACACCCACTGAATCGCAATCCCTTGGATCACTGGTCATGTACAGTAGGGTTAGGACTGTAAAACAAAAAAAAAACAGCCATAATGACTGCCTAAATGATGTGCCCTCTTGGTCAACTGTCATCCTAATGCATAGGGAATAAATTGGCTGATTGCATGAGACAGCATCTGATGGTCAGCAGCCAGCAAAGGCAAAACGTTTAAAAAAAAGCTGAGCATGAACTGAAGCATATTGAAACCTTAGGTGCTATTCTGATTTGATGCTCCTGTACTGGCCCAGTAATCAAGGAGCCTCAATCCTCACCACTAGCACCAGTGAGGGATGTACACATTTGTAGGATGACCAGTACACACATAGTAAAGTACAATTTCCCTTAAGAGCACACAGAGATCACAGTTAGTCTGGGGCTGGTTTCTCCCTTTTTCTCCAGATCCTCAATAAGACTCCCCACTGGCACAGCTATAGGGTTAAGATCTCAGCTGAGTGGCCAAGCTAAGACCTCCAGCATCCTCGCTGCCCAACCAGTGCTTTGTGTCCCTGTCCAAGTAGCTCACACACACACGCGCACACACACACACACACACACACACACACACACACACACACACACACACACACACATTTAGATTTGATTTATATACAAACACTTCTGGGAAAGGCTGGCACAGATTTACTAGCTATTCCCCTTCTGCCTAGACTAAAAGATAGTTATCACTGCCATTGACCAGCTCTTTATCAGCTACTATAAGGTCCTTACAAAGGGTGATCAATTCTACTGTGTAATGTTACTATTATCTAAATGGTAAATGTGACCAAATCTTTCAAGGCTATCTAGGAGTGGCCTATACAGTGTCACCAAATACATATGCAAGTACCCAAGACCTTAAATATCTCTAAACAAACCAGCCATAATTAAAGGGTTTACATATATTTAATAATAAATAATAAAAGAACAAGACAATACTCAAACAGGATAACATAGTTGTCATATGAACTGAAATCTCACAGTATACTGCATATAATAAGAAATATGGTTCAGGAAAGGTAACATTGAGGAAATGGAATCAGGGAGATAGTCAACTAGTTGAAGCCATTTGGGAGATAATATCTCATTTTCAAAGTAACTATAAAAAATCCCTTTGATTAATGGCTTACAGAAATATT
Organism: Protopterus annectens; assembly: GCF_019279795.1. Taxonomy (NCBI): domain Eukaryota; kingdom Metazoa; phylum Chordata; order Ceratodontiformes; family Protopteridae; genus Protopterus; species Protopterus annectens. Next base: position 287,091,148 of record NC_056730.1, on the reverse strand, counting down.
GTAGAGGTTATAGGATAAAATTTCTTTTTGAAGCTCATGTCTTATTATATCCCGAAGGCATCCATAACATTGCTAACTAAGGAAAAAGTATTGTAGGCAAGATGTTAAGCAGTAACTACAGAGTTCAGAATCACAAGAAATATTATAAAACAACATTGCAGGACAGTCTCAAATAAATACAGAAAACATCTAAACTAATCTTACTATATTCCTATCTATCTCTAAAGTAAATTACATTTTCCTAGTTGCTTACTATTAGCAAGGCAAAAGTGCTGAAGAAAGATGTTTCCAGGTTCAAAGTCAAATACAAAACGCATTGTCGCTGAGAGAGTTCTTAAATTAATAAGCAACATTACAGTTGGGTTATCTCAGATTACATCACTCTTTGTCACCTGCCTTCAGTTCCCAGGCTAAACAGATACTTAGAATTTTTTAGCACCTGTTTGTGAGAAGTACATATCTCTCAAAACTGTACCTGCTAGGAAGTCACAGAGCAATAGAAACACTTTACATTTTAAACCTAGTAATTATTTCTGTTTCGAGACAATAAAAAGAAACTTCTACCTCTAGACATCCTGTCTCCTTCAGTGAAACTGAGAGATAAACACAATCATAAAACATTTTGTTCTTTCCCAGTAAGGTACACTGTGGTTACATTCTTGAAGCTCTGTACCTAACATACATTTCTGCAGCAGTACTTTACTATACACATAACATATAGTTCTCTTACATTTGTAAGACAACATATGAATCATAGTCCTAGTTACAAATGATTATTTTCAAAATCCCAGATAGCTGGGCTGGCAGTGTCACATTTCTGTATAAATCATGTTAATATTTTCAAGTGACATATAATTATTTACAAAATTCCAGATAGCTGAACTAGCAGCATTTCCCTGGTGTCACACTGAGACAACAGAATAGTTGATAAGCATGCTCTTTTTGTAAATAAATACAAGATTCACATTTGTACTAATCTGTAGTAGTGTAGCAATTGCGGAGCAGGAGGGGCAATCACTACAGATGCTAACCTGTCAAGGGCACGATATGCACTAAAGAAATAAATAAAAAAATGTATATATGTTATGCAAAAAAATGTATTTCCCTTTAAGAAAAACAGACATTAAGAGCAAAACGTTTCTACACAGACATCAATGACACTTCAGTGTCCCTCCAGCCCCTTTTACTTCATGTGTGGACACCACCCCAAAGATCTGTGATTGAATGCACAGGTGAAGGGGTGATGCAGAAAAGGAAATCACAGAGCATTTTCAAGTTGGCACCTGCAATAAGACAAGAGATTTGTTCTTCTTATTATTTTTTTTTGTTTAAATAAATCGCTCACTGTGAACACTCTCCAATGATTACCCAGGAGAGATGCAGGGGCAGCAACCACTTTTAGATTTCAGAGGAACAGCAGCAACTTGTAATGAGTTTTAGTAGCATAATCAACATGTAGACAATACCAGCAAGGTACAGTGAAATTGTCAACAGTCTCCAATTCTATACAACATTCCCTAAATTGTTTGTGGTCGGCAAAACACTCTTTCTGAACACTTGAAACTTTGTGGTATTCTGTTCTACATACAGTATGTTCTTTGTATATAGCATTTCACAGTATCAAGTTTCAAATGTTCAGAAAGAACATTATGTGCTCCAACTGCCCCTGAGTTCAGATAATGTCCCTGTTCCTGATGTATGTATGTATGAATCCAGAGCTTATCAAAACAATCCTGTGTTGTACCTTTAATTTTAATTTGTTAATATGTAGAAAGGGATATGTTTTAGATAGGTAAACTCTGGCTATCCCAAGGGGCCTAGCCAGTGTTAAATTCACACAGACTGTAGAGAGGGCAATCCAGAGCTTATCTAAACAATCCTGTCCTGGTTTGTGATCTATTGATCATTACAATTAAAAAGTGGTACGATTGTGAATGATAGTGATATAAAGGAATTCCGATAGTGATATAAAGGAATTCCAGTTTTTGTGTGACCTTTCACAACTTGTATGGTCACAGCAAAAACTTTACTGTGTTTAATTTAATATTTAGTTGTATATTGTTTGAATGATTTTTCTCATAGAAGTTGATTTAAGTTTTTTTTTAATTCTGCGGTAACTGATTTTGATTATTCTTTCTTTTAGAATTTGTATTTATTTGCAGCTTTATATGGATTCCTTAAATGAGTATGTCATTAATGATTTGCTAAATCACAAATATCTTGTGCAGTGTAATAAATGCTATGTATATTTAAAGGTAACACCTGATGACACTGGTGCTCTGTGTTCCTCATGTCCAAAGTTGGATGACTTGCTTACAATTATTTGTAGTAAATCTGGACTTACTGATGATGAATGCACTTGTGCAATTGGAACAGCTTGGAGAACTGTTGTTACATATATTAAAAACTGGACTAATGAGATAAATAATGTTAAGCAAAGAGCAAATAGAACACATTTAGGAAAGGATGTGTCTATTGTCTGTAAAGATCACTCAACCCCTATGAAAAAATATAATGCCACTGACAACTTTGGAATTCTGGATACAAGCATTCAGCAATCTGATGATTCAGAGCATATAGAAGGAAATAAAAAAAGAAGGAAAGACGTTCACAACAAATAAGGAAGAAAAAGCAGCTGATAAATGTCTGTAAAGCAAAGAAAATGCACAATAAAAAGGACTCTGCTTTGTTATGTAATACACAAATTATGGGGAATAACAATTATCTATTAGAAAACCTTCAGTCTACAGAAAATAAGGCATCATTTTTCCAAAAGAGAAGACAGAAAAGAGGCAAGCGGCAGGTGAAAAGGAACAAATCAAAACTGAGCGTGGAAGGATTGAAAAACATTACTGTAAGGAAAAAATATGAGAAAAACAGACACTGAGAACATTGCTCAAGATGTGGATGCATAAAGCCAGCTGGATGAGAACTGTATGCTTGCAAATGTAATAAGCAATGAAAACACTGGGATTAATAAGACTAAATATGATGAAGAACATTTATTTGTAACAATTGATAGACCACATATTACTGAACTTAGAAGATGAAGATTCTTCAGATCTGGTCAGAAAAGATATTCTTGTAATTGGAGATTCAATTATTAGAGGAACGGATACTTGCATTTGCAAAGATGTTAATGAACATTGAACAGTGTTATACTTTCCAGGGATAAAAATAGAGGATGTGAGGTTGGCCTTAGCACATCTAAATGTAAGGAAGTATGGATCTGTTTTTATTCATGTCAATACAATAATTTCATCCACAAGGACTCTTTGACTATTAGTAGGCAACTTACAGTCCTCCTAGACAGCACAGCTTGTACAGGTGTTAGGATGTATTTTTTATAAATCACGCATAGAAAGGAGATCATGTCACTGTGAAGAAAAAAGTTTTGGGGTGAATACTTACATGAAAAAATGGCCCGTTTTAAAAAACGGAAATGTGCAGAGCATTTGAGCCTAATTTTGGGCACACGTGTTCAGACAGGATGGCGTGCACTTGTCAAGATCAAGGAAGAGAATTTTTGCAGCAGATATTTTGCAATATTTGACAAACACAAAACAGGATTTTTGCCAAGTTGAAAATTTAGCAGTTCACAGATAGCAACATTTAATGCATCTTTGATGGTTGTTAATGCTAGGAGCATTAAGTGGATATTTTTTTTTTGAAAATGTGCTATGTTTCCACAAGTTTAATGTTGTTATTGTTTGTAAAACATGGTTAAAGAACAATGACTGGAAACCAGTTCTGCCATTTTCAGTGTAACAGACATTCACACAAAAATCAGGTGGATGGGTAATTACAGGGATTAAAGATAGTTAAGAGATGATCGATTTTTACATGTTCAGTGATGATAACACCAATACTATAGATGGTGTAACTGTGACAATAAAGACAACTCCTGGAACATATAACAATAGTGGGAGTATGTAGACCACCAAAGTCAAGTGCAGATGTCCTAGAGGAATTCATACACTTCTTACATGAAACACAACAGGGAAGAATAATTATGGCTGGGGACTTACAGTAAAGCTATCAGAAACAGACTGAAATAATATTGATTCAACAACATTAGTAAGGAAATTATTTACAATGTATGTTCAAGAACAACAATTGCTTCAAACTGTAAAAAAAACTGCCATGGACCAGAACATGGATATCAGTTGTATTCCTAAACAAATTACTTTTACTTCATATCAAGTTTTACCACGTTGATATGCAGTGATCATGGGGTTATAAAAGTTAACTTGTTGCTAGATAACTCTGCCAAACTGAAATCTAAACCAATACTCAGAAGATTAATAACAGATTATATTGAAGCAAAACAGTCACTATGTAAAACTAATTGGAGTGATGCGTTCAGTGGAAAAATTGCAGAAAGAATGTAGAAAGTTTTGAAAGAAAAATTGTTTGAATGCAAAAAGTAAAATAAATGTTTAACTTCAGGATCTAAACAAACAATGCCAGGAGGATAGACAAAAATATAAGAAATAGGAAACAGGTCAAACTACAGCTTGTAGTTGTAGTCTGAAATAAACAAGCTGAACAAACAAATTAAGCATAGTGTGAGACTAGATCAAGAAACATTTGAAGAAAATTTATATGAAGATATTGAGTATAATAGGAAACCTTTTTCATAGCTATATAAGATATAGAATGAGTAAAAAACATATAAATTGATAAATTGTGTGTAGATTCTAAAATTTATTCTCAGGTACAACAAATTATAGATATATTTACAAAATTTTAGGCAAAACATAATGATTCCACAAAGGGGTGATAAGATGTCCTAGTATCATCCAGGTAACCTCAAGTAGTGAAATCAAATTAGATTATATTGAAAAAGATCTATGCAAACTGGATCCAAAGTGTAGGGAGGAGACAGAATTAGTAATAATGACATGAGAACACTTCAGCAAGAACTTACAATACCAGTATATCTATTATTTATTCGGTCATATAAATTTGGGGAAATGCCTCAAGACTGGAGACATACATGTGCTTATTAAACCTGTCTTTAAGGGAAAGGGGAGTAGGAAAAACCCAGTCATACAGACCCTTAAGCCTACTTTCATGTTGTGGAAAGATAATGGAGAAGATAATATTGAATAAGTTATTGTCAGAACTGGAAAGGTTGGGACTTGAAATGATATATCAGCATATGTATGTCCGACCAGTGCTTCATGTCCCTGCCCGAGTAGCTGACACACATATACTTTGAGATTTGATTTATATACAAACACACACACACACACACACACACACACACACACACACACACACACACACACACACACACACACACACACACCTGGGAAAGGCTGGCACAGATTTACTAGCCATGTCCGCTTCTGCCCAGATTATAAGGTAGTTCCAGCTGCCACCAGCCAACTCTTTATCAGCTACTCTAAGGCCCTTAACAAATGGTGTCCAATCCTACTGTGTAATGCTACTAATAATCCAAATGGTAGTCTGACCAAGAGCAAGGCTGTTTAGGAATGGCCTGTACAGTGTCACCAAATAGATATGCAAGTACTCTAAGAGCTTAAATACGTCTCACAGATAGCCACAAAGATAGTTTTAAATATATTTAATAATAAATAAATAGTAAAAGAACAAGACAATACTCAGTAAGTAATCAGTTACATGAGAGTTCAAAATCACAGGAATTATTTAAAACAACATAGCAGGACAGTCTCAAATAAATAAAGAAAGTGCCTAAGCTATACTTTACTATATTCCTCTCTAATCTAAAAGAGTTACTATGCCCTAAAAACTTACTTACAGCAAGGCAAGTGCAGAAGGTGGTGATGAGTGGATGTTTCTTGGTCAAAGACAAGATACAAAATGCACGGTCTCTCCCTGAGAGATTCTTAAATTAATATCAAATATTACTGCTGGGTTAGCTTGGATGACATCACTTTTTTGTCACCTGACTTTAGTTCCCAAGCTAAACCCCCAGTGTAGCATTTAACATCTCCTTGTGAAAAGTACGTATGTATTATGATGTTTGCAGATCCTAGAAGTCATAAAACAATAAAACACCTCTATATCTCAAACCTAGTAATGCCTTCTCTTTCAAGACAATACAAAAAACTTCTAGCTCTAGACATTGTGTCTGCTACTGTTCTGAAAGTGAGAGATAACATTTATAGCACAATCGTAAAACAATTTAATTTCAACTATTTTTTGAAGTTTTGCAAGTCAACTCTGTATGTTCTAGTTTCTACTGTTAAAACATACATTTACACAATCACACAATTCACAAATTACCTGGACTTCCTCCAGCTCACTACAGCACATAGACTAATATTTAATCCAACCAAATTCCCAGCTCTAACCAACATCCTTCCCCCATACACCTCAAACAGAACTCTCAGATCTGAACACCAAAACCTGATTACTACTGACAAACCTAAACATCCTGCTGGACAACTTCTCCTCTCCTTCTCCTTAGGTAAGAAACGGATCTCTCTCCCTTCCACACTAAAGACAATGTCAAATACAAACAACTTCAAAACACAGCTTTACACCTACCTCTCCTCCAAATGGAAATGTAACTGCATTCTCCCTACCTAGAACTTTAACAAAAGCCCCTGGGAGGGTATCCTCCTGAGTTCCTAAGCACCTTATTGTTGGCTATAACCTTCTATGGTTAATTCCCATATGATCTCTCACACTCTGTAAATACTGTAAATAGCTTTTGACTTTGACTTTAACTGTGTGACTTTGTTAAAATATATCTGCATAATATTTTTCCAGTATGGGCAATATTGCTCACACTTTGTATTATTTGATATGTATTTGTAGTTGTACCCTATTTTTATTGGACTGCTATCTTTACTGTAATCTGTTTCATGGAGCTTTTCTCCCTGGGCCTCCACTGAAAATGGGCTCTCTGGGCCCAGCGGACTTCCCTGGTAATCAAACTGGAAATAAATAAATAATAATAAAAAAATACAATAGTTTATATACATTTCTATTCTAAGCCAGCAGGGCATGCTATGATTAAATTTTAGCTCAGTACTTTACACCTTTACACACACTTCTGTATGAATCATATCAATATTCACAAATGACACAGAATTATTTACAAAATTCAAGATAGCAGGGCTGGCAGTATTTCCGTCTGTGACAAGCTGCATGGCTTACAAATAGGACATGGTGAATATCATAGAACTGGACAGGTGAAATTCTTGGTTGTAGTCAGGAGTCCCACAGGTCTCAAATCTATCTTTTTCTTCTGAGGTGTTCTATAGTCCATATGCAGATGACCTGAAATTGGGTAAACTGATTACATCTGTTACAGGTAGGGCATGTCTTCAAAAGAACTTGACTAAATTGACCATTTGAGCACAGAACAATTATATGCTGATAAATACATCAAAAAACTAAGCATATGAGATTTGGGAGACATAAATTTAAAGGTGAATATTTAATACAGCACACATTGAGTGAAACTGTAGATTCATTTAAGGACCTGGGTATATGGGTAGATCTGGCTTTGAGTTTTTCTAATCATATCAACCAACTGGTTAATGACAGCTATAGAACTATTGGTTGTACGAAAAGATTTATAAAGTCTAGGAAATCATAAATGATGAAGTCATTGTTTGCTTGTTACATTAAACCCAAGCTTAAGCGTGGAATAACAATATGGAAACATTATAAGAAAACAAGCATGAATAAACTGAAAAGAGTACAGTGGAAATACACTAGGGGCATCCATGGATGTGAACATTTAAGTTATTATGAAAGACTAAAATATCTGAACTTGTACATTGTCATATAGATATGTAGTAGGAGACCTTATTCAAGTATATAGTCCATTTAGAGACATCTAGCTGTGGGAATTTTGGGATTATTAAAAAGTAGTAGAGAATCATCAGACAACTTATGTAACAGATTCTATAGTTTTTTCCCACTTTCTGAAAGTTAAGAAAGTTCAGTTACATATTTGCTGTTCTGAACTGTTTGGAAGTTTCTAGAAGGCCAGTGCTTGCTTGGGCTAAAGGGAAGTCTCTGTGTTCACCAGTGGGAGTGGTTAACACTGAACAGCCTGCCTGTCCCTGGAGGAGTGGTTACTACCTAGAAGCTGTAGTTTTATTGGCCATTTTGAGTCAATTCTAAACTCCTTGATCTCTCTCTCTCTTAAAACCCTACAACTCTCTTTTTGTGTGGTTTTGCACACTGAGCAGTGTCGGGCAGCACCGCCTAAACAGGTTTAAACTATTCCAGGCTCCACAAAGTCTGCTCTTCACTTTTTCCCTTAGAACTGTTCAAACTCTGAAAGTAATCACTCTATTCTCTTTCTAAAGCCCTGCACTTGCTCAGCTCTTATAAGGAAACACTAACTAACTAAAGCACTACACCCTCCTTGACTTCTCATAAGTATTAGGCTCCCGATTGGTCCTTCCTGATCAAGTAAAAATCAGTTCCCTTCCCTAATCTGATCAGTAAAAAAACAGTTCCCTATACTAATCTGGTATGTCCAAGGGTCAGTTTTAATGTTACTCTCCAGTCCAGCTGGTGAATCTGGGAATTTTGAGGCAATGTTACAATTTCCTTATATACAAAGACAACCCTCTCCTCTTCTAACAAACTCTAATACATTTGAGAGATGCATTTACACAGCCAAACTGGAGGCAGAGGTCTCTCAACCCAAGACTGGCACAGTCAGTCAGGAGGAAAAGGTAACCACCCACATCACAAATCCAGTCTCACACAGACCTATTGCATCTGCATACCCAACACATAAACACACAAAAACATACTCACAGGCTCTAAATAAAAATCTGCCTAAACAGCAAAGACCTCCTAAGCAGATATCCAAGCAACAGCCACCCCTCAACAATACCCACAAATCACATATCTCACAAAATCAGTGTGCCTCACAGTCACAGCCCTTAAGGCCAAACAACACACCAAATACACTTGTTATAGGGGACTCTATTGTCTGGCACACTGACGTCCCACTCACCAGACTGAACAAGGAGAAGGTCACTGTAAGCTGCCTGTCGGGTGCCAGGATCCGCCACATAATGCAAGCACTCAGGTCACTCCAAAGCAAATACAAGTATGACTCCGTCATTGTCCATGCTGGTGTGAATGACCTGAGACGTAGCCCCCTGGACTACATGAAAAGAGACATAGAGGAGCTCTCTGACCATGTAGCCCAGGCTGGTATGACCCTGACCTTGAGTAGCATCTTGCCCTCACCAAGAATGATGCCACAGTATAAAGACAAAATGATCAGTTTCAACAACTGGCTAAAGTATTGGTGTCATTCAAAGGGGATCCAGTGTCTGTCAGCCTGGGATGACATGCTCGACAAGCCACGTTGCTTCGCTAGGGACGGCTTGCACCTGTCACCGTTAGGCTTTCATATACTGGCCAAGGCTCTTGCCACCCCCATAGTGCCTTTTTTAGGCATGGCTCAAAGGACAAACCCACCTTCATAGACAACCCAAGGATAAAAAAACTAAAGGTAATGCTACTCAATGCCAGAAGTCTAAACCTCAAGATGCATGCACTCGAGTCTCTTCTCAGTATGGAGAAAATCGATGTCTGTGCAGTAACAAAAACCTGGTTCAAGGCTCCTGAGAGCACCCCAGCACTACCAGGTTATAACTCATACCATGCGTTTCGGCCCCAAAACTCGGACCAAAGCACAAAAGGAGGGAGTATCTATATTCATCAAAGATACCTACACCTCCAGGTTAGTGGCACTGCACGAAGCATCGGAAACCATCCATGTGCAACTAACAGCAGGCAAAACTGCCTTTCAGTTTGTAGCCTGCTACAGAACACCCTCCCTATTACAGGAACCCAACTTGGCATTCCTGAGAACATTGGAGAATATGAAGGTCTCTCCAAACACTATGTTATTGGGTGACTTCAACTACCCAAGCATTGACTGGGAAAACTACTCAAGCCCAAACACCCTTGTCCAATGCTTCCTTGAATTTATAAACTCTAACGCAATGGAACAACTGGTCACCACTCCCACAAGAGGGAACAACATATTGGACCTGGTCATCACCAACATGGGGACTCTATGTTCCACACCAGAGGTAAACCCCTCATTGGTAAGATCAGACCATAAACAAATTTCCCTGGACATCCATATCCCGTCCCCATCCCCAGCCAAGGAAATCACTGTAAAGAATTTCTCAAAAGCCAACTTTGCACTTCTCAAGACTGAAATGGAATCCTTCAAAGCCCCTCAGCCAGAGGATAATACAGCCCAATCCTCAGAATCCTTTACAAATGCATTCTATGAGCACCTGCAGGAATGCATGGATCGTGCTATCCTAAATAAAACCAAGACTCACTCCTCCAAAAACAGGAGACTGGTCTGGTGGACCCCGGCCATAAATAAGCTATACAACAGAAGGAGGAAGCTACTACATGACAGAGCAAAATCCCAAAAAGGGAAGGCATCTCTGATCAGTATTAGCAAGAAACTTTGATCCCTCATAAAATCATCAAAGGCCAGCTTCGAAAGAAAAATTGCCCTATACACTAAAGATAATCACAAGGACTTCTTTAGTTATGTCAGGAACATGGGCGGAAACTCCCAGATATGCTCTGAATTGTTGCATAACGGTACAAAATATACCAAACCTACAGACATAGCCAACATCCTGGCCGACAGATTCAGCGCAAACTTCTCCCCCCTTCCCCCCCAAAGGAGCAAATGCCTATCCCAACCGAATGTAACCTCCCTGACATCACAGATGCACAGGTGAAAGCTGCCCTCTCCAAAGCAAAAAACACAGCATCTATGGGACAGGACGGTGTCCCAGGCTGTGTCTTACATGAGCTCCAAGAAGAAATGAACCCTCACATTAAGTCACTGTTCAGACTTAGCCTTACTACAGGATATGTACCCAAAGAATGGCGTACAGCTACAGTGGTTCCACTCCACAAAGGTGGTGCCACAACGGACCCCGGAAACTATCGCCCCATAAGCCTGACTAGTCTGGTCTGTAAAGCTATGGAGCATATTATCATGGAACTCATAAACAAAGACATTGGGAGCCTCCAGACACTGGACCCTACCCAATTCGGCTTTGTTAAGGGAATATCTTGCCTCTTAAACCTAGTTGATTTCTTTGAAACAGTTACCAAAGCCATAGATGAGGGCAAGGTAGTCCACACAGCCTACCTGGACCTCAAAAGCCTTCAACACAATACCCCACTCGGGCATCATAAATAAGCTTACCAGCTTAAATATCAACCCCTATATCACAAGATGGGTTGCAAACTGGCTCAGAGATAGAACCCACATGGTCAGAATCACAGGTGCCATGTCTGAATCCAAACCAGTTACAAGTGGCATCCCACAGGGCTCAGTTCTGGGACCTCTCTTGTTCAATATATACTTCTCTGAGCTTCAGGCTAACACGGGGGGATTATGGCTGACAAAGTTCACAGATGACTGCAAACTGGGGGCCATAATCGAATCTCCAGCTGACACAAGCATCCTCCAAAAGGGTCTCACAGAGACGGATGCTTGGTGCCAGAGCCATGGCCTCAAGCTAAATGCTAAAAAGTGCATAGTCATCCCCTTTGGGAAAAACAAGGTGCCCACAAATTACCACATAGGTGGTAATCCATTAAGTACGGAAGAAGTAATTAGAGATTTGGGGATCAACATAGATAGTAATCTCTCCTTTGATAATCACGCTGCCAAAGTGGTTAGAAAGACCTTCTATATAGCCCACCTTATCATGAAAGGGTTTGCATCTAGATCAAGAGAGGTCATTGTGCCCCTCTACTCATCACTCATCAGGCCCATAATTGAATACAATGCCCCTTTGGGATGTACCTTACCCGACACCTGCAGCAACTGGAGAGACCCCAAAAGTACCTCACCAAGAGGATCATGGGCTACAAACAGATGTCCTATGCAGCTCGACTAAAGAAACTCCAGCTCTACTCAGTTGCTTACCACCTACTCAGAGGCGATCTATGCCTGACGTACAAAGCCATGTCAAACCCAGAATTAATGGACATGCTCCACCTCAAACAATTCAAGTCCCTTAGAGCTACACGCTCCAGGGACCTAAACCTCAACACAAAAATAAATAGGACATGCTGGAGGGACAGATTCATTTCCCAGAGGCTCCCCTCACTCTGGAATAGAATCCCAATTCATGTTAGACATAGCCCCTCGCTGACCCTCTTCAAGCGAAATCTGGACGCGTGGATGGGAAATCACAAATTCACCCCTGGGACCTCTTCTGTGTCCATGCTAGACAGAGGCACAGTAAACTAATCTTAAAAGGGTACCTTCTGTGACCTACTTTACAGAGGCACAGTAGGCTAATCTAATAGGGAGGCGGAAGCCAAATACACTCTGGCTAGACTCGTCCACCTGGCAAAAACTTACTATCCTTTAACCTAGCTCGCCTCTGGAACTCACTCCCACCATCATAACATGTTTAAAAATTCATATGCATCTAAGGTCCCAGTGGGAATGCTCTTGCCCCACCCTAAAAAGGCCAAAAGGGAATGCTCTGCTCCCACCCCTCATAAAATATGATTTTCTCATCTTCCTTCACACTCATGATACCTGATTTTACCTTATAAGCTTGTTCCTTACTACTCAACCACTCTGATTGTGTAAAGCAACATCACTTCTCTCTAAATAGTATTGTTTGAACTGCTAAAGATCAAGTTTATATTTTTAAATATTTTGAGTATTGTTTGTTGTTTCCTAAAGACTCAACTCATATGTTTTATGTCTGTACTACTGTTTGTTGTTTCCTAAAAGACTCAACTCATATGTTTTATGTCTTGTACTACTGTATTTATCATGACACTGTTTGTATGTACTTTGTATTGCTTGTGGAGCTTTTCTCCCCAGGACTCCATTGAAAACGGGTTCTCTTGACCCAATGGACTATCCTGGTAAACCAACTGCAAATAAATAAAATAAAATAAAATGCCCTAGGGCAGATAGCCTAGTATCTACCTTTGAACCTATGAACCTAAAAGTGTACTAACTGGTTATCTGAGAGAGCAGTTGATGCATGGAATAGACTAACAAATTACATAAAAATAAGCACTAATTTAGATATTTTAAGAACAGCCTGGACACAACATGGGAACAAATGTTTTGGTATAGTGGTTGCGCTTGAAATATTTGTATGTATGTATGTACTTATGTAGTCTTATGGTCACACATGAAAAAACTATTTTATTACTTATCTGCTTTCAGATATCTAAAGTAATCAGTCTGGTCTGTCAGTTATGTTGCATTCTGTGTGTCTGGCACTAAGTTTTGGAAGGGAAGGGATACTACCGTGGGAATAAAATATATTTTCCTTATAGCTTTGGCTACAGACTTTTTCCCTGTCCCTCTTAAGTTGGTGTGTGTGTGTGTGTGTGTGTGTATGTGTGTGTGTGTGTGTGTGTGTGTGTGTGTGTGTGTGTGTATATATATATATATGTATGTATATATATATATATATATATATATATATATATATATATATATATATATATTGGTCTACTTCACTTAGTCACACTCACTATTTGTTGAATGTCTTTTCATCAAACACTATTTGTCGAAGCTGTCATCCAGTTAAAAATTGTTTCAGCGAACTTTTTCCCATGGTAAGTAACCACTGGGCCATTATCAGGAATTTGCCCTTTTCCCCACTGTAGTGGAATCTAATAGTTGGTATATTTAGTTAGGGGTGTGTGGAGGGCACAGCCACCCTTATTGGCTGGTGGAGGGTTGCAGCCTCCCACCAGTGTGGGTTGTAAAAATGATGTTTTTGTTGTGGTTGGTAGGTTGGCCCACTGGTTACTTACCGTGGGAAAAAGTTTCACTGAAACGATCATTCGCTAGATGAAGATTCGACAAATAGGGTTAGATGAAGAGGCATTTCACATTTAGAGCAGTCATCGATGTGACAAAGTCCCTATATATACATATATATATATATATATATATATATATATATATATATATATATATATATATATATATATATATATATATATATATATATATATATATATATATATACATATATATATATATATATATATATATATATATATATATATATATATATATATATATTTAATATAGATTATATGACTGTGTGCATTTTCATATACTTAATATTAGTATTTTTAAGGGTCAAGAAGGCACCTAGAGAAGGCAGTTTCTAAGTGAATAATATTATGTTTATAGTGTCCTGTTTTGTTTTTTTCTGTTATGTTGGTAGACAGAACAGGTTCACCTTGCCAATAAATGCGACCATGCCACCCAAAAGTTACATTTGTTTTGCTGTTAGGTGCATATATGTGTCTATCTGCATGTGTGTGTGTGTGTGTGTGTGTGTGTGTGTGTGTGTGTGTGTGTGTGTGTGTAGTTTTATATACTTAATTTGTTGTGCACATGTGTGTTCTTCATGTATTTTTTGCAGTTAATACAGTGTTTGTATGTGTACTTCTATAAAGTTAATATGGTGTATGTGTGCGAGTGTGTGTATCTATTTTATATAGTTAATATGCAGTGTATGTTTATATAGCTGAAACTAGGTGTGTATAATTACCTCCATTTTGTAGATATTTATACCCCTTTAGCTATAATTATAAGTGCATGAATTATATAACTGTCTTCAGCATATTACCATGGTTGAACAGCATTTCACAGGACACCTCAACACAAAGGTCAGGAATACCTGCTGATACAGATAAATTGTTTTATAAGCAAGAAAGTACAGTTTCTTTTTATGCTAAGCTAAGTATGTGTTATATTAATATTTCTGCTAATAACCTGACCAAGATAGAATATATATAGCACGTCATGGTATAAAATGAAAGATTACATAATGTTTCAAAAGTTGTCATTGATATCTATTGTCTGTCTTATACCAGTTTGCAGATATTGTTTATTTATTTATTTGTTGACATTTGATTTGACATTTATAATTGTTTAGTAATAAAATATGCACATATGTCTGGATTGTAATGAATGCATGGCATACAGGCAAAATTTTGCAGGGTATCATCCTGCCATTGCCACCAATACTGTTTACTGGTCCATATTCATTAAAATCCATGTATGTTCCATGCAGAGCCTACACAAAGTGCTTTTGCATAAGCAATACTGTTCATCTTGCGGCATGGTGCCATGGATATTGATGATGTGAGGTGCGCGTAAGCAAGGTTTCGCTGCTCCCACCAGTGTTGATGGCTGCAAAACCTGTAGTCTGAATGCGGTTCATACCTCCCAAATTTTTAGTGCAAAAAGCTAGACAAAGAATTAACTAATGGGGACAAAGGATGAAAAATAGGGAAAAATTTGCTATATTGTTCTGAGAACTATAGAAGTAGGTATAATAATAGGATTTGTGTTAGCATTTTCTGAAGGATATGAAGTATGAAACTAAAATGTCTGTCATTATGTATTGACTTCAATCTTCAGTGATTTTCCAGAAAACCACACATTTTACAAGAAACAGCCCAAAAATATGATGCAAACATCTGGACATTTTGCAAACTTCTGGACAGTCCCACTTTTTTTTTTTTTTAAGTCAGTGTTTGTGCAATGCGCCACTTAGCCAAACATATTTTGCTCTGCTTACTTGGTTTGTGTGAGGTGCAGCAGTGCACCAAATGGAGGAATGGACCACCCAGGTTACAGACAGGATCTAGACAGCCACACACATAAACCGGATGCATTCAATTAATACTATTGCCCATTGCACAAACATGGTAAGTGGTGTTGTGATGCAAACTACAGCAAGAACTTTACAATAAATACTAAAATAGGACATATCAGGTCACTAATCCTGTGGCAGCAGGTGTTAAGTGTAGGTGTGGAGTGCAGATGGTCCAGGGTTCTAGTAAAGCATGTGCAAATTTTGTTTTACTGTTGTGAGATTGCAGATTATAGCAATGAATTGCAACATACACAACTGTTTTCCCAACCTTCTTGCGTAAGTGTAGGAGAACTGTAGTGATGGTCCATTTGACTAGCACATTTACACAAGTGCCTGTATACCAAGTAATCATGGAACTTCAGTGCTTGCCACGGTCATGCATCGCTCAACAACGAGCAAACATGGTGCGCAGTAGTGAGCTCCCTCTTCTACCATGTTTGCCCAAAGCTAACAATGTGCAACATCGTCAAATGCTGCAAAACCAAAATGTGCTCACTGTCAGTAAGCAAGAGGCGTCTAATTGGCAGGAAAGCATCAGAATATAAAATGCAATTGGTGGGAATATTTTCATTCTGCATTGAGTTTGAGCTATAGTAGACATGTCTATTGCTGTTGGTGAGGGAGTGGCTTTCAGGCACAGAGGTGGAGTGTCCAGGAATCCAAAGTTTTTGTTGGACTCCTAGTTAAGGAGCATGAGCCCCAGTTGCTGCAGCAGGAGTATTCAGGCTCAGAATTCAAGTCTGAAGCCTGGAATATTGTCAGGGATTTGACCAGTGCTACAGGTATGTCTTGCACTGGTGAGCAATGCAGACATCACTTTGATGACATCCAGAGGAGTAAGTGGAATAGACCAGTGTATTGGTGCATGAGTTGTTTTCCCAGTTGATGGAGGGGTAGTTGAAATCACCTAGTATGAGAGTGTTGGGTTGGACCCTAATAGTTTCCAGGGTGCTTAGGAACATGGAGTGAGAGTCTTGGGACATGGTTGGGGACCTATAGCAGGCTACGACCTGAATCACAGTCTTACCCAATGTTAGTTGTACCTGAAGTATCTCCAAGATGCGTTATGCTGGGCTACTAGTCTGGAGGTGTGCATATCCTTTATGAATATGTAGACACCACCACCTTTGGAGCTTTGGTCCATGTTCTGGGGCCGAAAGGTGTGGAATGAGTTATAGCCTGGTAGCACAGGGGTGCTTTCTGCTGCTTTAAATCAGGTCTCCATTACAGCATAAATGTCAATGTTCTTTATTTTGAGGAGTGCTTCAAGCAAGTGCATCTTGAGATTTAGGCTTCTAGCATTGAGCAGCATGACCCTCAGATTGCATTTATTTATGGCTGTTTTGGTGGTAATTTGGTCTTTGGAACATCACCTAAAAAAGGCACTATAGGGGTGGCAAGAGCCTTAGCCAGTATCTGGAAACCCAGAGGTTACAGATGTAGGCCATCTCTGGCAAAGCATCGAGGTCTGTCAATCATGTTATCCCAAGCAGACAGATACTGGATCCCCTTAGAATGAAAACAGAAACTTAGACAATTATTGAAGTCAATCATTTTCTGCTTGTACTGCGGTATCATTCTGGGCGATGGTAGGATGCTGCTCAGAGCTAAGGTCATAACTACCTGGGCCACATAATCTGAGAGCTCCTCCATGTCTCTTTTCATGTAGTCCAGGGAAGTGCATCTCAGGTCATTCACACCCACATGGACAGTGACAGAGTCATACTTGTACTTGTTTTGGAGTGACCTGAGTGCATGTGTTATGTGTCGGATTCTGGCATCTGATAGACAGCTGACTGTTACCATCTTCTTATTCAGCCTAGTGAGTGGGATATCAGTTTGCCTCACTATCAAGTCACTAATGACTAGTGTATTGGGCAAGCTGTTTTGCCTTAGGGGCTTAGGTTGAGGGGCACACTGTGTAGATGAGCTGTGTGTCTTGTAGTTTGTGCTGTGTTGTGGTGGTCAAGTGTGTTTCTGCCTTGGAGGTCTGTACTGTTTGGGTAGATTTGTATTGAGAACCTCCGCAAAGGAGGGTGTGTGGTTTGTGTATTTATGTGAGAGCTGTGATGGTGGGTGTTCTGGAGGGCTATATGTTGTATGTGGTGTGGTGCAGGTGTTGACCAGCTATTCCTGTCTTGGCTTGAGAGTGCGTGGCTTTCAGTTTGGATATATGAGTGCATCTCTCACAAGTCTGAGTATTGGGATGTAAGAGGAGAGGGTTATCTGTGTACATGAGGCATTTGCTACACTGCCTCAGAATGCCCAAGTTCACCAGATTAATAGGAGAAAGCACAGAGAACTGACCTTTAGACATGCCAGGAGGGATGGTCATTCTTACCAAGTACTGGAGCTATTGCCTTATATATTCCTTTTACAGGAAAAATGTCACTCAAGGTGTCTGAGTCTGTACAGAGCACTGCCAAACACTTGAGGGGAAACTAATATGTAGACCCTGAAAATTTAAGGATGAAGTATTTAGGCAGATATTCTGAAGTTAGAAAGAAATCAAGCAGTGCTTACTGAAAAATAAAGAATTAGCTTGCCAAGAATGATGAAAAGAGGAGATTCGCATGAATGGCTACTGCATGACTACTACTAATGCTGGTCTCAGCACAGCTTCACTCTGTTGGGCTAAAATACTCCTTTGCTTCTCTCACCAGAAGCAAAATGTTAGCAACAATCCCAAAATGAGAAGCAGGCCATGGCCTGTTTGGTGATCCACAGTCTTGTTCCAGAGGATGCAAGGGTCTGCAGACTTGTAGCATTGTTCTGGTAGTTGCCTCAAATAGCAACCAGATCAATCAGGTACATTAAGCACAGACACTCTTTCTCCAACCAGAAAGAGTCAGGAATCAATGCACTCTGCTCCTACTCTCACTAGGATCAGAATATAAGCACAGATTCCAAGCTGTCACCTATAAAGCAGTTATTAAGGTTTCTGGTAATCAGCAGTCTCCGGGAAATAATGTAACTGCACTCCTTCTCTCACCAGGAGAAACAGAGGCACTAATCCCAAGATGACTACTGAGAGGCAGAATGTGGGCTCTCCAGTAACTGGTGGTCTTGCAATAGATGCTTAAAGGTAAGATGAAAAAAATGATTTATCCTAAACACTGCAGTGTGCATTAGAGGAGTTAGATGTGAAAGTAGGTAACTTAAGTTTTACCTGTCTAAAAGTTAAGTTTTAGTGGAGAGTCAGTATTTTTAAAACAGCAAGATAGATTGAAAGGGGTGGTCATTTTGTATTCTGGAACTATAGAATACAGCAGGATGGCCAATAAATTTAAATAGTTGAATGGGAGTGATTTCACAAAATGATAATTCTGTGCTTACTCACACCAGCCAGTAAAAGCAGAGAGGAAATCACAATACCGAAAACATACAATACCGAAATCCATATGACCAAGCACAGAGTGTCGAACACTCAAAACACAAACTTGAAAATGTCGAATTTCATTATACTGAAACTGGAAATGCTGATGTCCAGAATATTGACTATAATGCAAGCAGTTGTATGCAAGTGGGTGGTCAGAGGTATGTGTCTAAATTTTTTTAGGGTAAAAAAAAATAATGGGTGTTTGTTAGTATGGTTTGTAGATCAGAGGTTAGTTTACAGTTATTGATTTTCTGTACTGAAAATCCAAAAGTTGGAGGCAATAACCACAATGCCACAGATACCAAAAATAAAATCCACTGAGTGCCCTCATCTTTGGATACAAGACCTCCCCAGAACAAGTCCAAAACCAAAGACACAAGCACAAATATACACTCCTTCCAAATCATTGGCCACATACACAAACAACACACTCCCTTTCATAATCACCATCCTGACAACAAGTTCAACCCTACATTAAACTTATTATCAAGATGGCAACCACAAAAGGGGGTGTGCCACCTATATTCACACATCAAGGATTGGTGGCTTCAATATTTGCTGTAGTGTGCCTCTGTTATGATCTGGGTAGTCTGAAAAGTAATGAAGACATTTGTTAAGAGTTTGTAGCGTTAAAAGTGAAGCTAACAAAACAGAGTGAAATAACTGTATCAATGCTTTGTATGTCACATATGAAGTTACTGATCTTCTCCCTTTTTTTCTCTCACCCCAACCCTTTTCTCTCTTTTTTTTTCATGTTGTATAGCCTGTCCCACAGGACCCTCCTGCCCCCACTGCACCAGCTACAGCACCACTGTTTAACACGTCTGGTGCACAACCTGGCAGCACCCCTCTGCTGTCCCTGCACTACACAGGCCCTCAGGTAGTTCTGCCCCAGAGAATCGGCCTATGGCTCCCTCCAGGAGCAGTGGCAGAGGTGGTGACTTTATCACCTAACAGGAACTGCCAAGGATGGTGCGTAGGATTGTGCACCACACTGCAGGTGCATGCCTACGCTGGATGGAGTGCCTGCTGTCCATCCTTGTTCAGAGTACATGTAGTAGATGTAGACATTGAGCACTGCAGCCAGTGGTGTATAGAAGTGACAGTGATGACAGTCTACTAGGTGAGGACTAGATTCTCACTGTCAACCAGCTTGACATGCATGGGACCTGGATTTCCCACCCTCTCCACAACCTTGGTGTTCACTCACCTCTTGGGTCCTTCACTGTCCCTGTCTCTTGTCTTGTTTTTCCTGTCTGTCTGCAATTGCTTCCTCACCTACCCAACTTTCCTCACCCAGACATTCCTACAGCCCTTTTCCAACATTTCTCTCTCTCTCAAAAAAAAAAAAAAAAAATGGGCACCTGTTCCACAAAAAAAAAATCCTCCCATACATAGCTAATATTTTGCATATATAATCATGTTTTATTCATCAAAGGATCGGAGGAATGTGCAGGAGGGATGTAGGATAGAGCCATAGGTATCCATTTCTTCAAGAATAAAACACAATCATATTTACAAAATATTAGCTGAATTTGGAATGTCACCTCCAGAGAGAGGAATGAACACAACACAATAATGTTGTATAGCCAACTGGACTGAATTAAGTGTGTCATGAAAACACGTGTGAAATGGAAAGCTATGTTTGGGACGATTTTTTTTTCATGGTTGTGGTGAGGGTGGGGACATCACAAATCCATGGATGACAAGCTGAGTGACAGTGAGAATCAAGTCATCACTCACTGGACTGCCATCACTGTCACCTCACTGTGCCAATGGCTGCAGTGTCTGGTGTCTGCATCTCCTTGTGTTATTCAATACAATGATGGAGAGCAGTGTCTCCATCCAGCATAAACATGCACCAACTGTATGGCGTACAATCCTAAGCACCAACCACTGCAGTTCATTGCAGGTGATAAACTCAACACCTCTGCCACTGCTCCCAGAGGGAACCACTGGCCTATCTTGCAGGGCAGAACTACTTGAGGGGCCAGGTAGTGCAGGAGCAGCAGATGGAGTGCTACCAGGTCACGCAGCAGATGTGCTGGGCAGCAGTGCTGTAACTTGTGGAATGAGGGCAGGAGGATCCTGTGGGACAGGCCTACCCTGGTCTGGGAAAAACAACAACAACAACAAAAAAATAAAACATTTAAAAAAAAAAAAGAGAGAGAGAAAAGTGTTGGGGTGAGAGAAAAAAGGGAGAACATCAGTCACTTCATACGTGACATAAAAAGCATCGATTCAATTATTTGTCTATATTCTGTTACCTTTGAATTTAAGGCTACCAACTCCTAACAAATACCTTTTTTACTGTTAAAACTATACAACTCCTAAAAGATGCACTGTGTGCTACAGACTGCAGCAAGCAATCCTTGATGTGTGCATATATTGCACATATGGATGTTCCAATTATACTGATTACAGTTTACAGCAGGCCATTGGTGAAACTGATTTACAACTCTGACATAACATTGCAATATCAATGAAAACCTAACAGTATTGTATATTTGGGAGGTGTGGTTTTTGAACCCACAATCTCTGACTTCTATCTAATAGGGAACAGTTGTTTTGGCCTCCAGACTAATGCATGCATACTTTCCTGCTATAGTTGAGAGATGAATGCTCAGTTTGATACAATTGTATAATAAACCAATAAAGGTGTCTTTAATTTTTAATGTTAAAATAACAGTACTGTTCGGATGCATACATACCACATGCTACTTGCATCTGTGCCAATTTAGCAGCATGGGTTTGTGCATTCAGTTCTTGGTCTGTGATAGCGGAGGAAAAAAAAGAACAGAACTGAATACTATTATGAATACCAATCTTGACTATATCCAGCTCGATCCAATAGTCAAGCATATCTCTCTTCCTCATCCTGAGGTCTCTGTAGTGATTTCTACATTGTTCACCAGTGTGGGGGATACTGGTAGCTCTGGTCATAGCCCAGGCCAGACTATTCCAAGCATCTGCTTTGTAATCTGAGCCATGATATTCCCTTTGCAAAAGCCTACACCCATGTTCATTCACTAGGAGTCAAACAAACACTTTGAACTCTTGGACACCTCATATTTGAGCACAGAATCTCAAAACTCTCCACGAATGCCTGCCATGCCTACCACAGATCAAGACCAATGTAAAATTATGTTTTCCCTCTAATTACAGGTATCACACTTAATGGAAGTGCACACTTTTTAGTTTTGCAACATTGGAAACTGTTGCACATCGCTTACCATCACACAAACTTGGTGCACAAGGGTGTGCACTACCAACAAATGTGTTTGCGTGATGGTCAGTAGTATTAATTGAATGCATCCATGTATGCTATGCTTGTGACTGTCTGGGTCCTATCTGTTACCTAGGTGATCCATTCATCCAGTTTGTGCAATGCCTCTCTAAATGCAAATGAGATAAGCATAGCCAAAGCCATTTGTGCTAAACGGTGCATTGTGCAAACACTGGCCCAAAAAGAAAAAAAATAAAAAAATAAAAAATGGAGAAATAGTTGAAATGAGGAAAATTAGTCTATGACATACACAGTAGAAAATGTTAGCACACATGAGATATGACTACATAGGTCTGAATCCCAACTCTCACGTCAATGCAGCATCAGAAAACAGGATGGGGACTTACCCATCTTTGCCACACAAACAGCTTTGCAGCAAAGAAATGAAGTAATTCCTCACACAATGAAGTGCAACTCAATGTACACTGATATCAAGGCATAACCTGTTATTTGTAAATATATTATATTTAATATATTTGGATGTAGAGCACTTAGTTGTCACACAGCCTATTATGATTATTCCTTGCAAACATACAGCTCTGTCTTACCTTTCTCTGTTTCTTGGTCATTCATCAGTTATCTTACCAGTACTCAGAGACCTGCAGTGTGTAAGCCAGTCTATATCATTTACCTTAAAATGTGTGAGGATATTAACTGTGAATACTATGATATGTAGTTGCCATCAAGCGAAGGGCATATTGGATGGCACAAACAAGCACAGTCTGCTGTTTTGTGGGGGAGGGGGACAAATGCAGGTTCCAGTTATGGCACATGCAAGGGTACAATGTTCGTTTGAGAGTGGTGGACCCAGGCTGAGTTACTATTATGGCAAAAACAAGGATATGCTGCTTTTGTTACTCTCCTTGTTTTGCATCCTGCCTGTTTCATCTTGTGAAGGTTGTGAAGTCGGAAACTGCAATGTGTCTCATTACTTTCTAACTTCTCTCTGTTATGATTTCCAATTACAAACATATGGTGTCAAATTGAGAGCATGCAGTGATCATCAGTACTTTGGGGAGGTATCAATGTCTGAATCTTTGTGGTGTTAGGCCTACTACTTGCTAATGTACACATGCAAGTCAAATAACTCTCTGGTGTCACACATTACATTAATTTGTGTACAAATCTCCCACCTTTTACTTGCTTACTGTAGTAAGTGATGAAATACAAGAACATGCCATAATATTATTATGCAATACAGTATATGTTCAGGACTTACCTTTAAATGCAGCAGTTGCCACAATATTAGCTCAGGTCTGACTGTGATACAAGCAGTACACAGCCAATACATGGGGAGTTAAAGGCTCTGTCTCTGAGTTGAGGCCAGCAGAGGTCACAGAATTCCTGTATTGTTTCCCTGTCCACCCTGTAAAACTCTACTATGTCCATGTTGTGTATGTTATAAGTTAAATGTGGCCTGAAAACTCTTCTCTGTCTTGGACTAGGCCTATTGCCAGCAGCAGCAGCATTGCCTGCAGCCTGTAGCACATACAAATGGAGTTAAGCAGCAGCAGCATCTCCTAACATTCTGTCTGTGTAGAATTTCTGTGTCTGTACTGTACTACTTTTGAAAGCCACAGGAAAAACCAGCATGGACTCTGCATGATTGCTTTATAACTTGTTGACTAGCTCCACGAGATTGGTTGATTGGCATGGAATTCAACTGCTTATCCTGTAATTAGCATCTCTGAAACACAGCCTAAGACATATGCAATCCATTAATAATCTACTCCATTATAAAAAGGCAAATGTGTAGCTAGCCAAACTGATGATGAGGACACTTGCTAAATGTTTGCAGGACTTCACAAAAGCAAAATATTTCCAAAGATATCTTTACAGAGGATTATTGAACTCCATGAGGTATGCTCTCATTTTCTTACCTACATAAAACATATGCTAAAATATATTAATGAATAATGTGAAAAGTCTTTTACACTGTTATCTGTATGATTAGTCAGAAGTGTACTGATGGCATGGCCATGTTTGTCAAGCCATTTCAGAGGTACAATTGATTGACAGGACATGAAAATAGAATGCTGTGTGATAAATTTGTACAAATGTTTAAGGGACAGGTCCTTTTAAAGCACATTTAGCATTTCAAATATGTTTTATTACCAAATTGGTTCATGTGCCTGTTCTTTTGTGGGTGGGGGAGCAAAGAAGAGTTACTGTTATGCCACAAACTAGAGTGGACTGTTCTTTTGGGGGGGGGGGTACAGTTGAGTTACTGCCATGACACATACAAGGATATGTTGTTCTTGCTACTCTCCTTGTTGTGCATCCTGCCTGGTGTTAGTATTTCACATCTGTCATATGTAATATGTTTTTCCAGTGGGTACTACTGACTGCCCACCTTTACTGTTTTATCTCGTAAAAGTTACTTTGTATTTATGTGATACTTATGTGTATTATCATTTTGTTGTCTTTTAGGACACAAAAGGTCATTAAGGTGGAGACACCCCCTTCAGTGAAACAGAGAATAATATCATTGTTGATGCACATCTTCAACATGGGGCATTTCTGCTGGAAAGGGGGTTGTTCCAATAGGAAAGAAAGGCTACGAGTATGGCAGCAGATTGTTGCCAACATCAGTTCTATGGGTGGCCACATTCAGACATATGAGCAGGTGTGCCACAGGGCCACTGACATGATTAACTTTGCATGGAGGTGTGGAGCTGCTGTTGCCCTAGGCCAGAGGGTAACTGGGGTTGACTTGCTACAGTACAACGTCTCACCCCAATGAAGATTTCCTGGCAAATATCCTCCAACAGGACAACTCACAGCAGAGTGGACCACGGCATATTATTGAGATGGGCACCACTCCTTCTGAGGCCCAGGAGGAGCTTCCAGGTAGGCTTTCTTATATGACCAGTTGAATACTTTTGTTTAGTAAAACAATTGAAATAAAAGTTACTTCTGTATCACATCTTTTTTTGGGGGGAGTGGGGTTGAAGTTTGGCACAGTGATAAGCTCAGTTTGGAGTTGTCAGCCACGTTCTTGTTGAATGTACAGTTAATGCAGATATAGAGGAGTACATGTAGTACCCCCTGTCTTACTGTTAAATCCAATGATGTTGCCTTTACCTCTTGCTTAACTTATTTCAGGACTGTCAGGAATCCAGTAACTTATGCCTCCTGCAGATGGTAAGCCAAATAAATTTATTTCAGTACTGCAGAGCAATTTAAAGAAATACGTCTGAAGTGTTTATCCCCAGGCCCGCCACTGAAAATTGGCTTTGTTCCAAGTTGGACTTTCCCAGTAAACAAATGTTAAATAAATAAATAAATAAATAAATAAATAAATAAATAAATCATAATGTGTCATTTTAGGCCTATTGTGTGTATTGCTATACTGTCTTTGATAGTGGCAGCACTGTTAGTTGTGTAGCATATATTACACCGTAATAGTGCAAGTGCTTCTCCCTTTTTATCATAAGTGATCATGACAGTGGAAGTTTGGGTCCTGTGCCACTTGATGTCAGTGTCTCATCAGACACTGATGATGGTGGCAAAACTCAGACACAGTCAGGGGATGCAGAGGGTAAATCTGACAGAGAGGTTGGCATCCAGCCACACCCTTCATTTTCCCAGGACACAACCAATAAGCCTACATCTACCCAGTCCACTGAGCTCACAGATATTGGAGAGGTGGAAGGTAAGGACACTGAGCAGGGAAGTGTGGCTACTGTGGCTTCAGTGCTTGTTGAGCCTGTCTGTAGCCAAATTGTTGGTGAGATTTCATGCAGGAGGGTTGCTAGTGGTGCTGAGAGAGGGCCTCCTGTCCCTCCTTTACCTGGTGCAGGTGTTTCTTTCTGTGTCACTCAACATATGTTTAGGGCCATCATGGAGGCACAAGCATGTTCAGAAAGCTGCTCCAGACAAATGCTCAGGATTGTGGATGTGGCACAGGCTGACATGCGTGACTGCCTCCTCCTCTTCACTGGATTGGATGAATGGCACATTGGAATGAGGGGTGTCTGTGATGGACCAGCCATGGAATGAGCAGTGTCTGTGATGAAATGTCTGTTGAGAGGGGAACGGTGTACTCATGGCCATAGGTCAGCCATGACATCTGCTGTTAGCCAATGTGGCTGTGCCTGATCATGCTCACATACTGGCAGTACTTCCACTAGTCAATCAGTGAGTGTGCTGTCCACATCCAGATGTGGTAGGCCATGGAGTCATGGTTCTTGGTGTTCCCATGAAAGGAACATGTCCAGGGGACATCAGTCATGTTCAGGTAGCAGCACTGCCTCAGACCTTGGGTGTGGAGGTGCCAGTGCAAAACATGGCAGAGCCATTTCTCATGGTTGGGGCAACAATGATGAAATGCCACCTCTACTATGCACAGCTCATACCTGTATGACATACCAAGACATAGAACTAGCACTGAGCTTGGCTGTGTTCATGCAGACTCTCACACACCACTTTCACATGGAAGACCCCCTACAGACACACACACAACAGTTATATGGTTCAAAAACCACCAAAAATCTCGAAAACTGTTGTAATACCACACGAAAGAAGACTCCATTGCAACTTTGTAAAAAGTTTAATCCAAAGGTTGTAGTTTCATTCAATAACACGAAAACACACACTTCTATTCTCTTCTCTAGCGCCTCGGCAAAAAGCCTTTTCAGAGTAGATAGTTCCCTGAACCAAGCAATTAACCATTCTTTTATACACCTACTATCACACACTAATTATTTACAATTATTCAATCAACTTATTCATACATTTTCTTAAAAAAACAGAACAAATAAAATTGCAGTTAAATACTATGTTTCTAACAAACATGCATTACAGCAAACTTTTCCATGAACAATCACTATTCAGACCATTTGGTTTGAGCGTATTAAATTTTAATATAAAATATAATTCCTTCTTCCTAAGTATTTGTTTTATAGATTTTTCATTCAAATACTTTAAATTCCCAATACTATCTAATACTGACACCTTCAAATTCTCCACCTTTCCCCCATGATACTTCAAGAAATGCTCTGCCAAGGGGCTAGTTTCCTTATTTTTTAAAATATCCCTTACATGTTCCTTTATCCTACATGCCAGTGTTCTTTTCGTCTCCCGGATATAAAACTTTTTACAACCACACTCAATTCCATATATTACTGCCATAGAATTACAGTCATAGTTTCCCTTTATTTCAAATGCAGTATTATTAATCTGATGAAATTGTTTTACAATAAACTTACAAATAGTACATTTCCCACATTTCTTTGTTCCATATTCCATAACTTGTGACAACATTGGCTGATATACCATTCTAAACCTGCTATGTATCAAAAAATCTTGTATATTTCTTCCCCTGCGGTATGAAAAAACTATATTTTTGTTTTTTAGACACTCTACTTCCTTTTGTAATAGCTTCCAACTATTTAAAACATAATATTTAACACTATTAGAAGCTATAGAAAATGTGGAAACAAAATATACATTCTCCTTATTATCCTGTGTTGTATTCCACACCCCCCCCAGGATAATACCTTCCACATTTTTTAACTTTATCCAAACTCTGATTTATGTTATATTGATTGTAGCCCCTTTGTATAAATTTATTACAAGTTGCCATAAGTTCCTTTTCCTTAACTATAGCATTACTGCACAATCTATTTACCCTATTTAGTTCTGTATAGGGAATAGCTTTCATAATATGCAAGGGATGATGGCTGCTACCATATAATACAGAGCCACTCCCTTGAAATTTCCTATGTATTTGATACTCTATTTTTTGTTCTTCTTTTCCCATAATAGAAATATCCAAATATTGCACTTCTTGGCCCATCTGTAGCCCATCAAATTTAATATTCATTGAATTATCCTGTATTTCAGTTAGAAAATTGCCAATTTCTGATTGTCCCCCTTTACATATAAACACTAAATCATCAATATAACGATAGTACATCTGTACATATTTTTCAAAAAATGCATTAGTGTATATGTATTTATCCTAAAAATCCCATAAATACATTTGCATAACTGGGGCAAAGGCTGCCCCATAGCAGTGCCCTGCTTCTGTTTATACATGGAACCATTGAATTCAAACATATTGTTAGTTAAACAAATGTCAAACAATTCCATTACATAATTCACCACACTTCCATTGCCCAAAAAATACTTAATAGCCGTCTTTCCATCTTCATGTCTTATGTTCGTATAAAGACTCACCACATCTATTACCACAAAATACATATCTGCCTTCCAATATACATCTTTTATCTTTGTAATAAGGTCAAATACGTCTTTAATATAAGATGGTAATTTGCACACTGTGGGCATTAGATACTGATGTAAAAACTTTGAAATATTTTCTAAATATCCATTTGTTGCTGACACTATTGGTCGTCCTGGTGGAGGAAAGACTTTTTTATGTATTTTTGGAATGCAGTAGAAACATGGCATTCTTGGAGTATTAATATTAAATTTTTCTTTCACATCTTTATAAGAAAAATAATGTAATCTATACCCTTTGTCTATAATATATTCATACTTTTTTTGTGCCTCATTGTACTGTCTCATATCTATGACTTCATATATGTTCTCATTATTCAAGTGTTCATAACACATCTCTAGATACTGCTTCACATTTAATACGACCAATTTCCCTCCTTTGTCAGAAGGTTTAAATATTATCTTATCATTTTCACTTAAATTATTCAAACAATCCCATTCCATTTTGGTAAGATTATACATACTTACCCTTTTATTCTTACTTTTAAATGTCTCACATTCCATTTCCACATTATGTGTTAGCGACTTTTGAAAATATCTAATACATTCATTACTTTGAGGTGGCATATAAGTGCTGACTATAGGAATTGAACTCGTGTCCATTTGTCTATACTCATCTATCTCAATTTCCGAATTGCAGGAAAAAAACTCTTCCTCACTATTAGCTAATGTAGTTGTATTATCCACTAATATAGTTGTATTATCCATTTGTTGTATACTTTCTACTGGGAAATCTTTTTTTGACCAATGAAACATTTCCATTAAATGTAATTTATGAGTAAAATGAAATATGTCTGCTTTTAACATATGTACCCTCGGGATGACTGTGGGTACAAATTTCAAACCTTTGTTCAAAACATTTACTGCACATTCTGATAAATCGCAACCAGATAAATTTACTACATATTCATTATTATCATACTCACAACCATTTTTAGTCCCATTGTCCTTCCCATCTCCTTCTTTTACTGTTGTTGTTACTGCTGTAACTCGCTCGCTGTTTCCTTCCTCCCCATTATACCCCTGTCCATTCCAACTGCGTTTCCGATTGTAACGGTTCTCAGGAAACGTATTCATGCCCTTCTGGTTTCCTGGTTGGGGGAGTGCTGGATAATCTTCATTATCCGTTTCTGCTTCCGTTTGCGACAGTCCGCTCTCCACAGAAGCATATCCTTCTCCTTCCCTTTGCATCTCCTTCTGCTCAAAATGTACGCGCTGCCGACGGATCTTCTGATTGGTTGAAAACAAAAACGCCCTCTTGTTCTCATAATCACGTAGATCTCTATTTAGTTTACTTTTTTTGCGTTCAATCAGTTCTACTTCATATTCATTCAACTGTTCATTAGTTTTCATCAGGAACTGTTGTAAATCTTCCTGCTTGATTTTATTGGAAATATTAATACACAGTACTTTAATTTCTTCTCTCAATTTTTGTTTTTTAAGTATGTCTCTCTCTATCAGAATTTTAACCCATTCTTTACTGCATCTATGTGCCGCTGCTATCCACCTATCACAGAACTGCTTATCTTCCGAATTGGTAACATCAAAGGGTGTGGATGGATTTTTTATGCTACGTAAACCCCTCGGGGTAATGTCTAGTTCTTCATACCGTTGCAGGCTCTGTAAATTAAGAAACACTGAAGTTTCTTTAAATAATAATTTCTCAATTTGTATATAAGAGTCCCGGACCTCCGGAGCCAAAACAGTTTCTTTTTTCTTACCCACCCGTGAGAATGGGTTCTGTTGCCACAGCTTACGGTCTTGCTGCCATTTGTTATACAGTCCGGACACTGTATCTCCATTTAACACTTCTTCTCTACCTTGTACTGCTCCAGTATTAGTAGAATTACTGGCAGTATTTGTCACAGCAAAGAAACTTTCAATAGATTTCTGTGTATTGTCCATTACCGTTTCTCTGAACATTCGTGGTAATGCTGCAAAAGAGTCACTGGCCATAATATCAAAAACCACCAAAAATCTCGAAAACTGTTGTAATACCACACGAAAGAAGACTCCGTTTAAACTTTGTAAAAAGTTTAATCCAAAGGTTGTAGTTTCATTCAATAACACGAAAACACACACTTCTATTCTCTTCTCTAGCGCCTCGGCAAAAAGCCTTTTCAGAGTAGATAGTTCCCTGAACCAAGCAATTAACCATTCTTTTATACACCTACTATCACACACTAATTATTTACAATTATTCAATCAACTTATTCATACATTTTCTTAAAAAAACAGAACAAATAAAATTGCAGTTAAATACTATGTTTCTAACAAACATGCATTACAGCAAACTTTTCCATGAACAATCACTATTCAGACCATTTGGTTTGAGCGTATTAAATTTTAATATAAAATATAATTCCTTCTTCCTTATATATGTTATATGGTTCAGCCTACCTGCTTCCCTTTTTTACTCACACACATTCACTGACTTTTTGTGCCAGCCTAGGCCCCCCCCCCCACACAACACCCTGTGCAAATGATGATAACTGTGCCATATTCCTGTTTCCTCTGTTTTGGATTCAGGGATACAAAAACTTTGTGTCTGATGCACAGGGTGCATAGCTACATTCGTGCCTAGTATATCTGCATTTGTGTTGTTGAATTGATAATTGCACCTGTCACTTATATTTGCCTTGCCAAATTATACAGTGGATAGCATCATATCAGTACGTTCTAGTGTATTTTTTTGTAAGGGTTGTGAAGTCAGGAACTGCAATGTGTCTCATTACTTTATAACTTTTCTCTTTAATATTTTCCAATACATATGTATAGTGCACATCATAAGACACACCATCATATTCAGATCTCAGGATTGTATGACAGCACTGTAGTCAAACATATCAGAACAGTAATACGGTATAATGTTTTATTTTGCATGAAATTCACCAGACACATGCAGCAGCTGAAAAGACCACAGGCTATTCTCATCAAGATAATATAGGGCCTATAAAGCATGACATGATGTATGTGGATAGATTAAAAGACATGTCACAGTCATCTGTCTGGTATCGCATTCAATTGTAATGTTATTCTAAGCCTCTTAGCTTTGATTTAAGCACATGGGATTCAGGCCAGTTGTTTTACATTAAGAAGGTTTGAAATCTACACTCTTGTGGGAGAAGATTGCAGCCTCTGCCCTTCTGAGCTGGGAATTGCTGGGTGAAGGCTTATTGTGCTTGTCATTCTGTGTTTTTGCTATGGTTTAAGCACTTGGGCTCCAAACCAGTTATTTTACATTAGGAAGGTTTGTGGTCTAGACTGTTGTAGCAGGAGAAGATAGCCTACCCCCTTCTAAGATGGGTATTGCTGGTTGAAGGCTTATTGTGTTTGTTATTCTGAAAGTGTCTTAGTTCTGGTTTAAGCATTTGGGTTGCTGACCACTTATTTCACACTACAAAGGCTTGTGGTCTACACTGTTGTGGAATAATTTTACAGAATTGCTGCTTTATTTAAACTGTGGGGTTTTTGCTGTTGTGATTGTGATTTTCTGCACTTTGAATTTCTAGTAATTCTACATTTTATAGCGTAGGCTAGATTCAGATGCTGAATCTAGACTTTTTGGTATCATTTGAGCACTAAAACCAACCAACTTTAACATTAAGAAGGCTTCCCTGTACCCTTGTGGCAGACGTATGCAGCCAAGGACCCACCTGATTTGGTGATTGCTGGAATAAGGCTCAGTTTTGGCCTTTCCCATTATTTAAAATTTTTAAATCATTTAACTTTGCTTGTATTTCAGCATCATATTTGGCAAGTTTGCACTCAGTTTACCAGAGCTGCTCAGAGACTGCACTGCTGCCCTGCTAGCAACTCAGTTGTGCATTGTGAAGCATTGATACCATTTTTTCTCCCCCTAGCCCTCCATAGAATAGCCACTTTTTGTTAGTCTTACAGCAAAACCTGGTCCATCTAGCCCACTCCCCACTAGTTACTACAGTATATACCTGCCATAATGGAAAGAGTGTTTCCCACCATTTCTCCAGCCAGCCTGATTGACATGGGCAACCTGAGGCAATGTAGCAATTGTCTCATGTACACTGACAATGACTTACTTCTAAAACAAACAAATACAACATGCGATGGTTGTATCTATACAATGAATTTGGAATTATTTTTATTGATTTATTTTATTTTTCATTTGTTTACTGGGAGTGTCTGACTGAGCCAAAAAGGCCCGTTTTCAGCAGAGGTCCGGGGAGAAAAGCTCCAAGTTACAGAGTATCCAAGTACATAGTGTTATCGTAGAGTGCAAAAAATAACAGGTTACATAGTAAACAGTGATAAAATTGATTTGAAATGAGCGAACAAACAAGAAACAATAATACAAATAATGCAGTAAAGATGGTTAGTCACACATACTGCACATTATAATTGTTGACCATTGGATGCAGCACATCAGAAACTAAAACATTATGTATTTTTCTTGGCGGGTGGTTTGGAGACTCACCAAATTAAACAGTCAGAGTAAAAATATACAGTAATAAGCTGGAGAATGGTTCCAAAGGACACATGGAATACAAACATTAGACAGGAATTTTATGTACTGACAGGTCAGACTGTTGTTGAGCAGGAGCATAGCCAGTTTTTAATCAAATGGGCCTTGAGCTGTTGGACCCACTCCACTTAAAGAAATCCCATTCCCTCTGAGCTACATGCTCTAGGGACCTAAACCTTGTCACCACAATAAACAGAACATGCCGGAGGGATAGATTCCTGTCTCAGAGACTTCCCATGCTCTGGAATAAACTACCTATCTATATCAAACAAAACTCCTTATTAGTACTCTTCAAGAAAAATCTCGATGATTGGATGGAAAATAGGAAATTCATCCCGGGGATCACTTTTGTGGCTCTGCTCGACAATGACACAGGAAAATAATTTTCTTGGGTGGCAAAAGCCAGCGTACCTTTTTGGCTGGGCTTGTATAGGCCCCAGGGCTGATAGCCTAGTACCTACCTATGAACCTATGAGAAGAAGTTTGAATTTGGAAGGACTGGCTGGGGAACTGAGTTCCAAATTTTGGAGCTGTGCTTTGACAACAAGACGTCCTGGTTGCTATTATTGGCTAGAAGTTTGTCAGATGAGCAGAGTGATCTATTGGTAGTACAGGGATTCACTAGGTTTTTAAGAGCTGGACATTTATCTGGTGGGTATATGATGGAATGCCAAAGTGTGAGTTGTTTGAGGCATAATAGATTTGGGAGCTCAACCAGTCTAGTTTGTGAAGGGCTGGACAGTGATGTGTTCTGTACAGGAGGTTGGTGGCAAGCCTGGCTATTTTGTTGTAGCAGGACTCCAGTTTATTTAGTTTTGCTTTCTGTAAATTTATGAAAATTGGAGTGGGATATGACAGTGTGGATAGTAGATGGCTTTGGGCAATGGCTATTTTGATAGTTTGGGTGAGGAATGGTTTAGCTCTACACGGTGCCTTGAAATTAATGTGGACCTTTTTAATAGTTTGGGATATGTGCAGGTCATAACTGAGGGATTTGTCAGTAGTAACTCCTAGTAGTTTTGTGTGGTCTACTGGCTCTATTTTGGTGTTTTTAGTGGAGTAGATGATGAATGGGATTGGGGTTGAGATATTTTATTGCTGATAAATACTATTAGTTTGGTTTTCTTGGGCTTCAGTATTAGTCGCTTGGCAGAAAGGTAGGGTTCAACATCTGTAAATGCTTTTTATGTTTTTGCAAGAGTTTGGGGATTGAAGTGGCTGAGCAGATGAGTGCAGAATCATCCACATATTGCATAATGCTAGCTGATGTGGTGGCTGAATTGAGATAATTTATAAAAATTGTATTGTAAAGAGAAGTAAGCCAAGTATGGAACCTTGTGGTATACCTACTGAGACTGGTAAGAGTGAGGATATATTGTATAGCCATTTAACAGCTTGCTGTCTGTCTGACAGGTAGCTATGGAATCATGATAGAGTGAATTGTGAGAAATTTATGGCGGCTAGTTGGTACAGATGTTTTTGGTGCAAGAGAGTCAAATGCTTTTGACATGTCTTGTAAAACTAATGAAACATAAAGGCCATTGTTTCTTGACTGGTTGACTATATCTGTGGAGCTAATTAGGTGGCTGTGGTACTATGCTTGGGTCTGAAGCCATGCTGTGTATCTAAGAGGAGGTTGTTCAGGAGATGGGGAAGGATTTGAGTGTATACATTTGTCGAGGATTTTGGCAAGGGGAGGGAGTATTATGATGGTTCTGTAGCTTGATAGTAGTATTAAGGTGCCCCCTTTGTGTAGGGGGATAATATGGAATATCTTCCAGAGTACCAGCATTCTCTCACATAACAACAAACCAGATATCAAACAGGTTGTCAGCATACACACTTCACGTTTAGCAAATAACAAGCTCACAACACATAAACCCACATATGCGGAGGTACTCACTAGAAGCCTTCCATAAGATCAGAGATCTCCCAAGTGCAAACCTACTGCACACACTGCAGACCCAACAGAATCCACTACACATAATAATACACATAACAGTGTCTCAGCCAATAAGCCTCTAAGGCAAAACACCTCAAAACCAAATGCCTTCGTCATAGGTGACTCCATAGTGAGACACAGATGTCCCCCTCACCAGGCTGGACAAGGAGAAGGTTATGGTCAGCTGCCTGTCAGGTGTCAGGATCTGTCAGATCATGCACACACTCAGGTCTTTCAACAACAAGTAACATTATGACTCTGTCATAGTCTATGTTGGAGTGAATGACTTAAGACTTACCTCACTGAACTATATAAAGAGAGACATGACTGAGATCTCAGATTATGTGTCCCAGGCAGGTATGTCTCTAGCCCTAAGCAGCATTCCACCTTCACTCAGGATGATGCCTCAATAATAAGAAAACATGATTGATTTCAACAATTGGCTTAGCTTCTGGTGTTAGTCCAGGGGGATCCAGTATCTGTCAGCCTGGGAAGATATGTTCAGCAGACTACACTGCTTTGCCAGAGATGGTTTTCACCTGTAACCTCTTAGCTTTCAGTTATTGGAAAAGGTACTTGGCTCACACATAGTGCCTTTTTAGGCAATGTCAGAACAACAAAATATATGATATAAAAAAATCTACTAGAGACAAACTAAAGGTTCTGCTATTTAATGCAAGGAGTCTATATCAGAAACTGCACTCACTAGAAGCACTCCTTACCTTGGAAGATGCCCATATCTGTGCAGTCACAGAGACATGGTCAAGGCCACAGACAGCCCCTCAGCCATGCAAGGCTACAATGCCTTCCACACGTTAACACCGCAAAACAAGCATGAGACAACTAAAGGCAGAAGTGTATACATCTTCATTACAGATAAATACACCTCAAGACTGTTCAAACAGTGCTACTCCCAAGAGCTACTCCAAGTCCAACTAACTGTAGGTAAACCCCCCTTCCATATCATTGTTAGCTATAGGTCTCCCACCATGAACCAGAAGAACCACTCTGCCTACTTGGACCTACTTGAGTCACACAGTATACAGCCACACACCTTGGTCATGTGTGATTTCAACTATCCTTCCATCGACTGAGAGTCATATATGAGCACAAACACACTCACCATAAGGTTCCTGGACTTTGTTAATACAAATTCTCTAGAACAGCTAGTCTACACCCCCACAAAGGGCTCAAATGTCCTAGACTTAGTACTTACCAACACAGGTGGTCTTTTCAGTACCCCCTGTGTGTTGCCCTCCCTAGTAAAGTCTGAACTGAATTCAGTCTTGTTTGAATTAACAGTCATATCTAACCTCCCTCAAGAGCAAAAAGGCTAAACAAATTTCTCCAAAGCAAACTAGCCTCCTAACTGATGCTATAAACAGTTGCAAATCCCCTGCTACCACTGCCAACAATGACTGCTATACAGAGGTGTACACAAATGCCCTGCATAAACTCCTATACAAATGTATAGACTTGGCTGTACCTGAATGAATCAAAACAAGGTCCTCACAAAAAACAAGCCACCCTGGTGGGCATCAAGCTTAAATAGGTTATACAACAAGTGGAAGAAACTACTGCATAAGAACAAGAGAGAACTGACTCAGCAGAGGAAAGGCACCCTCCATAGCTTGAACAAGTAAATTGGAAATCTTGTAAAGTCCTCTAAAGATAATTATGAAGCTAAACTATCATCCCTAGCTAAAGACAATCAGAAGGCATTCTTTAGCTTCATCAGAAATCTAAAAGGGAAGACCCAGCTTTGGGCTGAACTAGTAGTGGATGGTACCACTCATAATGACCCCGAGGACATCACCAACATGCTAGCAGACAGATTTGGAGCAAACGTCACCCCCATCCCCACCAGAATACCCAAAGCATACCTGTCACTAGCCCTCTACCTAGTATCTCCAAAGAGCAGGTCATTACAGCACTCTCCATGGCCAAAAACACAGCCTCTATGGGACCGGATAACATCCCAGGCTACCTACTAAATGCTCTAAAGCAGGACCTAGTGGAACCACTTGGCACTCTCTTCAACCACAGTCTCAGTACTTGCTTTGTCCCAGTAGACTGGAAAACAGCAACAATAATTCTCTTGAACAAAGGGGTCTATCAACCAACCCTGGGAACTATAAGCTCATAAGCCTAATCAGCCTTATCTGCAAGGACATTAAGAGAATCATCATGGACCTTATCAACAAAGACATAAGTGACCTTCAAACTCTTGACCCAATTCAATTTGGCTTTGTTAAGGGTAGATCATTCTTATTAAACCTGGTGGACTTCTTCAAGAATGTCACCAAGGCCCTGGATGAAGGCAAAATACTACATGCAGCCTATCTTGACTTAGCCAAGGCTTTTGGCATAATCCCGCCACTCAGGCATCATTGAGAAACTCACACAGCTGGGAATTAACCCATATGCCACTAGATGGGTAACAAACTGGCTCACCAACAGAACACATACTGTCAAAACTGGGGATTCCACTTCTACTAGCAGACCAGTTACCACTAGTGTACCACAAGGATCTGTGCTGTGTCCCCTACTGTTTGGAATCTATTTCTCAAAAGTCCAGGGGAAAATAGATGGCCTGTGGCTTACCATGTTCACCAATGACTGCAAACTGGGTGCTGAGTCTCTCAACGATGTTGCAAATTACAATATTAATAGTACCCCCATTAGCTCAAACCTTGTGGCAAAAGATTTGGGAACACAGGATGATAGCAACCTTAACTTTTATCACCATGTGTCTACAGTGATAAGGAAGGCCTTCCATATTGCACATCTCATAACTAAGGCTATCACATCCTGAGCTAAGGATGTTATAACTCCCCTGTACCCATCCCTCATTAGACCACTAATAGATTACAATGCTCCCTTCTGTATGCACCTCAGCAGACACCTGCAGCAGATGGAGAGATATCACAGAGTTTTCTAACAAGAAAATTTAAAGCCTGCAACAAATGGCCTATATAGACAGAATGAAGGCCCTGTCACTGTACTCTATATCTTATAGGCTGCTGAGAGGCGACTTGTCCCTGGCCTACAGAACAGTCTCGGATTTGCCCTAATAGAAATTCTGCACATCCACAAGTCACATGGGACAAGATTGACTCACTCTAGGGATCTTAACCTAGCTTGTGACATTAACAGATATGTCTCCCAGAGATTGCCACTCCTCCCAATTCATGTAAAACAGAGTTCCTCAATTACTTTATTTAAATGTAACTTAGACACCTGGATGGGAGACTGTAAATTTATCTCAGGGATGCCACTTATGTCCCTCTTGGATAAGGGCATTTGGTGCTGATCATAGACTTGTGCTGCAAATATAGACCATACAACTTGGTCAATAAGGGAACAAAGGTATAAAATGATTAGGCTTATAAAGGCCCTAGGGCCAATAGCCTAGTAACCTCCTATGAACCTATGAGCCTAAGATGATGCCTGCCTGAGCTCTAGGCCAGTGTCTGATCCTGCCCTGGTGGGATGACTGCATATGCAATCATCTGATATAGCTGATGACATCAGCATTGTCTGTTGAGCATATGGTGATAACAGTGTCCCACATGCAGATGTAAAATGCTCCCTGTAATGTCAAATATCTCTCTCTCTCTCTCTCTCTCTCACACACACACACACACACACACACACACACACACACACACACACACTTGACTAAAGTGGGAATAGAACCCCTATCTATCTAAGTACAAAGATTACAGAATGTAGTACTTTATGCAAGCACCACAGCAAAAGTCTGACTTGTACATGTCTGCAGGTCAACACATAGAGTATGACATCAGAAGGCCATGTGAGAGACAACAGGTTGGGAGGACTGCATGAAACTGATGTGTCTCTACTCTGCTGAGTAGAGAAACACACCCAGTTGACTGCAGTGAGAACAAATCCCCTACTTATCTATGTATACAGACTATAAAACATAGTACTTTATGCAAGCATCATGGCATAAGTCTGACTTTTATATTCCTGCAGGTCAGCTTATAGAGGATGACATCAGCAGTGTATGTTGGAGAGAAAGATAGGAGGCTTGCCTAAAATGGATGTGTAGGCAGGTGCAAGTATTAGAATATTGGAAAGCCATGCCATTAGAGAACTGTAGGATACCACATCTACTCTGCTGAATAGAGACATACACACACACACCAAGTTGACTGCAGTGAAAACAGAACCCTATCTAGGTGCAGAGACTACAGAGCACAATACTCTATGCAATTTCCATGGCACAAGTCTGACTTTCACATTGCTGTAGATAAACTTATAGTGGATGAGTGCATGTTGGAGAAAAGAAGGTGGGAAGTCTGCCTGAAATGGATGTGAAGGCAGGTTTAGGTATCAAAATACTGTCAATTTTTGGGATTGGAGTGGTAATTGCAGGATACACGCATGCTCTTCTGGCTAGACACACACACACACACACACACACACACACACACACACACACACACACACACACACACACACACACACACACACACACACACACAAACACACTTGACTGCAATAGGAACAGAACCCCTACTTATCTAAGTACGCAGACTAGAAAACTCAGTACTTTACGCAAGTGCCATGGTGCAAGTCTGACTTTTATATGGCTACAGGACAGCTTATATTAGATGATATTAGCAGGCCATGTGGGGGATAAGAGGTTGGGAGGCCTCCATAGGCAAATAGATACATAGGTTCATATGATGCCAGTAGCCTAATAGCACTAGGGTGTATAGAAGCCTAGCTGCGTAAAAACGCAAGTATCCATATTGAGCATAGTTGGATGTTCAAGTTTAGCAGTGCAAGGTTGTCAGCACCACTGATTGGGCCTGTCCATGAGGGAGCATACAACATTATATATTACACTTTGAATGTGTTTGATATATGTGTGTAAAAAATACTGAGCTCCCAGGGTTGTACTGCTTGGGGGGACAAGTGTTGGGGGGACATGTATTGTAAATATATTGCATATACATAGAATATCCCCTGAATTTGCAATATTTCTACATGTAGTTTTATGTCATACAAAGGAAATGGACAATAAACACCAGTAAGAAAGCATCATCATATATATAGTTCCATAGTGCAGTGAGCAGTGGATTAGAACAATGGTTAACAAAGTGTACATGCATGCAAGTTACATGTTTGCACATAGTTAACCTGTGTACAAATGGGAGCCACACTGTTAATGTCTGCCAAGCAGAATGCAACTGTGGCAAGTAATTTCATGTATAGGCAGTTGTGTATGTGTTTCTCACAAAAGTTAAAGTCATGCCGGTCAGGATAGCAGCAATATGGCACAGAGGTGCAGCAGTAGCATTTGTCGCCTCACAGCAAGAGGTTCTCCAGTTCAAGTCTCTGCTGGAGTGCCTTCTGTGCAGAGTCTACATGTCCTTGCATTCACATAGATTTTCTCTGGGTACTCTGGTTTTCTCCCACGTTACAAAAACATGTGTCTGGAATGTTTCTCCCTGGGCCTCCTCTGAAAATTGTCTTCATTCCAAGTCAGACTTTCCTGGTAAGCAAATGTTCAATAAATAAAAATAAATAAATAAAATAAAAATATATTTACAAGACTATACTACACACTATACCACAAGTCATACACTTGTTCATAAGTGTAATAATACATAGATCTATCAGTAAAAGTAATACTATATGGAATATAGTGTATTTGAACCCAGGACCATGTGTATGGCAGTCCTACACTTACACCTATTGCTACAACAATGTTGAGGAAACAGTTGTCTATGTTGCACTTCATTGCTGTAAACTGCAATGTCACAGCAGTAAAAGAAAGGTTGTACACTCTGTACTTGAACCCAGTACCATCTGTACTGCAGGCCGGGTTGTCACAATGGCCAAGGGCATTAATTGAATGTATACGGTTACTATTTTTGGCTGTTTACTTCCTAGGTGGTCCACCACGCTTTGCACAAACCAGATAAACACAGCCATTACATGTTTCTGCTGTTTTCCCTATGTGGTGCATTATGCACAAACTACAATTAAAAATGAGAATAGGAAAGAAAAACTTAGTAATGGACACATATAAGTAAAATTAATGTTTGTTATCACATGTTAAGGTACTTTCTGTACGAATCTACCACTATTTACTTCATTACTGCACCAAGTTAACATATACAAGAATATGCCATAATATTATTAAAAAATACAGTCTAGGTTTAGGAGTTACCTTGCAAATGCAGCAGCTAACACAATTTTATTTCAGACCTAGAATTTCCTTGTCTCTACTCCTATGGTATTGAAGTGTTCAGGAAAAAACAGAATGTAGGTTACATAGATGCTTTATAGCTTGTTGAATAGCTCCACCATACTGAAAATCACTGCTTATGCTGTAATTAGCATCTATGTAAAACATCTGCTGCTTTACTGAATATATCAACTCCGCTGGTGCTGATTAGTGCAAGATGCACACCTATGTGCTGCTGTGTGCACAGATGCTGAAATAAGATAACCACAGCTGATCTTGTTATTACTTTTCTCCGTGCCTGTAATATCATGCAAGCATGGAGCTCAAAAATTGGAAGAAAGGTTGCAGACCATGTACTAGAGCCCAGGACCTTCTATACTGTAGCCCTACACATACACATGCTGCCACATGAATAGTTATGTGACATGCATTGAGAAACCTGCCATCCATTCCTCTGCTTCCTATGGCTGGGCTAAGTGCTGCATTGTGCAAACAAGTGCAAAAGATAAAAGAGAAATTTTAACTTAAAGCGGACAGAGACAATACATTTTAACAAACAATAAAGAGAATGAATCTGAACAATTCAGCTACTTATTATGTAATTTGCATTCCACAGAAGCTTCCATGTTTGTGAGTGAGTACACATTGTTATGCATTGTTTACTGAATCTAAAACTTTGCGTCCATGAGAGCATTGCGCCGCAATGTGTACAGGGTCAAAAATGATTGTGTAGGCTTTATTGAACCCCCCCCCCCATTGTGTATTTGTTGTTGCTATATAGGGCAGATAGAGCCTTTGTTTGCTATTTTATGGGGTAGATAGATATGAGTTCTTAAATTTGTCAAGGCTGTATTTATCTATTATTCCTTAATATTTCTACTGACTGGACTTCCAATGAACGTTATGCTGTTTTATGGGGATGGTTACAGGAAGAAAGATATGAGTTCCTAACTCATCAAAGCTGTTTTTATATTAGTTAATGGACTCTCGAGTAATGTTGCACTATTTTATGGGGGGAAGATATGAGTTCTTAATTTGTCAAGGCTGTTTTCATCTATTAGCAGCTGAATGAATGAATACAAATACAATTTCCTTAAGGATTTTCTGAGCATGGCTTGGTTGCAAGAAGATCATTGTATATTTGCTTTGCAGCCTTTGCTCTAATGTACATCAATTATTTTCCATCTGCATTGATTACTTCTTGGATGCAATTTGTACTGTAGATATTTTCCTCTGATAACTTATTGAACAGTATTTGTGCAATGTTAACAGTGGACTGGTGCTCATTTGTTAGGCTGTGTTTGAGTTCAACCTTTACCTCACAACTTAATTTTCACCTAAGCAATGACTTGTATTCTAGCTTGAATAACAGCAGTTAAATTGTGCATAAGACCCTGGAACTAATGATTGTGTCTAATAGTATTTTAAAACTACATGCAGCAAAATTATGATGTTACTCAGTCAAGCTTTATTTTTAATATGTTAAGGGAAGGCTAACTGTGTGGTTTCTTTAAATTCCTAAAGTAGTGCTGGGTTTGGTTATGTATCATGTATCAAGTTAAAGCGTGAACTCTGAAAATGTGTTTAACTTTTAATAAAACTTCCTGTATGAACTATCTTTTGAAACTTTTGGCCCCTATTTCGCTGTAGATGGGGGGAGGGGACAAAGTAGACTCTCATCATGAGTTCAAAATGACCTAGCTACTCCTCTGCTGACATGCATGATCTGAATATGATAATTAAAAGGGAGCATTACTCATACATACTTCGGAACCTCTTAACACAAGAAATTAGGACAAAGTATAAAAGTAATGCAGAGGAGGAGAGACAAAGACCCAAAATAGGGACAAATTTTAAATATTGTTCTTAGAATCTTAGAAAATTGCTAGAATATATATTTTTTGCATTGGCATGCATTTTCTGAAGGATGGGAAGTCTGAAACTCAAATGTCTGTCATTATATAATGACTTCAA
Source organism: Protopterus annectens (assembly GCF_019279795.1). Taxonomy (NCBI): domain Eukaryota; kingdom Metazoa; phylum Chordata; order Ceratodontiformes; family Protopteridae; genus Protopterus; species Protopterus annectens. The sequence continues at coordinate 287,047,899 of NC_056730.1, read as the reverse complement.
TCCTCAATGAGTTTCCAGAAAACCACCAATTGTATGAGGATCAGACCAAAACTATGAGGCACAAATCTGGGCATTCTACTAAAATCTTAACATTTGAGATTATGATTACTTACAGCTGAAGAGGTGATATCAAGATGCAACCCGTGGTTTCTGTCAGCTAATGCTAGATGACCAAAACTCAAAATTATATACATTTAATATGCCATTAAAAGACATAAGAAACTGATGACTTGGAAGGGTTTGCAAACTAATTGTTTTATATGTATATAGTCAAAAATAAGAACAGTAGGGCATTGTAGTGATATAAATGCTGAGAAGATTAAAACAGCATAATTTCAAACTAAACAAAATAAAATACAAAATGTGTCTGTCAGGTCTGAAATATATGGTTTATATTCAAGCATTAGTCAGTATGAATCCTGATCCACAAACAAATATGGCATTTCTCTAAAAGCCAAGATCAGGAGGCAAGCATGAATTTCAGAGATTTTAGGAATGCTGCTTTATATTGCAAAGCTTATACGTAGTATATATGTGACAACTATACCTCTAAGAAAGCTGCTACATCAAGATGTCATCTGGGAATAAAACAATTCATAGGAAAGGAGTTTTGAAATATTCAAGAAACTATTTACAGATCTTTCAACAATAAAATGCTATAACATGGATGAATCGGTTCTGTTGCAAGTAGAGGCTAGTCACAATAATATAGTAGCCATGATCTTTAAAGAGAATAGGCCAGTTGTCTAGGTCAAGAGTATTTACAGAGTCAAAAAAGCATAAATATTAAAATAGAAAACTGCAGTTAACAACAGTGTATGAATGTAAAAATATACCATGATTATTCCTATAGTAAATAAGTTCTGGTGGAAACAGACCACAGATTCTTGCAAAGTGATTCAAGAAGTCTTTCTACAAAGCATTTCTGAAATTGCACAGTATATTACCATATTTACAAAAATATAATCTGAAAAAGAAATATAACTCAGGAGAGGAACTTTGCATAACCAATACACTGAATAAAACCTACTTCCCAGAGAAACATGAAGAGGTGGTAGAATTAAAACAAGAATAGCTGGTATAAGGAGTTACAGCCTCATTATCATCAGGCCTAATGCCATCAAGAATTAGCTCAATGTCTCAGCAACTTTCCAGGCTTCTAATCCATTCTCTTTAACCATGATTCTCAAGGATCACTCTTGCCATGCTGTAATGCCAGATGCAGCAGAGAAATGATCTCACACCACTATCAAAACTGTTTGTAAGGGTGTGATATACGTTCATAGGTTCATAGGTAGGTACTAGGCCATCAGCCCAAGGGCCTACATAAGCCTAGCCAGCAAGGTACCATAGCTTACGCCACCCAAGAAAGTTATTTTCCTGTACCACTGTCCAGCAGACACACAGAAGTGATCCCCGGGATGTACTTCCTATTTCCCATCCACTCATCAAGATTTTTCTTGAAGAGTGCCAATGAAGAACTTTGCTTGGCATAGATGGTTAGCTTGTTCCAGATTATAGGAAGTCTCTGGGACAGGAATCTATCCCTCCAGTGTGTCCTATTTATTGTGGTGACAAGGTTTAGGTCCCTAGACCGTGTAGCTTGGAGGGATTGGGATTTCTTTAGGTTTTGACATAGCTTTATATGTTAGGCAGAGATCACCTCGGAGTAGGCACTATGCTATGGAGTAAAGCTGGAGTTTTTTGAGGCGGTCAGTGCAGGGCATTTGTTTGAAGCCAGTAATCCTTTTTGTGAGGTACTTCTGTGGCCTTTCCCGCTGCTGCAGATGTCTTGTGAGGTACATTCCAAAAGGGGCGTTGTACTCTATGATGGGTCTAATGAGTGACAAGTAGAGGGGAACAATGACCTCTTTTTTCCTGGAGGAGAACCCTTTTATGATGAGGTGTGCCACGTAGAAGGACTTCCTGACTATTGTGGCGATGTGACTATCAAAGGAGAGACTACTGTCCACCTGGGTCCCAAGGTCTCTTATCATGCATTCGGTGTTAAGTAGATTGCTGCCTATGTGGTAGTTCATGGGTACAGAGTTTTTACCAAAGGGGATGACACTGCACTTTTTGGCATTGAGCTTGAGGCCATGGCTCTGACACCAGGCATCTGTCTCAGTGAGGCCCTTCTGTAGGATGTCCACATCATTTGGGGACTTGACTATGGCTCCTAGTTTGCAGTCATCTGCAAACTTTGTCAACCAGAGGCCTTCTGTGTTAGCCTGTACTTCAGAGAAGTAGATACCAAACAGGAGAGGTCCCAGGATGGAACCCTGTGGTACTCCAATTGTCAATGCCTTGAGGTCAGATTTGGAGTCTGCAACTTTTACAGTGTGGGTTCTGTCAGTGAGCCAGTTGGCAACCCATCTTGTGACATAGGGATTTATACCTAGTTTAGTGAGTTTATCTATAATTCCAGAATGGGGGATGGTGTTGAAAGCCTTGGCGAGGTCAAGATAGGCTATGTGAACCACCTTACCCTCATCCATGGCTTTGGTGACTGCCTCAAAGAAGTCAATCAGGTTCAGGAGGCATGATCTGCCTTTCACAAACCCGAACTGGTTGGGATCCAGAGTTTGGAGGTTACCAATGTCTTTGTTTATCAGTTCCATGATGATACGTTCCATGGCCTTGCAGACCAGGCTCATCAGGCTAATAGGTCGATAGTTCCCGGGATCAGTGGTGGCTCCCCTTTTGTGGAGTGGGATAACTGTTGCTGTGCACCATTCAGTGGGCACAAAGCCTGATGCAATGCTATTATTGAACATGGTATTTAAATGGGGGAGCCAGTTCGTTCTGAAGTTCGTGTAAAACGCAGCCTGGGATGTTGTCCGGTCCCATGGATGCTGTGTTTTTGGCTTTAGAGAGTGCAGCTTTTACCTGTGTAGTTGTGATTACAGGGACTCTGCATTCTTCCTGTATAGATATGGGCCCTTTAGGGGGTGAGAGAGGGGTAAATTTAGCACTGAACCGATCTGCCAGGATGTTGGCAATATCAGTTGGTATTGCAATTTTCTTGCCTTTGTGCTGTAACTCAGAGCAGATCTGGGTGTTGCCATCTAGATTCTTGACATAGCTATAGAATGCTTTGTGGTTGTCCTTGGATTTAGTGGTGATTTTGTTTTCGTAGCTAGCTTTGGAGGATCTTATAAGGGATCTCAGCTTCTTACTGAGGCTGACCAGGGAGCTCCTCCACTCAAGGGATTTTACTCTCTTTTGCAACAGTTTCTTCCTTCTGTTGTACAGTTTGTTTATGGCAGGGGACCACCAGATTGGCTTCCTTTTTTTGGAGGATAGCATCTTGGTTCTGTTTGGGATAGCACGATCCATCCACTCATGTAAGTGCTTATAGAGTGCATTTGTGTAGCATTCAGCAGTTGTAACTAACTGTATTGTCATTTTTATAACAGGATGAAATTTAAATTAAATATAAATGTTGGAAGGCACTATTAGTATAGGACATCTAATGTGAATAAATAAAATGATAAAATGTACTAATGTTTAAGTCATCATATTTATAAACATTTTTGAAATTATGGTGTGGAAAATGTGAAATAAGTTTATAATATGTGAGTGATGTTTTTCATATATCTGTGAGGCACCTTTAAGGTTTGGGAAGTTGAAGTCATTATTAGAAGGAATTGAATGTATTTAATTAATTAGCACTGTAAATAAGGGGATATAAAAAGGCTACTGAATGAAATAAGATTATTCCTATGAAGGCTGATGGAGCAGAAGTACCGAAATGTGATGTGAAATAAAGAATTGTAGCCACAGCTGTGCTCTTGCTTGGTTTATTTTTATTGAGGAGAATTCCTGTGTTGCTGTGTTTCATAGTTCCTGTTGGGGACTGTGGTTGTTTTTCCAGTATGTTGTTGGAAGGAGCTGTTAGATTTTATGAATATAAGGCTGAAATTAATTCTGTTGTAAATATGCTGAAAGAAAAAGCTTGCTTAAATGCAGAAACAGAGTTTAGTAATATGTGATCAGCAGTCATACTAAATGACCATGGCTTGGAAAATAAGGAACCTGCTGAATGGACATTTTCCCTTACAGACTTAAAAACAGGATGTATGCAAGAGCAAAAATGCAAAACCTGCTTTTAAAGAACACTGACATGTTTTTCTGCATATAAAAAAATGGACACAATATGTTTCCAAAAATAACAGGATGGACACACTATGTTTCCTAAAACAACAGGATATGTTTATGACACTGTGACAATGTGTTTTCTCAAAAATATGTTTTTCTGCATGGAAAACAGGACATGCTTATCAGCATTGGCACAAGAACAGATGTTCTTATACAAAGATCCAAATAAAATACAGGATGTTCACACTGTCAGAAACGCTGATCTCTTACAATGTGTTTCCTCAAAAATATGTTTTTCTGCATGGAAAACAGGACATGCTTATCAGCATTGGCACAAGAACAGATGTTCTTATACAAAGATCCAAATAGAATACAGGACAATGTGTTTCCTCAAAAACATGTTTTTCTGCATGGACAACAGGACACTGTTACAGGATGTTTACACTGTCAGAAAAGATGGTCTCTTACAAGACATTGTTAAACAAGGAAGCTTAGTATTGTTTCTACAGGATGAGCAATTCTCCAAAATAGAATATCAAGAGGAAATGTATATGTTTAAAAGTGTATATAAAGAGCTGTATAAATCCAGTTATGTTAGAGGTATGGTAGGGACACAAGTCCTGAGGTAAATGGTATATCTCTCACATCATCTGTACTATATGAGAAGTAAAGTTGGAACAGTACTTTTAAGCTGCAACGTTTGTCCAGTTTGGTTTATTATACAAGTTATTGGTTACTGCTCTTAAAGACAGGTGCTGCAAAGTATATTCTCTCATCAGTGTATATTCTGCAAGTTTCTGTATGCGACAGACTGTGAATGCAAATATAACCAGACTTTGAATTTTAGCAGAATCCAGCCAGCAAGACTGAGTGTCTTAAGAACACTTCAAATCCATCACAGCAAGCAAGTAAGCAGAATCAATATAATTTTTCAGGAGCATCAGTTATCCCTGGTGTATTCAAAACCCAAATGAAAGGTGGCAAACTAAAGTGCATGGAGTTATGGAAAGAGCGTGATAACAAGATGTTAAATAATGACCCTTGGTCTATGGGGTTGGAAGGTCATACTGATGAAAGGTATGAACAACTTGAAAAGCTGTTAAAAAAGGAAGTTGCATTGTACTATGACGTGAAATTGCTACAAAAATATGTGGACTTGAACATTACTCCTATAGGGCTTAGAGTAGACCGGCTGCCAGCATATGATTTTTCCGAGGAAGAATCAGATTTGCTGGAAGAGTGGAAAGCAGTTTCACTGATGTGTACCGTAGGTTGGTTGAAGATTTTGGTGAAAAGGAACATCCGGGCACAGGAGAAGGCACGTAATACTATCGTACACCTGCAGGAGGTGCTAATCACTGAAACATCTGAAAATAGCTTTTCCAGCAAACCAAATGAGATAAAGACGCATGTAGCCAAGGTGGAGATGGAAATTATCGATAGAAAAAAAGAAGAAATTAGGATTACAATACTGGGGTTATCTTTTCTCTGCAGCGTAATGACAAGAAAGGGTGATCGTTGTATGCTGGCAGAAGTAGTAGGAGTCATTCGGGCCCATCTTCCCGCGAGGCCTCAGTGTCCTCTGGTGAACAGATTGTCAACATATGAAAGAATATTTTGTTTGAGGATGTTAATAAAAGTGTGGGGGATTTACTCCAAATGGAAGGCATGGAGGAGTCGGAAAATCAGAATTGGGGAAAAGGGAGAGGCAAAAGGTTCCAGGGAAAGGGAAAGAGAAACTAAGTTGTCGGAATGAACAGAAAAAGGTATGTACTGTATATGAGACATTGAATTCCCTCTCTGGGACCTGCCCTTTTAACATTTTGAAGCAATTATCAAGCAGAACAGTAAATGTAACGGACTTTAAGAATTTAAATGTGAATGAAAATAATTTAAATGTGAATGTAATGTCTTATGAAGGTGCCTCATATGATGTTAGCAATGTGTTACAAGTAGGGTTGGAAGAGAATGTTGTGCTTAATGACAATGTATTTTTTAGAAATGAAAACACACTAAACATTGTGAATCTGTCTGATTTTAGGCTGAATGAAACAGTGGAAAAAAGTGTTATTAAGGGGCACAAAGTATATTCCTACGTTTATTCCATCACTTGCTGATCTGTTGGGTGAAGTTAAGTGATTCGGTAGAAAGTTATACTTGAGGGTATTTTTTGGGGTTAAAAAACATGAGTCTGTAAAAAATATGGAAGCATTAACATCTGAGGAAGATATGGACAACTTGTTAGTTGATCTTTCTGTATATGAAAATCCGTTTTTTTAATTTAAATGAAAGTTATGAGGAAGTAAATGAAGATGTTAATGCAAATGTTTCCCTAAGCTTTTTTTCTACTGGATATGGAAGATTAAAAATGCCAAAGGTACCTGTATATAGTTCATTTATTCCACCAAAAAATTCTAGTGCTGTTTGTGCATTTGAAAATGTGTTATCTAAACAGATAAAAGAAATGTATGACCAGTATGCTAAAAATGTTAATGTGTGTAATTTGAATAAAGAACAATGGTTAGCACTCAAACAGTTACGTAGTGGTACTGACAAGTATGTGTTTATGCAAGCTGAAAAGGGGGGAATTGGGTCATTTTGAATAAAAAAGACTATGATTATATGGTCTCGGAATTATTTAACAAAAACACCTATAAGGAACTACCCTCTAGTCCAATGAAACAATTTAATGAGGGTCTGGTGGAACTGCTTGAGAGAGGTGAAAAACTTGGTTTCTTTGATGGTAGAGATATTAAAAAGTTATACCTAAGGTGTCCTAAGGATGCAAGGTTTTTTGCAATTCCTAAACTTCAGAAGTCTTTAACTAAACCCCCAGGAAGACCGATTGTCTCAGGGGTAGGGGCATATTTACAGAACTTGGGTATTTTTTGGACACTCAATTAAAGGTATACCTTCCAAGAATCCAGTCTTACATTAAAAATACATCACACATATTGGAGTGTATGAATCATATAAAATGGGAATCAGAATATTATTTTGTATGTGTAGATGTTAAATCTCTAAATATGAACATCAAAACTGACAATGGTTTGGAAGGGGTTAGAAGGATGATAGGAGAGGGTCCTAGAACATCGTTTGTCAGCTTTTGGACTATGCCTTAGCACACAATTATTTTGAGTATGGAGGTAAATTTTTTTTGCAGTTGGAAGTGACAGCAATGGGGGCGGCGTTTGCCTCCTCATATGCAATATTGTTTATGTCCTATTTTGAAAATTTGTTTATATATCCAACATAATTTATGAAGAACAAAATTGTTCTATTAAAACGCTTTATAGATGATCTGATATTTGTGTGTAAAGGGGAAATGCATGAGTTTGAGTGTTTTATAGACACATTAAATCAAAATACTTTTGGATTAGAGTTTACTTATAGAATGAATAGGAAAAGTATGCAAGTTTTGGATGCTGAATTTTATATTGATACAGGGGGAAGTTTGCAATATAAACCCTATCACAAGGAAACAGCAGCAGAAAATTTCTTGGAAACTAGTAGTGCACATATGCCACATTTAATAAGATCTCTGCCTTATGGAGAATTCAGGAGAATTTCAATAAATACATCTAATAAGAGTATATTGGGGAGTGAATTTGACAAGGTGAAGATTAAATTGTTGAAAGGGGATATGGTGGGAACATTATACAGGTGACCTTGAACAAGTTAAGGGGAAAGAGGAATATGAATGAGGAGGTTAGTTTTCCCAGAAGGTATGTCAGTCACATAAAAGAAAACAAAGAAGGAGTAATGGAAGTGGATCCCATATTTTTTGTGACAAAATTTTCTCCACTGACATTTAAAGTAAGAAAATTGGTGGAAAATTTGTGGCTTGTTATTAGAAGGGATGAAATGGTAGGAAAGCTTTTCCCAGAAAAAAGTTAGCTTTTCCTATGGTCATTTTAGGAATCTAAAAGAGTTATTAAAATCAAACAATGAGAATAAAAGTGGGGGCAGATAGGGGGCTTTCCCATGTGGGGGTTGCAAAGTCTGTAGTAAAATTAAAAATGTAGATGGCTGGGTAATAAATGGTAAAAGGTTTTGGATCAAGAGTGAATTCAGATGTGATTCATGTGGTGTGGTCTACATCATTGGATGTGGATGCACACCCAAGAAATGGTATGTGGGGCAAACAAAAAGAAAGGTGAAATTGAGAATATTGGAATACTTAGGTGATATAAGAAATAGAAGGATGGAAAGTCCGATTGCTGAGCATTTTTGCACAACATATGGGGGAGGTATTGATAGTTTCTTTTTTAGCGTACTGGCACAACTGTTTGGGGGGGGAACATGGGAGGTGAAGAATTTAAAAGCAGATTGGTAAGGTTAGAAACAAAAATTATTATTAATTTAGGCACTTTACATTATAGAGGGATGATTTGGAAGTAAATTGGGATTTGTAGGGTTCATGTATAAATAGATAGAGAAATAAAAGTTTGATATTAGCCACGTTATAGATGAAGTTAAAGAAGTTATGCAGAAAAAACATGTAGTAGCATACATAGTCATTTTTATAACAGGATGAAATTTAAATTAAATATAAATGTTGGAAGGTACTGTTAGTATAGGACATCTAATGTGAATAAATAAAATGATAAAATTTAATAATTTTAAGTCATCATATTTATAAACATTTTTGGAATTATGTTGTGGAAAATGAGAAATAAGTTTATAATATATGAGTGATGTTTTTCATATATCTGTGAGGGACCTTTAAGGTTTGGGAAGTTGAAGTCATTATCAGACGGAATTGAATATATTTAATTAATCAGCACTGTAATTAAGGGGATATAAAAAGGCTACTGAATGAAATAAGATTATTCCTTTGAAGGCTGATGGAGCCGACGTACCGGAATGTGATGTGAAATAATGAATTGTAGCCACAGCTGTGCTCTTGCTTGGTTTATTTTTATTAAAATGGTTTCATACCCAGATTAGAACATGTTATCTCCCCAGTCTCCCTCTATTCAGCTCACAATACCAGCAAAATTCAAACAACTTTGAATTCCATGTGTAGATTTGTTACCCCCCTATCCAGTGCATCACTGTGTTACATTAAAGAAAGCCCACTGGCTCCCATTTACAGCACAATCCATTCCTCTTCTTTCCTCATTTGCATTTAAAATCCTGAATAATAATTTCTGCCCATCCCTAAGAAGCCAACTGCAAATCAAATCCTCCCCATGCACTCTCAGAAAGCATGATGATGGTGCATTAACAATAATTAGACACCCTTTGGACTCACATTTGGAGAAAAAAACTTCAAGAAAAATATCCCTGCTATATGGAACCACATTCCCACAGAATGTAGACAGATCACAGATCGTTCCTTTTGCAAGAAAAAGCTAGCAGATATTTTAAAACAATAATTAGTGGTACATCACATCTCATCTGCATGTTTTAAGCCTCATTGTAGACCTAAATATGCAATATCTTCAACTGGTCCCTTCCAAAGAGGGAATTCTGTCTCAATAAATACATAACTAGTTGTGTTACTGTTACCAGCTGTTGTCTCTTTACAATGTTTTAAATCTTTATTCTGCTGTATAATATAGAAGAACAAGTGGATTAAACTTCTTTGATAACAAATGCTTTCTATACCTGAGATTTTCTGTATCTGAATTACTCTCAATTGTGTAACTCAATAACTGTCATTTATATTGTAGTTCTATAATTGTGCATTTGCACCTGGGTCATGGCTGAAAAGGGCCCTTGGACCTTTCCACTCACCCAGTCAACAAAGTAAAACAAAAACTGAATTAGATAATCTTCGTTTAGTTCAGATGTCATCATGGGCATCAATACAACTTTGATAAGTTTCTTAAGTTTCCCCTTTGACACGTCAATTGTTTTTGAGCCCAACTTAAAGATACACCTGAAGAACATGGAAAGGTAAGAAAAAAAGATTTGGTTTGTTGGTGTAAAATTTCAGACTTCACAGTACTCCTTTCTTGAGTGCATTGGAGTCCATGTCACCTTTAGTTTAGACATGGCAAACAGTGGGAAATTCAAATATCTGGAAGGAACTAAAATATCAGGGTAACTTTCAGAAAATGTTCCAACCCAGCAGCTGAAATAATTTGCAGTAAAAGTGGAATCAGGTCCATAGTGGATCTAAAAATTTTGAGAGGCTTAAATGGGTTTATTCCTAAGAACCCAACTGGATGGTGATGGTACAGTCCATCTTTCCCTCTCTGTCAAACTAGATACATTCATTCACCTCCAAGACGCCTGTACCCACAGAAAGGCTGCCAAGGAGTTCAGAAAGTAACAATACTTCTGGGAGAAGACAGTCATTATCACTTCAAGACTCTTGGTCTCACTTCATTTCCTAGGATTTTTGTCAAATATGTTTTTAGTTACTGTGAAGCAGAGGTTACAAGGATTCAGGATGGATGTATGGAAGGTTTATCAGTTCTCCCACATTAAACAGATTGACTTCTGCTTTGGAATCTCTACTCAAACTATTTAATACCTTAAGGGATTAATGCAAAGATGCATCTGGAGCCTTCCCATCTGTTGACCTTCTACAGAGGTACTCCAGATACTCTTCCATGTAGGACTAATCTGCCCATGGACAGTATCGTTCTATTACAAACACTGGTCTCCAAAATTCATCATTCTAATAATGTAACAGTCATCTTTGTCTAAGAGCTTTGAGATTGCTGGCAGTGACAATCTACAATTTGCATGGTTCCCTTTGCAAGGTACTATATGCAAGTTTTTCAGTGGGTCCTGAGAGTTTAGCTTATGGATCCTATATACCTGCAAACTGGAATATGAAATTATGGCTGTATACTGCAAATGTCACTGTAAGCAGTTAATTCCACCCTTGTTACTATGAACATGTATGTCTTATGATGGGAGCTTTGCTAAAGACATACTGTCCAGTGTGCATGATCATGGTTGGAAGGCAGTCTGCACATCAATGTTCAGGAGATGAGGGTAATCATTTTCACACATCAAGCCTTTTAGGGTTGCCTTTCCCAAGATGTCACCATTCACATAAACACCATGGCAGTGGTTTGGCATGCCAACAACAAGACAGAACTCACTTATATTCTGTCTGTCAAGAACTAGTAAGGATGTGGGTATAGGTCATGTCAGTGAAGTCTTCTTATTGCCAGAGACATTTCTGGAGAACCCAGTTCTCCACAAGAGAGGCTCACTCACTGCTTACTGATGTCTTACAAGTGGCTCCTTGGCCCAGCACTGGTAGATAAGCTATTTAATGGCTAATAAAGAAGCTTTACTCTGACATGTGTGCCTCCCTATCTGATACCAAGTGCAAAAATATTTTCCCTGATACTTCAACAGGAGAAATGCCACAATAATGTTTTTGTCCAGAAATGGCCCTTAGGACTTCTTTACATGTTTCCCTTTTCCCCTTATTCTGATGTTCATACAGAGAATTGTGCAGACCAAGAACAATTTCTTTCACACATGCTCATTTTTTCTTTAACATGTTTGAGTTATCTTACTCAGGCTTCATCTTTTCAAGAAACCTCTCATTCTGTGGATCTTTAAGACCTTATTGTAGCATCCATCTGGGAGACCCCATCCAACTTCCCACTCACTTCAATGAACCACATAGTTTATTCAGTTCCAGTAATGGACAGAGATCATTCATACCTCTCTAGGATAGTTCAAACTCACTTCTGTCCAAATGCGTTACAAGAACAAATGGACATGCTATTTACTTTGGGTGGTTTCTAAAGGTCTGAATACCTTCATGGCCCCAGTGCCATCAGTTTTTTTTATCAGATATTTAAACCAGATATTCCTCTGTCAAGATACACTTGACTGCCATCTCCAAATTTCTATCATGGCTACATCTCCATGTCTTTAGCATCTTTAAAGGTATCTTGTGTGATTTCTTCTTAAAAGGTACCATTATGAGCAGACATCCTCTGAACAATTCTGTTCCTCATCAACAGAGGTGAAATTCGTGTCAGAGAAAACATTATTTTCCATAGTGATTACTTCAGCTGAAAGAGTTTTAGAACTGCAAGACTTGCCCCATACCCTTTGTACCTCACTTTTTCACAAATAGAGTGTCCTTGCTTAAATATCCTTTATTTATGCCTAAGGAAGGCACTGAAACAAACCTCAGTCACTATGCCAGCCTGTATTTCCATTAATTCAACCTGATGTGAATAATTGTTGTTTTGTATGAATGTACACAAATAGCAAACACTTCAAGTGGACTAAACCAAATCATTTAGAAAAGACTCCCTACTATTTGTCTCTTTTTCTAATTAAAAAATTGTGCTAAACCTTTTTTTTTTTTATATATATAATGAAGTTAGGTAATTTTGCCTTCTTAATCCAGGGCTCACAAATTAGGCTAGTGGCTACCTCTCAGGACTTTTTTTGCAGTGCATGACATTTGTGCAGCAGTTACTTAGCTTTTATTTGGATGTGACCTCTAAATCTAGTTATTTCCCTAGAGAGACAGTGATTAGATGCATGTTCTTATGAGGAAGACCAGCCAAAAAGATGATCCTGGAATTAAATCCTACTCTTAACAAAGGTGGACCTCCTCATATCATATATGAAAGATATGTACTTACCATAATGACAGTCGTTGATGAGCAGATCAAACGTCATCAACATACCCACACAGTCCCTTTTCAGCAGCCACTTATTACTTTATTTTCTTACTTTTAATCCTATCTGCCATCACAAAACAATAAACATTCACTGAAACAATAAATGCAGTAAATATACATGAGTTTTAAGTATATACATCATTAAAGCTATTTAGTTTTAAAAAATATATAGTTTATGGAATGGTTTCATAAATGAAAGTGACAGGAGGCTGCTTGATTTTCTGTAAAAAATAGAGAAATAAATAAACAACAATCCATATGGCAGAAAAATAGTAGTGCAAACCTCACTAGATTCGTGAAGCAAGAATAAATTAGTGCATGGAGATGCAGGGCTGGTGTTAGCATTTTGGGGGCCCCCAGCAAATGTCAAGTTGGGGGCCCCCTAGGCACTTCCAGTATAAGTATCATCCTAACAATGCCATCAATCCTAAGCAACCTTTTATTTCATGCTGCAAACTTTTAGGAGTAGTATCCACAGACAGACCTGCAGCTACAAGCCTTTACATTACAACAGGTCTATGTATCACACTATCACTATGTTGAGCTGTCTAACAAAGGAGCAGTTAGAGTTACTGGTACTTAGTTGCAACAGTGATACATTGCAACAAGTCTATGTTTTAGGTCTGGACTTAAAGTGAAATGATGACTGGACCTACATTTCATCCCCCCCCACACACACACACACACCTTCCAGTCATCTCCTCTGAGGCCTTCTCCTTTTGGGCTCCCCATACCACCCACGCTACTTTTTTCTTCCTTTTCTCACATTTTGCCTTACTCTAAGCTTTTTCAAGAAGCCATAACTTTCTATATGCTCTGAAGTGCATTTTACAAAACCTTTTCATCCAATAATATCTTGAACAGAAATTATGATTAAGGAAAGAAATTCACAGTTGTTGTTCAGCTTTAGTTTTCATTGCATCCTTTCAACACACCTTTCCTGAACAAGACAGCCCAGTAATAACCATTTAGGAAATAACTCAAGTCAGGGCCCAAGAAGCCACAGGTTTACAGATGGTCTGGGATGCATTTTAGAACATTTTCTCAACATTTTACTCCAATGGTGGCCTAAATAAAAATTATGAGGAAAAAAAAAGAATTTCAGTCTTATTTTTTTCTTTCAAGGAAGACATAATTTGTGCCCAAGGCTTAATTTTCAAAGCTGACAAAATTGTAGCTTACAGTAAACTAACAAGCCAGTAGTTGTGAGAATATTTAAGTTTTATCTGGAAATACTGCCTACCTCCCTAACCCTCTAAAAAAGACAGTCACTGCCTATGCATCCCTCTGGTGTTTACTGGGATGAAAGCAGAGATTTAAATTGCCTCTGTCATATATTTCAAGTGACTGATGATATACATATATATAGCATGTTCTTCACCCCAGCCGTCAAAGGCAGCCACATGTATATGTGCCTAGTACGTGATTGTGAGAATGATTTCAGTAATATTCAAATTTGTTGCTCCTAGACAGTACACCTCTCTTACACAAACTATAGTAACCTTCTTTGTACACCTCTGAGGTCTGTCAGAAACACTGCCCTCAGCTCAAACACAAGCTATAATTACTTCATGTGCGTACCTCTAAGGTTTGAATGTGATGAAAATTAAAGATGTAATATCCACACACTCTCTAGCCCTTCATAACCCGTAGCAGCTTTATGTACACACACATATTTGAGCAGGGCTGGTTTTAGAATGGGTGTGGTTGTAAACAGAGGCTATTATTAGCTTTATCCTAAAAGGGTCATATCTCAGCACCATTCAGGTTAAACAGCGTATTCAGAAAATTTATACATTTTTCTCCAACAAGCAACAGCTTTGGTGGGGGGCCCCCACAGAGTCGAGGATGATAAAGGGAATCTCCATTATCCATTAGACAGTCTGGTGAGTGGGGGCAACCAGACTCCAAGAATATCTAAGTGTCTGGATGTTCTGTGATGTATGTTATGTCTTACTTTCGAAATATAATTACTTGTTAGGTACATTTTTTACTGATACACAGAAGAATAATGTCTGTGTCCTGGCATTATTGGGTGCATGCACAGATAAAAATCAGTGATGTTTTTACACGCACACGCACACGCACACGCACACACACACACACACACACACACACACACACACACACACACACACACACACACACACACACACACACACACACACACACATGCATAAGCCACAACAGTACTAGTTATGTACTTATTTCAGCAAACAAAGCCTTGTGCAACATTAGTACTGCCACACCAGATTAGTCACTGCTGTTTATCAGTTGTCAAACAGCAGACACGGTAAGATTTATCTCATTGAGAAGTAATGCATACCTGTCACTGTCCCTACTTTCACAGACATTCCCTGATTTTGTTCATACCTTTGCTTTATCCTTCATAAAAAGTCTGATTTGCTGGTAAATCATTCAGGATTACAGTCAATGAATCCAGACATCTGAGTTTTATACTTATTGCCCAAAAATAGATGTTGATGCAAAATATGTTATTTTAGTAACCTTTTAAGTGAATTAGAGTAATATTTAAACATATTTCTGTTTCTGAGCATTTATTCTATTATTTTTGGGATTGTACTGAATTCTTAAGCAAAGAAATTGACTTATAATATCTGGTGTTCTGGTATTAGTTATAAAACTACCTGAAAGAGAAACTATCCTTATCCCTGATGATCGGAAGCATCAGCTCTTCTTAAAATCCAAAGTTTGCACTGAGGTAAGTCACTCTGGGCTGCTGATCCCTTTAGTGCTTATATTGTTCATGCTCATTATCATCTTCATCCTAGCAGGGTCATATCACAGCCCTGTTCATGTTAAAGAACATAATTAGGATATTAATGCATTTTTCATTCCTCATTTTTCCCCAACCAGCAGCAGCTTTTGTGGGGCCCCCATACAGACAAAGATGATTAAGGTGGCCCCCTGCAGCCATGGTTTTGCAGGGACCAAAAGCTGGCTATGTAGTTAGTATTATTGGAGAAAATGTCCAAAAGCAGGGATTAACTAAGCCAGGAGCACTATGTCAGTAGTAAAATATTTAATGGCATTCTGATGTCTGTTACTTGACAAAACACCGTTACTACAACCAGAAATATCTTTGAATTTTAAGGGAGATATAAATAAGAGTTATTACCCTCATAGTTTATTAAGTATGCAATACTGCTGCACTAGCTTTTGTTGGTTTTTCAGATGTGACAAAATATCAGGATAAGATAACTTGCTGTGGTTGGGGGCCCCCAGCGACCGCAGGGTTCGCTGGTGCCTAAAACCGGCTATGTGGAGATGAAGAGTTCAGCAAATCACACTTGCCATTTACCATGTGGAAACAGTGAGTAAAAGCAGGAAACTGTCAGAAATATACATTGTAACCTGTTATGTGATGCAAAGTACCTCAGAAAAAGGCAAGAAACTTTCATCACAAGTACAAACAACGCTACTAACATGACACAAAACACTACAAGGCAACGAGAGAGCCTTGTCCCTGAGTAATAATATTATACAGGATAAGCAAAGATACAAACCTATTCTTCAGTCAGAACTCAAGTGTAGAGTCCTTCTTGTTGAAAATATAAATTTATCAAAGCTGTGTCAACTTCAGATATAAAGAAATAAA